>NC_041381.1:521002876-521046936 GCF_002162155.2 Triticum dicoccoides | reverse complement strand
TTCAGAGAGGAGAAGCACATGAAATAAGTTCGAAAAAAGCAGAAGGCAAAAAGCAAATAAACTCTCACAACATTTACACATAAATGTTTCAAGTAAAGGCCCACGGCCGGAGTTCATTACACCTTGAAAACCCTAAGTGGGTGGGTGGACCTGCTACTTAACAAAGTTTTCTACCAAGATTCTCAGGCATTCCCAGCGCCGCGTCACGACATCGACGGCTCTCCCCTGCCGGCCTCCGGGTCCAGTGAGGCACCAGTGTCCTCTTCGGCCTCCGCGTTGCCATAGACACCCGTCTCCTCTGAGCTGCCCTCCAGGTCGCGAAGAAGCAAGCCATAGTCGTCGCCATCGACGACCCCGCCGTCTTTCGTCCGCTCCGGATGGAACTCGTCGTGGAAGGCGAACTCGGCGATGTAGCTGGCCCGGGAGGCAATCCGGCCGGCTTGCTCCTGCAGCAACTGCTCTGAACCAGCGCACTGGCCCATCAGCACGTCCAGCTGAAGATCCGGATGCCAAGACAGCGCGATCCGGAGCGCCATCTCAGCACCTGCCTGGGCGCGGAAACACGCCAGTCGCTAAGACGGTCCGGGCCCATCTTCAACCAGCTCGCCAACCGCGAGAAGCTGTGCGGATGGACGGAGTCTGGCCACAGGGCCGTCGTCATCGCGGTGTCGGCCCAGGACAACCGCTCCATCTGTGTCCCCAAGACCCGCAGCCGGGCCTCAGTAGCAGCAATGATCTCCGGGAAGGTCCAGGCCATCAGCGGATCCGTCCCGGACCCAGCAACACCGGTCGGGTCGCGCTGATAGCGGACGACTTCCTCCGCCAGCCGATGCGTCTCCAGGAGGCACCTGTCGTCAAAGAAGAAGCAAGTTAGAAGAACAACAAGGAAGGAAGGGCCGGGTCTCGACCCGGCAAACTACGAAGTAGCAGCACTTACTGGAGAAGGACTCTTCCAGGTGCTGCGCCTCAAGCAATGTACCACGTCGCTCCCACTCCAAGACGCGGTCGTGCTCCCCGAGCGCCTTCTCCAGGTCGGCCGCCCTAGCAAGGGCCGCCTTCAGCTCGGTGTCCTTGTCTTCGGCCGCCTTCCCGGCCACCTCACGGCGGCGAGTCTCGACCTGGCGGGCCTCCTCAGTCGTGGTGGCCTGCTCCCGCACACGGTCCACCTCGGCCTGGAGCCGGCCCTTGTCGTCGACCAGCTGGCCGCACTACTGGTCCGCCTCGACCAGCGCCTGCTGCATCTCCACCACCTTGGCGGCCTCTGCCTTAAGAAGCTCCACTTCGGCCTCGAGGCGGCTCTTGTGACCCGCCGTCTGCTCGTGCAGCCGGTTGGCCTCGTCAAGAGACCGTCGGGCCCCGGCCGCCTCCACCCTCGCCTGCGCCACCTCGTCGCCAAGACGTCCGGTATCAGCAACAAGCCGGTCGTAATGATGATCAGCCCGAAGCACCCGGGTCCGCCAAGATAGCACCTCGGCTGAGAAGAAAAAGAATTCAGCAGAAGGAAAAATGACAAGACTTAAGATTTGGCCCAACTATTACATAGTTGGCCCGAATCTTGGGGGCTACACCCAGTGGGTGCGCTAGCGCGCCCCCACTAGAAAAGAGCACAGGAGTACCTGCGGCGACACGAAGCTCCTCCTCCTTGGAGCGAGTTGCTCCTTGAGCTCCCGATGCTTGCCCAGGAGCCGGTTGCAGGCGGCAACCCGAAAGGCGTCAAGATGCTGAAAGCAGAACAAAGTTTGAACAAGGCCGACGCTCTTAAGATTCGACCCAACTACTACATAGTTGGCCCGAACCTCGGGGGCTACACTCAGTGGGTGCGGCGGCGCACTCCCACAAAGATGAAATCACAGGAAAACAAGAAGAAGGAAGAACTTACCAAGATGGCGCACTCCAAGTCGCGCGTCCACTCCACCTCGGCCTGGGCGAAGGCCTCGAGCCACTCCGTCCGACCTCGCAGACGGCGGCTGATGGCGTCCAGCGCTGCCTCCTCCTGGGTCTGAGGCTCGAAGACGGACGCGCCCCCGCTTCGCGCGGGCTGCGACACAACAGCTCGACGCCCTCCCGGACGGAGCACCAAGGCACGCCGCGTCGACCCCATCCGGTTGGGGTCCTGAAGCCCGATCATCTCACCGATGAGGCAGGAGCGCCTCTGAAGTGGGAGAACCCGGCTGGTGATGAATGCGGCAAAGAGGTCGGTGCCAGTGAGCCCCTCCTGCATCCTCATCATCGTGACCCGCTCGCAGCGATTGACGATCTCCTACAACGGGCGCCGGAGCGAGTAGCCCCAGTTCGTTTTTGCCCGCGGCGGCACGACGGCGAAGGGGGGAAGGTTGATGAGGTCCGCACCGTGGTTGCGGACATAGAAGAAGGAGTTCTACCACTTCTTGGCAGAATCCTCGAGCAGGATCTTGGGGAAGTCAGCCCCCGACCGCTTCAAGATGACGGCGGCCCCGCAGTCGGCGAACTCCCCGGCCGACGGGCCCTGCTGCTTCAGGGAGAAGAAGCGTGCCAAGAGGTCAATGGTCGGCTCGACCCCCAGGTACCCCTTGCACAGGGTCATGAAGCCGGAGAGCTGGACGATGGCGCCGGCGCCAAGATGGTGCGGTTGGAGCCCAAAGAACTCCAAGAACGCGCGGAAGAAAGTTCTCGCCGGCAGCCCGAAGCCACACTCGAAATGCGTGAGGAAGACGACGCGCTCCTGCCCCTCGGGGCGGGGCCTCTGCTCACCGTCCGGCAGACGGACACCAACGTCCGTCTCCCGCGGCAGGCGCCGCGAAGAGCGAAGGTAGGTGATGTCGTCGGGGGTGACGGTCGAGCCCATCCAGGAGCCCGACGGCAGCGACATCACCGGATGAGAAAGAGAGAGGAAGGACGACGGAGAGATCTCTGCTCGGCACCATGGGTGCAGCTGTGCGTTGGTGGCAAATGGCAGAGAAGGAGCAGGGGGACAGGAGGGCGCGAGCGAGAATAATGTCCACCGCCCCCTGTCCCCCTCAATTTATAACCCCCGGTTCAAACGTGGGGGAGTGGGATCGTCTGCACACGCCCGTTCCACTATCCCGCAATAAGTGCGCACGTACACGCGCACTAACTACGCGGGGAAGTGCAACCGGCCCCCAAACGCCGCAATAAATCCGCAGGCGTGGACAAAGGGCGCGCGGCGGCGGGCCCCGGCCCGTCTCCCAGTCCCGTCACGCGCGTGGCCTGTCAGGCCCCTCCGACTTCCAGGCACCACGTGGCGCATGAGCGAAGCCCGAGGTATCGCCTCAAGATTCGATGGACTCCTCGGTTCTCGCCACAACCGGGATGCCGCGATCCGGTTTCCGAGAAAACAGGCACACAATGGGTGTTGCTGGACCCGGCGCTCGCAGATTCCGCCTTGCTCAAGGGGGAAACTGCGAAGGCCCACTCATCCGAAGACGGTGGACCTTCACAGCTTCGGGGACTACTGTCAGGGGGATGAATCCTGGGCAGGCAACGGAACCCGGATCTATTTCAAAAATAGCGGGGCCCGCATCGCCCCGCAAACCGGCACGCGCCTGGCCGAGTCGCTCGACCCGGCAAGGCCTGCAACTCGGCCACGACGCTCGACCCGACAAAGCCCGCAACCCGGCCAAGACCCTAGACTCGGCAAGGTACGTCGACCCGGCCTCAGCAGCTGATGCAAGACGACTCAACCCGGCACAGCCATGGCTTCCCCAGCAAGCCAACCCACCCGTGGCGTCCACGGCAACCCAGCCACGGGTCAGCTCCCATCCCGTCCAGGCCGTACGATGGGACGAGACCTCCATCACCGATGACCAAGACAACAGTGTTCCCGCCCATGCCTATGGTCAGCCGGAGCGTGGCAACAGTGCCCCTTGCCTACCCGCTGACCAGGGCTGGCGTGGCAACAGTGTTCCCGCCCTCACCGCTGACGATAGCAAGCGGCGGCCTGACGGAGAACACTGTACCCAGCTCAACTTGGCCACGCCCTGATGATCGACAAGACGGCGCACAGTCCCCCTAGGCACGCGGGGCCCGCACCTAGGGGAACCCAGCGAACCACAAGCCCACGAGCGGGACCCAACCCGGTACTCCGGACACCGACAATATGGACCCATCGACTCGGCATATTATCGTTGTAACCCTGGGTGGGTTGATCTATAAAATCCCCCAGGAACCCGCACCCACAAAAAAGGCAAGAAATAGAACATGGAAGGCATGCTAGACACAAGACGCATGTAGGCATAGGATCAACCACCAAATAGCAACACCAGGGAGAAGGAGCAGCCCGAGCCTTGGCTAGCCTCCTTCCTCCTCCATACAGCTCCAGGAGCAACATTGTACTATTCATCATCCAACTAAACTCGGTAGGACTAGGGGTGTTATCTCTTCAGAGAGTCCCGAACCTGGGTATGTCCGGTGTCCCGCGTCCGCGCATATCAACCTTGCCTTTGGATCCCACCAGCGCCCTCGAGCCTCCTCCTCTCTTTAGCCATCCCTTGGCATCTGTCGTGCGCCCACCACGACAAGGCTGACCCATGGAAAGCCTGTTAACAACTTGTTCACATATAGCCCATTTACATCCCCCGAAGTCACGGCCCGTTATGGCCTATCCGAATTAGGCCCATTAGTGTCATCTGGGCCGCCCAATATGATTCCAGCCCATTGTAACTTCCGGCCCATGTATGGCCCATGACATCTTTCGGCCCATATGAGGCCCTTTGTAACTCTTGGCCCATTAACGACACATGGTGAAACTAGCCCGTAATGAATAGTGTATCGCTTTATACCCATTAACGGCCCATTATTCCATTGGGCTTCCAGCCCGTGTTATCTTTCAGACTTCACAGGTCCCATTTATTCTTGGGCTCATTTCTAGCATTCGGTTACTTACGGCCCGTTACTGGCCTTTTTTGCTTGTGGGCCAAATTCAACATGTGGTTATAGTCGGCCCGTTTGTGGCCCATTAATCTGTTGGGTCGTTTTCATAGCGTCATCAAATACGGCCGATTAATGACGGCCCATTATGGTCGGCCCATGAACGGACGATTCCAACTCAAGACCGTTTACGGCCCATAATGCGGTCTGTTATTGGCCCATGTTTGGCTAATTGATCATACGGCCCGTAGAAGGCCCATTGATGCTACGACCCGTATAAGGCCCATTGTTTCTATGGCCCATAGAGGGCCCATTGTTTCTATGGCCCGTAGAAGGCCCATTGTTTCTACGGCCTGTAGGAGGCCCATGGTCACTACAGTAAATATGTAGCCCATGGCTATTGTGGCCTAGTTTTAAAAAATAGATTACTGAGGCCACTAGTTAACCATGGAAAAAGAACTGCACTGACTACAAGCAAACAAATAAACAAGATAACAAGGAAATAAATAAGCAAGCAACTTACACTAGGCTATTACACATATTACATACACTGGGCATCAAAGTTCGCCACCAGTGCAAATATAGGGAACAAAGCAGCATATCACATACACTGGTTGTCAAAGTTGGCGACCAGTGCAAATACACTCTGCAGCAAAACAAGTCCAGAACTGAAACCACTTCGGAAGAGCTCAAGAAACAATATCCTGGGTACCCATAATGCTGGCAAGATGCTTATCAAGCTTATTAACTTTCTCTTATTTGGCGCTTAAATCCTCCAGTGCTTGTTGTTGCACCAGAAAGTATGCATATGAATTCTGCAGGGACTTCCTCAGTCCTTTGGCGTCTTGCCGCAACACAGATGACTGATGCTTTTTAGCTTGTAGCTGAGACTGAAGAAGCTGAAGTGATTCAGGCATGCAGCAAGTTCGAACAGCTTGTGCCAGCGGTAGTGTCCAGTAACTCAAACGCTACATCAAGACATGACTTTTGGGTTGTCTCACTGTCATCAAGATAGTTTTTATCAGCTTTCTTGGAGACCAATAGGGATGTCTCGCTATCCAGAACCTTATCTGCATTACTTCATTTACCATTGCATAGAGGGGTACTCTTCTCCAATATTTTGTCCGCATTCTGAAAAGGAAACAAGCAAACACATCACAGGTTTACCATGTTGTATATGAAACTCATTTTGGTAAATCAGTTCAGTAGTAAAGTGGACAGAATAACAACATGAAACAAACATATATCTATGTACGATGGTCACTGTATGGTCTATATCATTCTAGTTTTTGTTGCCAAATCAAGATAGAGACACAGTTCAAATCATATATTTTTAAGACACAACAACATAGACAAAATATAAATGTGAGAAACTACATAGCACTGGCAACACTTGTAATGTGCATCACATGAGAACATAATTGTTTATACAATCGAAACTCAAATCAACATAGAGCAAGAAGTTAGAACAACAATTAGTTAAAGAAATAGGTTTAAAACATACCTGTTGTGCCATTGGAGTTTCAATTGGATCCTTCAAATTGGAAAGTAGTTGGTATCAGTAAATACAGTGATGCAAGAGCAAAGGAGTATAGACCATAGCTACGGAATCTGACCTGAGAACAATTGCTCTTATTCTTTAAACGTGGAGTTTGGGTTCACTATGGTGGTCTTCACGCTTTGGGCACTGCAATTTCTTTACAAACTGCTCGTGTGGGGGTACTCTGTGGTGGACATGGTGCTGGGTCATCTAGAAGTGGGTTACTATCCGCTGGGGTTGATGTTAGATGGGTTGTAGCTGGTTCTCTGTCCAACGGTGTAAGTGTGCAATCTGGTAGAGTCTTGATTATGTGTGGTGGGGCTAGTTCGTGGGCCAGTACAACCATGGTTCTATCTGCATTGATGGGTAGCATCGTATTTTGTGAAGAACGGGTTTTTGCTCCCTTATATACTGCCATCACCCCCTCCAATTCAAATGGCTGATAAACAAGAAAATAAATTGAACATACATACATTGTATGATAGACAGATGTGGTAATTCACATATATGTTGTCTGACCAAACAGGACAACATGACACAATTTCACATATATGATGGCTAACTAAACAGGATAGCATGACACAGTTTCAGATATATGATGGATAAATTAACAATATATAATGGCATAATTCAACATATGATGAGTATCTAAACAGGATGACATGACAAAACTGTATGATGTCGTTCTAAAATAGTTTGGGATAAAATAATTCACATAGACGTTGTCTAAGTATACAAGATGGCATGATATAATTGACATACTTGATTCATATACCAAGCAGCTGGCACTCGCATGTATGATCTCTAAACTAAGTAGATGGAATTGAATATTGTGCATATGATGTCCAAACTAAGCAATGCAAGACACCGTATGCATGATACGAGAAATATAAACATTGCAAATTAGAGCATACACCTCAGGTGGGATATATGACTGGTCATCTATCTCTGAATCCTCCTCTGAGGAGCTACCTATAACCATCGAGATATATGCTTCAACAGGTACAATTGCCTGCTCTTTAGACCTTGTTTTCACTCCTGATTTTTTCATAACCGGCTCAAATGGCTGATACACATGAAGAGTAGTTCAATATACACAGATTGACAACAAAAGGAATACGTAATGAAAAAAAGGATGGCATGAGATAATTCACATATATGATGCCTGGCTACATGGTGGTGCATAATTCACATATATGATAACTGGCTGAAAAACATGGCATTGCATATTTCTCATATCTGATATAGAAAGCAAACATGAGGCATTCACACAAAGCATGTCCAATCTAAGCAGATGGCATGGCAATGCAAGACATCATATGCCTGATATGAGCAATATAACCCTGCCAAGTTAGAGCATGCACCTGGGGGGGATACGACTGGTCATCTGTCTATGAATCCTCCTCTGAGAAGCTATCTGTAACCAACAAGAAATCTGCATCGACAAGTAGCACTGACTGCTCAGAAGACCTTGTTTTCACTCCATATTTTCCCATGACTGACTCAAGTGGCTGATGCACAGGAAGAGTAGATGAATGTATAAACATTGTTGACAATTGGAATACATTATGAAAAAAATATGGCACAATAGAATTCACATATACGATGACTAGCTAAACAGGATGGCATTGCATGATTCACGTATATGATGCCTGGCTAAAGAAGATGGCATTGCATAATTCCCATATACTCCCTCCGTTCCTAAATATTTGTCTTTTTAGAGATTTCAAATGGACTACCACATACAGATGTATATAGACATATTTTAGAGTGTAGATTCACTCATTTTGGTTCGTACGTAGTCACTTGTTGAAATCTCTAAAAAGAAAAATATTTAGGGTGGGAGTATGATATAGAAACCTAATAGGTGGCATTCACATAAAGCAAATCTAAACTAAGCTGATGACATATAAGATGTATAATGTAATCAATGCGAGGCGCCATATGCATGATATGACCAACATCCGCATGCCAGGTTAGAGCAAACACCTCAGGGGGTGAATTGGAGTGGTTGGCTCCCTCTGAATCCCCCTCTGAATAGTTATCTTCCTTTGGAATACTATCTGGAATGGCGGGACGGGGGCACTTCTCCCACCATGGAGCGACATCTGCATGACATATATTCCCATGCAACGGTCTTCTCTTTTTCTCTAAATCTTCAGTATGATTGTGTACAATAACTGACATGCATAATAAAAAAATATAGTTAGATTATGGAAGGCCTAAAGGATGCATGCAGAAATCAAGACTGATGGTAGCAAACGAGTGGCTAGATCCAAGACTAATGATAGCAGGTAGATTATAGCTTCAGTTTAAAAAGATAGACAATGAATCATCTACTGTTTGTTGCCCACCCAACTTTAACCACATAGAAGACCCCAGATGAACCAGATAGTAGACAGATACTATTCGTTGCTGCCTTGATATGTGCCCCACAAGCATTTTAAAACTCAAGTTTGAACATTAGTTTGGACCTGACTCGAAGTCTAAGAGGTGAACAAGACAATAAAGTAGCAGGTAATTATAACCGACGTATAACGTAAGCAGACACGAAAGAGTGCGACCTCTCTTCGGGAACTGTCGCGGAATTGTCATGGCAGATGTCCTAGTGTGAGGACTTAGTCGTGAGGTCAACACATCTATGTGGTAGCTTGAGAGGGGTTTATCGGGAAGAGGGACGCAACACACAAGACAAGGACTTAGACAGCTTCGGGCCCTAGGAAACATCATCCGGTAAGAACCCTACATGTTGTTTGTGGCTAGGTCTCCTTATGCTCATGAGGGAGACGCCGTAAATCAGGCTCTCCTTTCTTTGTGTCTAGCCTTAATGATTATTTTCTTCCTCTCCCTCTTGGGGCGCCCCACCCCTCCTTATATAAGTTGAAGGGGCGGGTTACATGTAGAGTCAAACTCGGATAGGACTTAACCTATTTTGACATCTTATCATAGGCTTCTCACCATGGGCTTTTTAACGTCTTGGGATTCTTAACGTCTTGGTCTTCTTAACGTCTTGGGATTCTTAACGTAAGCCAGCTTATAATCTGGCTTACAATCTGACTTACAATCTAGCTTACCATCTGGCTTAACTGTCTGGCTTAACTGTCTGCCGGCTTACATGACTGTGTTTGCCGGCTTACATGACTATGTCTGCCGGCTTACATGTTTGTGTCTGCCGGCTTACAATGCTTAACTGTGTCTGCCGGCTTACAATGCTTAACTGTGTCTGCCGGCTTACAATGCTTAACTATGTCTGCCGGCTTACAATGCTTGACTGTACTCGCTGGCTTATCCAGCTTAACTGTTCCTGCCGGTTTATAATCTGCCGGGTCACCAATGAAACATCAAATCCCAGCCAGGTCATATCTCCAGCCGGATCACGACGTGGGGTATATCCCCGACAGGAACTGTGTAGTCCTCGGGTTCATCTGCTCAGTCGATGATGATAATGCAGTTGGCATGGCTGGCGACAACGGGGAAGATCATCCGTGTAACCCTAATTCGTCAAACTTTTAATTCTCACAGATTGTAAATCTGGACTGATGATCTTCAAGTTGACGTAGATCCTCTCAAACCGGCTATTCTTCATCCGGAAAAGTTGTGAACTTCTCGATCCCTTGGAGAAATCCCTTCAAGAACTCAACACCACCGTGCGCAGGCCCCACTTTGGGCGCCAACTGTCGTGGAATTGTCACGGTAGATGTCCTAGCGTGAGCACTTAGTCGTGAGGCCAATGCATCTATGTGGTAGCTTGAGATGGGTTGATCGGGACGAGGGACGCAACACACAAGACAAGGATTTAGACAGCTACGGGCCCCGAGAAACATCATCCGGTAAGAACCCTACATGCTATTTGTGGCTAGGTCTCATTATGCTCATGAGGGAGACGCCGTAAATCCGGCTCCTCTTTCTTTGTATCTAGCCTTAATGATTATTTTCTTCCTCTCCCTCTTGGGGCGCCCCGCCCCTCCTTATATAAGTTGAAGGGGCGGGTTACATGTAGAGTCAAACTCAGATAGGACTTAACCTATTTTGACGTCTTACCATAGGCTTCTCACCATGGGCTTTTTAACGTCTTGGGCTTCTTAATGTCTTGGGATTCTTAACGTCTTGGGTTTCTTAACGTAAGCCGGCTTATAATCCGGCTTACAATCTGACTTACTATCTGGCTTACCATCTGGCTTGACTGTCTGGCTTAGCTGTCTGCCGGCTTACATGACTGTGTTTGCCGGCTTACATGTCTGTGTCTGCCGGCTTACAATGCTTAACTATATCTACCGGCTTACAATGCTTAACTGTGTCCGCCGGCTTACAATGCTTGACTGTACCCGCCGGCTTATCCAACTTAACTGTTCCCGCCGGCTTATAATCTGCCGGGTCACCAATGAAACATCAAGTCCTAGCCGGGACATATCTCCGGCCGGGTCATACCGCGGGGTATATCCCCGACATTAGCCCCTAGTTTAATTTGGATTCATCCATGTTAAACTGATCCTGTAAAACAAACACAAGAACAAATTTGATAGATTATGCTCCATGTTAAGAACTCTTGTAAGCCGACACCTGATCATCCTTAACTCCTTGGTATTTCCCTCTTATAGAAAATCTGGGTCAATAGGCCAGCTTCATAATCTTTGGTCATGAAATACTCATCTGACTTTCAGCCAGCTTGAAGATGTAGAACTTCATTATATTCATATCACTTGTAGCCCCCAAGTGTCGGGTCATTATGAAATAATAAGCAGGGACTTTGTAAATATGATCATGTAGACTTGAGCAGCAATGTGTAGCCCCCAAGGGTCGGCTTAGTAAGATAGTACTAAGTTGGGACTCTGTATATAATTCATTGATAATAACATGGGGCTTGAACCCACGTCCATAAGGTTAAGAGCTTTGTACTCTACCAACTGAGTAGTGGATCTTTCAATGTAATGGATTAAAGCCTGTGTACCTTGAAATTCTGACAAGAGCAATTGGTAGCCCCCAAGGGCCGGCTTATTACAACATGATGAGTCGGGTCTTCAATAAGTTGAGCAAAAAATGACTTTGCATTAGCCCCCAAGTGCAATGGTGCATGCTCGCAGTGACATGTGACTTGCATATTTGATATAATCTCAACTTGAATAATGTAGCCCCCAAGTGCCGGGTCATAAGCCTGTAGCGAGTCGGTACTATTCCCTCGATTGTAAAAATCAATCATGTCCATTGATAAAATAATAACCATCGCGCTGAAGCGACTTTGAAGACCTCCATCATAATATTGGTTATTGATAACCATAAAAAATCCAGCCATGTTGGCTATTAAAGATTTGAATAATATAATCTGGTTTGGAAACCAGTTCTTGTGATATTGAATCGTACTGCCGGTTTAGGATACCTGTGTAGTGAGGGTGAGCAATCAAAGCTTGAGCAGCCAATATTTCCAAGTGCTTGATATCATTATGTATGGGCGGCTTGTCGCCTCTCATTAAGCCGGGTAATAGAAACCACGGGTATGCTTTGGATGTAAAAAAGCTATCAAGAGAAACCTGAAAGACTGTTTTCAAAAAACTTACGTAAAACAGAGAGAAAAAAGCGAGGCTTCTGATTCAAATATGACCAGTAAGCCGGACCAAAAGGGGTTAAGCTATGATTTGAATACGATCAAGAAGCCCCCTAGTGGGTTTGGCATTCGCCGATCAAGAGGGTACCGACATCTATGTTCTCTTTGGTTTGAATACAACCTATGTTTGAACAGGAAGCCCCCAAATGACCTTCAGATTTTTTTTAACGACTCTGATTTGAATACGATCAAAGTCAAACCCAAAAAGGGGTTAAGCTATGATTCAAATACGATCAAGAAGCCCCCTAGTGGGTTTGGCATTGCGCCGATCAAGTGGGTACTGACAACTATGTTCTCTTTAGTTCGAATACGACCTATGTTTGACAGGAAGCCCCCAAATGACCTTGAGACTTTTTTTAACGACTCTGATTCGAATATGATCAAAGTCGGACCCAAAAGGGGTTAAGATAGATTCAAATACGATCATCCCCCAATGGTCATTTGAAGCGGGGTACCTATGTTTGAGTTATGCTTTGCAACAGACTCTCTTTGGTCCCTTTAATTTTTCCTGAGAACTCGAACTTTGCAAGAGATAAATTCTCCCTAAGCCAGAATTCTTTATTTTGAGCCGGAAATTTTTCTGACGGACTTTAAATTGGCAACATTTGTCGAGCCATGTCCATGGAGCCCCCGAGTCTTAAGACGACTCAATGAGTTGGCTCGAAATTCTCCATAGCTGACCGTGATATAGACCGGTTTGAGTCATGCATGGGAGAACTTGCAAGCCAAAGTAATTGCTCTTTTAAAGAAAATAATATGTAATATAAAATATACTGGATGGATTTCACCTGATATGTCAGGCTAGGGATTATCCACTGCAGAGTTGATGATCACCATGGTGAAGCTGAAATCAATCACAGGTGAGCCGGACGTGGCGTTGTAAGCCGGTATGTATGGGCGAGTCAATCGCAGGCGCGGTAAGCCACGTGAATGGTGAGTCAATCGCAGGCGCGGTCCCAGCGAGTTGATGTAGATCGAGCTGCACGGGCGGCAGCTTGCGTACAACCGTTCAACAGCAAGCAGGCATGGATGCCGGTGCATGATGATGCTAACGTACACTCCATAGGCATAGTATGGCACCGCCTTTATAATGAATCTTTGTACTGCACATAAAAAATATACAGACCAAAGTAGTTGTTCTCTGATGAAAATGATATGTGTTAATAAAATAGACTCAGATGGATATCACCTGATTTGTTTCTTGGATGACTGATGATCCGTAGAGAATTTTTCAACCCAGTTGCTAACCACTTTGACTTTTCTTCAAACAGTCTCTCTCATTGTCCACTATAGTGAATGTAACTGGGACACATCGCCTTCCCCATCAACTGAGGAAACACTTAATAACTTCCATTGCTTATTCAGTTTTGCAGATACTGCATCCAGGAAAAGGAGTGGTCTGGCTCGGGCGACTCAACACGCAGCCGTGGGGGCGCTCGTGGCAGGGCTACAACGGAGGCTGTAGGAGCAGCGGGGCAGCTCAGTGCAGGTGCAACAACGGTTCGGTCAGTGCAGCCAGCGACTTGTCGAGGTGCGGCCACACACGATGAAGTCAGAAGGTATGTGCCGGGCAGCTTGACGCAAAGCACGACGGCTTGGAAATGAAACATAGACGGCCGTGGCCGGCTTGAGGCGGCCTAGCCAGCAGAGGCGGGCTACTCGTGCAGAATGGTGGCTCTCCGCGGCGGTGACGCTAATGTGATGTACTTAGTGACGGTGACTTGCGGCCGTACGATGAAGATACGCCGGCGAGGCAACAAGTTGAGGCAGGCGCCTTGGAGGCATTAGGCAGCTCAGGCGGAGGCGCGATGCGATGGCGTGCGGGAGCCTAGTGCAGCGGCTCTCGACAGAACAACAACATGAAGACCGAGCGAAGGCAGCCACGAAGGAGCGATGGTGTGACGGTCGCGGTGGCAGAGGAGTCCAGGGCGTCTCGATGGCGGCGGCTGAGGCCGGCCGCAGAGACAGTGGCGGAGCGCCAGCGAAGGGAGGTCGACCCAAGGCAGGCAGCTCGGAGGTGACTCAACACGGAGGCGGAGTGAAGCTGTGGCGGCAACTTGATGACGGCAGCTCAGGACAGACGAATCGGCGGGTAGCCGGGCCACATGCGGTGTAAGCTGGAGCCCGGAGGAGACCGCAAAAATAGAGGCATGACATAGTAGAACCAGCGAGGACGGGTTCAGCAGGCGCCTTTGGCGTGCCGGTCCGATCGAGGTGAGGAGGCTTGGCACGCCAGCAACTGCAGAGGTGACTCCGCGAGGCTAAGTGATGGTTTGGCGGAGGTGCAGTGAACCGGTGCATGTGGGGAGTAGAGGAGGCGCGGCCATAGCTAGTCAGAAACGGTGCAGCGAAGCCAGCAGTAGGCCGGCCTAGGCGACCAGCATGAGCACCAGTAGAAAACAGGCAGCGAGCCGGCGCGGGCGACCAGCATGAGCAGCAGCCGTAAGCCGGCGCCGGTTTAAACGGGGCCGGTCGCAGTGAGCCGGCGCACGTTGGTTGAAGGACTTAGACGAGTGTCTTGGCATAGATGGCTTAGTGCAATGGAGGTGAGGTCGCTCATCAAGGGCGACTTAAAGCAGCATTAGACACAGCAGTTCAGATGTGGCTATAGCGGCAGAATCCGACCATGTCTTAGTCATAGCACAGGTCGACGACAACTTGTAATTTGATTTTTCGATACATCCACATGGGCAGAATCATGCCCAGACTCATTGATGGTTACTGTTGCATCTTCTTATGACACCTTTGAAAGCGGCGGGTCTGAGCGAGGGGCCGCTTGGAAAGCCCTGGCGAGCCCACGGTGGAGGAGCAGAACAATTTGGCACTCGCTTCAGTAGTAAGCAGGAGGTGGTTCGGCCTATCGGAGGCGGCTTGACACCGGCCACAGGGGCAGATTGAAGTAAGTCATGACGAAATCGGCCGTAGTGGCGTCTTGGTCCAGGCGCGCAGGTGGCGGCTCAAGTGGCATGCTGGTCGCCCGAGGTGATTTGACGCGGACGGCGAAGGGGGACCCATGGCTTGAGGTAAGTTGAAATCGCAGCATCTCGGAGACGACCAGGTCAGTGAAGGCGATGGCGACTCGGCGAGTCAGTAGGAGGGTAGGAGCGACTTTAACAAAACCGTGGTGGCGACCCAGATTCGGTGAGGTGGGTCACCCCTGACGGATTTGACCCCTCATTTGGCTTGATACACGCCTGCAACCGTGCAACAGTAGTGGAGGCGAGGTGCTGGTGAGGCGGCGGCGGTCCATGAAGGTGCTGGCGAGGCGAAGGCAACACCAGCTCAAGGCGGCGGCTGCACAGGGCATGGAGGAGCAGAAACTTGTGGGAAGGGGCCGACGCGGCGAGCCAGTGACTCGTCGATGCGAGCAGGGCATGGCGGCCTACAAACCAAGGTGGGTCAGGGCACGGCTGTAAATACGGTGATGGAGCCTAGCAATTTGATGCGGTTCTAGGCAGAAGCGGCGCCTCAGGTTGGAAGCGGCCGCGACTTGGAAACATGGCCGTGGCGGCTCGTTGAAGCAAGGCAGGCAAGGCATGGTAAGAAGCAGTCAACGGTTTGAGCTGGGCGGCTCAAATCCTCACCGGCAGGGGCGGGTCGCCACATCGGTGTTGAGGGCGGCTACTTTACGAGGGCAGCAGTGGCCTATTGATCTCTGGCCGACTTGGAATGAATCTGACCACCGCTGCGGTGATGGTGGCCTTTCTTTTTCCACTGCCGTATTCTTGTTGATGATTAATCCCGATCTTGATTTGGAAACAACCCTTCTAATTTCCAACTCGGCTTATCTTCAAACTGGACCTGTTTATCTTCGGCGAGTCTTGGCTAGCTCTGATAATTTGTATTTTTCCGCCCGTTCCGCCGCGAGCCGTGTCACAAATAAATTTCAAATTATGTGCCACTTGATGCTTCACGATTGTACGACTGTTGTGGACAGAATACATGTGCCATGCTTGTGAATCATGGCGGTGCTCGACGGAAATCCAATCGGTCTCGCCGATAAGTGACCGCTTTAAAAACAAAGTTGATCTGGTTTTGGATTGGGTCGTGCGTCTGTCTTGTCGACTCGGCGACTTTGCAGCTTGGTCGTGGAGGAAAAGGTATCTTGAGGTTACTGTGGCGACACATCGGTGAACTTTTGTTCGGGATCAACACAGAGCAAAGGCGGCTTTGACCAAAAACCATAGCAACGAATCCGAGTCATAACGGCGGCTTGATTTGTAATCGTCCGTGTAACCCTAATTCTTCAAACTTTTAAATCACACATATTGTAAATCTGGACTGATGATCTTCAAGCTGACGTAGATCCTCTCAAACCGGCTATTCTTCATCCGGAAAAGTTGTGAACTTCTCCATCCCTTGGAGAAATCCCTTCAAGAACTCAACACCACCGTGCGCAGGCCCCACGGTGGGCGCCAACTGTCGTGGAATTGTCACGGTAGATGTCCTAGCGTGAGCACTTAGTCGTGAGGCCAATGCATCTATGTGGTAGCTTGAGATGGGTTGATCGGGACGAGGGACGCAACACACAAGACAAGGATTTAGACAGCTTCGGGCCCCGGGAAACATCATCCGGTAAGAACCCTACATGTTGTTTGTGTCTAGGTCTCATTATGCTCATGAGGGAGACACCGTAAATCCGGCTCCCCTTTCTTTGTATCTAGCCTTAATGATTATTTTCTTCCTCTCCCTCTTGGGGCGCCCCGCCCCTCCTTATATAAGTTGAAGGGGCGGGTTACATGTAGAGTCAAACTCGGATAGGACTTAACCTATTTTGACATCTTACCATAGGCTTCTCACCATGGGCTTTTTAACATCTTGGGCTTCTTAACGTCTTGGTCTTCTTAACATCTTGGGATTGTTATCGTAAGCCAACTTATAATCCAGCTTACAATCTGACTTACAATCTAGATTACCATATGGCTTAACTGTCTGCCGGCTTACATGACTGTGTCTGCCGGCTTACATGACTATGTCTACCGGCTTACATGACTGTGTCTGCCGGCTTACATGACTGTGTCCGCCGGCTTACAATGCTTAACTGTGTCTGCCGGCTTACAATGCTTAACTGTGTCCGCCGGCTTACAATGCTTGACTGTACTCGCCGGCTTATCCAGCTTAACTGTTCCCGCCGGCTTATAATCTGCCGGGTCACCAATGAAACATCAAATCCCAGCCGGGTCATATCTCCGGCCGGGTCACGCCGCGGGGTATATCCCCGACAGGAACTGTGTAGTCCTCGGGTTCATCTGCTCAGTCGATGATGATAATGGAGTTGGCGTGGCTGCAGACAATGGGGAAGATCATCTGAGGCAGCGAAAGGAAGTCTGCAGGCGAAATCTCTGCTGTAGTGAACACTTCCGTCGACGGTGCACCTCGGGTGGGGTGGATGATGGCACGGTAGGAGCAGGAAATAACACACAGAGTTTTCTTTGACACCTACCTAAAAATGAAGTAAATCTGTAAGGGCTCCTTAGAATTGGAGAATTATATAAACGTAGGTACAAGAAAAACACATGAATAGGATAGAAATGCACGTGCAAAACAGAGCATTTGCAAACATAGGATTTCTGTCAACCTTGGTGTTCGGTTCACATGAATTGGAAGAACACAGGAATGGAGAAACATGGTCAAACTAAAGTCAAACCATGTGAAAAAAGTAAGAGTCTTATTCTGCCAGTAATGAATTAGTCATGTTCTCCATGCATATTAATTTGAAAAGGATGTCCAAGTGGATATTAAAATTCCTACGTTTTTTCTTTGAAAGCGACACCAAATGAAAAAATCATCCAGTTTTGCTTTGCTCCATTCCTTCTAACCAAATGCATGAATAGTAGTACCATAGTAAAGTTTCCGATTCCTATGTTTTCCTTCACTTTTTCTTTGACCCGGTGGCGATTCTAGTAGGCAGTCTTCAACAGGCTGAAGCCTGACCTCGAAATATTTTGTGAGCTTACATTTGGTCCACATTACTATCATATAATGGCTATCTTGCTAAACCGATTAAAATTGTGGTTCAAAAAATCATTTAGTTTTCTCCCTATTAACTTTGTGACCGCGATTCATTTATTTCTAGATTTGCAACTGCTTTGAACCAAAGGATCCCTGAGGGATCGACTTGAATGTAGAGTAACAAAGTGATGCGACAAGTGTACAACCTCTTTGACATAGCCTTGTCGACCTCAGCATCATTGGGTTGGACATGGAGGATGGTGATGCTGGTGTGACTATCAGAGGCGGGGAAGAAGATCGGAGGCCTCTGGATACGATGCCAAGGAAACTGATTTGTTGTGATGGATGGTTCCGTCGTTGGAGCAGCTCCGGTGAGGTGTACGACGACGAGGCTAAAGCAGGACAAGACAGACAATGTTAATTTGAAGTGGGACTCTAATATCATCAACAATAGATGATCTAAAATACATCAACAAAAAGTGTTAGATGTAAAATGCATCGCTGCGCCTGCTCCGACACATGCTATAAATATTGTCACTCTGAACTTAACTAAAGAACTGAACTTTACACTCGAAACTGAATTTTACTATCGAAACTGATTGAACTAGTAGCACAGCATTGCAATAGATGTTTAGAGCGTTTGAGCACTAGTAGCAGAGAAGCAGTCATCTAAATTAGCAGCCACTCAAGCAGGGAACTCACTAGTAGAGAGCAACTCGTGCAGCAGCACCGCGAGCGAGTGCTAAAGCAGCAACTCCTGTAGCTGCCGGAGGTCATGCAGCAGCAGCAGCAGTAGCACGAGCGAGAGAAAAAGCAGAGCAGCAGCACGAACGAGAGCAAGAGTGGAGCAGCACCGCGACCGACAACAATAGCAGAGCAGAGCAGGAACACATCAACGAAAGCGAGAGCAGTGCAGCAGCGCGTCCAACAGTAGGAATGGAGCCGCAACGCAAGTGAGAGCTGGAGCAGCAGCAACAGCAGCGCGAGCGAGAGCCAGAGCAGCAGCAGCTAGTGTCGGTGTGGAAGTCGCCACTGATGAAGCAAGATCGAATAAAAGATAAAATGCAGCAGTGAGTGCAGAACCTCCTTGGTGGCGCCGAGTAGGCCTCGGCTTCATCGGAGGAATAGTGTTTGCTAGTTCCTTTAGGATATTAATAATCTTTGCATTAGTCCTCAAGGTCCATGGTATTTCCTTCTTCCAATACCAGGAACTATTTATGGCAGAAGTTCCTCGTTGAACCGAAAGTTCACAACCAGAGTGCTCTTGACAAGTTCTCGATTCTTTGTTGTTACTCTGCCAGTTCTACCTTTCTGCATGGGTTATCTGGAAGAACTGTTGAGCTTTGCTTGACATACTAATCTATGCATCCAAAACTCAGAAAATCATATGTTCCTTTGACTTCTCCCTCTTTAGTTGTCTTCTGACCTTTGTCTATCAATTGATAGACAGGAGTAGTCATGCACTCGTGTTCATCGATGCCTATTATTCTTGTGGTCCGTCAAGCCATTCTATTCTCGAATGACTAGGAGAACAAACTCTAGTACCTTATCCATTTCTAGGATTGGGTCAAAGAAGTCGTACTCCATAGATCAAATTGTTAATCTAGCTTTTGTTCTGTTCTACCTTGGAGTATTACCATCTTTATATTAAGAATATCATGGGAATTGCACACCATCCTATGAACTCTTGATACAGTGATACTTCTCGCCATCATTATTCATTCCTCGGTCCTCGTGTTATTGTAACCGGAACGCCGACAAGTGAATCTTGATGTGTGAAATCTATACTCTTAGCTACTCCGTTGCTTGGTAGTTAAATGGTCCATAACCTCATTCTTAGTGTGTTGATTATTGAATCATCACCCTAAAGTTGATCGTGCTACCTAGCCCTTATTTCCGTTGCACTTTTCAATCAATGAGTTAGGATTGTGTCAATCCCTCGCTCTATTGATCATATCGTCCTGCCCTGAAAAGCAAGATTGTTCTCAAGCTTAGTAACATATCGATGGTTCGTGATTTTCCGAATATCTTTTCAGAAGTATCACCAGGTTGTCACCTGAACGCTATGTTGACTTCGTGATCAAGTTGGTTTTCGAAACCACCCTTTCTCCAAGAATCTGTGTTGGATGTCCCTGAGCTAGTTGGATGAGCTAAACAACAACTTGGAGAGTTGGAAGATAAGAGCTTTTCCTAATTCAGTTCATTCCAAGGGATATCCTTGTGTGTGTGTGTTGAAGAAAAATGGTGTCTTCATCAATTGATCCTCGTGATCATTTGTTGGATCTATTGTCTTGTCCAAACTTTGATTTGAATATGGGCTATCCTCAAATCAAATAGGAACCAACGATGTTCATAATGTTGTCTTACTCGTGGTTGATCCCTCGAACATACACCATTATATCTTTTGGTCTCACCAATGCTATTACCTTGTTCACATAGTTGTGGAATTCCATCTCCATGGTAATCTCGATGACTTGTTGTTGTGCTCATCAGCAACATTTTATCCTCTCCATGATTCATGTTGAACATCTAAGTTAGTATTGGAAACTTATGTAAGCATTTTCTTCATGACCCGTTCGTGAAGCATGTGTTCAGATGAAAGAAGTGACTTCCTCTAATTCATGTGCATATGATGCAAGTTGCCGCCGTGAATTCGAGAAAGTTAGTTTTGCCTCCTGTGGAATCATTCCTAGTCAGCCATGCACGTGCAAAGTATTCCGTGGTCTGTTAGACTGATCATCTTCATTCCATACGAATTCCATAGCATACTAAGCCATTGATTGACTTGTTCAAGGAAAAGGAGTTGTTGTGCTATCCTAGGTCATGCACAAGATTCCGATATCCTCGATGATGGTTCCCAACCAGAACTCGGTAGTATTTTTATTGTAAGACTAATATGTGGTCATGTTTGTCTAGGACAACGTGTTCACATGTTTGTAGCAGAACCAGCTCATATTTTGGAGCTTGCTATCATAGTTCATTTCCCGAGAATCTCGCAACGCCCTCTCATCAATTTGTGTTGCAAACTTTCATTTTTCTTTATAGACTTGATGAGTCTGGGATATCTTGACACCAACCAGATCTGAATCCAGGCAGATATGATGGTTTGAACGTTTCCCAAGAATTTTAATATTGGTCCCTTTGTAACCCGGTAAATTGGATGTCATGGCCAACACACCCAGTCGGTATACCTATTATTGTAGTATCTTGATTAAGGAAGTTGGCCACCTCCGCATAAGGATTTCATAGGATTTATTCCAGTAGTTTTTCCTTATGGATTCTTGTGCTCCCGAAGTCCAACCTTTTACTTGATGTTCTAGATATCAAACCATATCTATGAATGGGTTACGCTAGCACATCAAGGAGAACTTTAGAAGCGGAGTGCTAAATGTCTCTCAGTCGATCATCCAGATTTGGTTCCCTTGGCCTCGCTAAGGTGAAATCTGAGAAAGTGTTATCTTCCTTTGCATCTGCATCATCCATCACTATTCATCATGGTACTATGTTGTGTTGCCAGGATCCCTGACATGGATATTGGTACAACCTTGATGAATATGGAAATGCTCAAGTTCTTGAGAGCACACGCAAGCACTAGGTATCATCGTCGGCATTTATTGCATAGTGCTCTCAGTTTCCTCGGTTATGCTATAACCTTTCAAATAGTGGATTGACTCTCTACTATTGGGTTCCTCCCCATTTACTAGAATCATTTCCAGCATTTGAATTTTGTTCCCAGCTTGCACCGCCATTGTGCCATTCTACCTTGGGTCCCGTCCATTTCCGATGATAAGCAAAATCATCTATGGCATTGTCTTCAACAAGGTAATCCACATCATCCATTCTAGTCTTGGTATGCCATTCCTTCGCACCCCGCCAAACGATTGTTGGTGAATTGCCTAAGGCTGGTATAAAGAGTCTCAGTGATCTCTATATCAAAAGTAATTATTTTTGCCACTTAAGGTATTAATTCTACGAGTCACCTCCTCTAAGATGTCTCGTTATGGTATCATGGCAACTCAACTCCTCGCTACGATGACAACTATTCACCACCTTCTTAAGAGTGAAATTGTTGTCTACCTAGTGAACCTTCGTCATCTGTTTCACTCCATCCCTTTGGGATGTATGTTTTGTGTCCCGGATCAAGAGGTGTTTCAATGACTCACTCCGTAAGTTGATCCTGAGTTGTTCGATCTTCAAGAAGATCGATACTTCTAGAGTTTTCCTTTCCTCCCGTTGTCATGTTAGTTGGAGTTCTCAAAGCAAAGACGTCAAGATCAATGTGATGCAATGTATCGGCATCTTTGAGAAGGGCAGTTGGACCGAGAAGACTGTGATAGTTTTATGACCCCTCCGCCTTCTTACCTCACGTTTTGAATCTCGGGACGAGATTCTTGTTTAGTGGGGGTGAGTTGTCACATCCCTAGCTTCTGGCAATGCACTAGGCTAACTTCATGTGTGCATCATGTTTAAATTCAAATGAATATGAAATGGGGATGACAGAAACCCCCAACACCACTTAATCCAACTAGGGTTTACTAAAATCTTTTTCAATGAACCTGAAATGCCATTTAAAATGTTCATCATCTTTGCCCTGGTCTAGAACCTCTGGCAAAAATGGTGCACACTTTTCGAGGACAACAGAGGGTCAATGAATTAAATCATATGGTATTTGCATTTGGACATTTAAATGCTATAAAATATTTTATATGCCCAAATAATCATAAACTGAAATGTTAACTGTTGGATATATTCCAAACAGTGGCCAGAGTGAGTTGCATGATTTTTGAAAGTGCCTAGTTATTTTTAATAAAGCCAAAACAAAATAAAAAAATAGAAAAGGAAAAGACAAGAGAGAGAGACTCACCTGGACACTTACCCATCTGGCGCCCACAAAGGCCCACCAGGCGGCCCAGCCCACCACCACCTCCTCCCCTGTCGCCTTCCTCCTCTGCCAGGAGGACGATCGTGTGCCCGACACGTGCACGCATGCGCCCCGGTCACCTCCTCTCTCATAGCCTGCCTGGCTCCCCCTCATCGCGCCTAGATGACGCCAGCGCGACGCCTGGACGCCCTGGACCGCTCTCTCTCCCCCCGAATGCTCTCCCCTCCTTTGTTCTCTCCACTGAGTGATGTTGTCGCCACCGCTCGTCGTTGCTGTGGCTAGAGCCACCACCCCGCCTCTCCGTGTTGGCCAGAGGCTCCGCCTCGATGCCACAGAGCTCCAAGACGAAGCACGTGCTCGCGGGACGCGAGAAGCGAAGCCATCACCTCCATCTTCGCCGTCGGCCACCGAAGATCCCCCTCACCGCCCCGCTCGCTCCAGCCCTCCCCGTGCTTGCTGAGGCCTCCGTCGTAACCACTGTGAGCTCCCACGTCGATCCCCCCTCTCCCCTAGCTCGTTTTCTTCCTCTAACGCCGATGCCCATCGAAGGCGAGAGCTCTTCGCCACCGTTCATGTTGCTGCTGTGGCCACTGTCACCTAGGGCCCGGACCGAGCACACCAACATGCTCAGTGCAATGCCAGGACCTCAAAACCCTCACCTGTTGCACCTGCCGTGCACCGCAGCGTCGAACCCATTGTTGCCCGAGCTCCGACCGCCGCCACGAGCTCGACTCCGGCGAGCTCACTCCACCGCAGCCTCTCTCACTTGCTCCAAAGGATGCGCGAGAGTGCCAGCTCTCTGTAGGTGGTCTTAGCTGGTAGTTTGGTCGCCGGAGGGCAAAATCCGAGGCCCTCCACCGTCTCGGCCTCGTCGGCGACTCAAGCCGATGGGTTTGACCCCGCTGACCCGGGTTTGACCCCTGTTAGACCTCCCCCGGATCACCAACAAGTGGGCCCAGGCCCCTGCTAATTTAGGTTAAGCGCTAACTAAACTCAATTAGCCTTTGTTAATACTGACATGTGGGCCCAGGGCCTTAACTAGTCTAGATTAGTATTAGTTTAGAGCTATTTAACTTAGGTTAGTTAGTTAGACGCTGACATGTGGGTCCCAGCCATCAGGTTTGACCTGGGCTGGCGCCTTTGACCTACTGACATAATAGTGATGTCATGCTGATGCATTAAACATTTTCTAGGATTTTAAAAATAAATCAGAAATGATTTATAAATTTCAGAAAATGCCCAAAACTTTTAAAAATCATATAAATTCAGCCATAACTCAGAATGAAAAGATTTATATATGAAAAATGATCAGAAAAATTCAATCTATCCATCTGTACTAGTTTCATGCATGATAGAACAACTTATGACTACTGTTTAGGACAAAACATATAAAGGGCATTTAAACCATCACATATGGGGTTTGAATTTGAATCTTTGATTCAAACCAACTTCATTTAATCTGGTTGCAAGTTGCATTAGCTCAAACCACAACATCTTGCCATGTCACATCCATGCATCATAATTGTTGCATTGAATTGATTGTGTTCTTCCTTGTTTGCCGGTATTTGTCCCCTCTCAGTAGACGTGGCTCCAACGATGAGTTCGATGACACCGATGAAGAGCTATGCTATCTTCAGAAGTGTCAGGCAAGAAAAACCTCCTTGTTCATTCCGATACAATCCCACTCTCTCGCTTCTGCTCTCTTTTACTGCATTAGGACAACAACGATACCACTGTTACATGTTGTGGTGGTTGAACCCCTTTTTCCTCTGCATGACCTGTCATTGCCACAGTATTTAGATGAAACCCACTAGCATGAGTAGGAGTTGTTTGAGCCCTGATGTGCCTACTCATTCATGCTTGTTTGTCATGCCTGCTAATGCTTATAGTTGTGTCAGGTCTTATTCATCGGGGATGAATTGGAAAGTTGTGAACATGTCCTACTGTGTGTGAGCTGTGTGTGAACACGATTTGGTAAAGGGATTTGGTAAAGGTAGCGGTGAGAGGCCATGTAAGAGTACATGGTGGGTTGTCTCATTGAAGCCGTCCTGAGGAACTGAGTTCTGTGTTTGTGATCCATGAATAGCTACTACCACTCATTGGGATCCTTAATTGACCCTCTCGACTTATTAACCGCCCATGTCCTCTGTCCGGGAGTTGCAAGTAGTTTCTGGTGTTTGTAGTATGCTGGAGGCCATGCGCAACGCTGACCCAAGGGGTGGGCTGTGATGCGGTAGGCACGTGGCATGGTGTACCGGTGCCCGTTTGGTGTCTCGGGAACCCTGCACACATCATTCGGGGCCGTATGTAGAAATCTCGGCTGGACTCCCTGCGGATGGAACTTGGATAGGCGATATACCTAGACTAGGGACTTGTGTGGTTAGTTAGGTCATGGCCGACACCCTCGCCAAGCTTCCGCTTGAAGGTTGCCGAGATACATGACGTGTACATGGTGGTAAGTGGCGAGAGCATGTGTGAAGAAGTACTCGGACATGTTGAGCTTCCATATGTGTTTATTGCTTGTATGCTCTGAATGTTGCGTCATGAGACCCATGTTTGTAATACTTGGCTCCTTGGAGCCTATTGAATAAATACTCGTGTTGTAGAGTCATGTTGTGATGCCATGTTGTATTTGCACATATCGAGCATATTGTGTGTATGGTTATTGAAATTCTTGGTATGTGTGGGATCCGACAACCTAGTTGTTTATTCTTGGTAGCCTTTCTTACCGGGAAATGTCTCCTAGTGCTTCCACTGAGCCATGGTAGCTTGCTACTACTCCGGAACACTTAGGTTGGTCGGCATGTGTCCTTCTTCGTTCTAGTGTCTGTCCCTTCAGGGAAATGTCACACATTGTTCCTTTAAGTCCTGGTAGCTTGCTATGACTTGGATTCATATGTTGTTAATCGACACATTCGTTGTTGGGTCATGTAAGCCTGTCCCTGTAAGTTAGCACCACCTTGGGTTTACGACTAGTCACGTCGGCCTGGGTTCTTTGTCATATGGATGCTAACGGCACTATCATATACGTGAGCCAAAAGGCACAAACGGTCCCGGGCCAGGTAAGGTGGCACCCATGGGAATACCGTGCGTGAGGCCGCAAAGTGATATGATGTGTTACATGCTAGATCAGTGTGACTTAGGATCAGGGTCCTGACAGACGTGGACCCAGCTGTCAGCCTCTCCACGTACAGTCAACATCCGATGGATGTCGTTCGTTGACCACGTTAACCAGGCCACGGTGGGAGCACCAGGGCGGTGGACAACGGTGAGGCCTAGGAAGGGAACAACATAGAGCTGGGGAAGACTCGACAGTGGTTGCCCACACGGTGGGGAGTACGAGGGTTTACTGGTCCGGCTGTCGTCGCCGGAAAATAATAGGAGGTGTGGGTGAGTAGAGGAATGGCCTGGTGTAGGACCTTGAAGTATGTCTAGAGGGGGGGTGATTAAACTACTTGACCAATTAAAAACTTAACGTTTTCCCAATTTTAGAGTTTGGCAGTTTTTAGCAATCTTTGGACAAGTTAAGCAATCATCACGCAATTCAAGCAAGCATGCAAAGAGTATATAGGCAGCGGAAATTAAAGCATGCAACTTGCAAGAATGTAAAGGGAAGGGTTTGGAGGATTCAAACGCAATTGGAGACACGGATGTGTTTGGCGTGGTTCCGATAGGTGGTGCTATCATACATCCACGTTGATGGAGACTTCAACCCACGAAGGGTAACGGTTGCGCGAGTCCACGGACGGCTCCACCCACGAAGGGTCCACAAAGAAGCAACCTTGTCTATCCCACCATGGCCGTCGCCCACGAAGGACTTGCCTCACTAGCGGTAGATCTTCACGAAGTAGGCAATCTCCTTGCCCTTACAAACTCCTTGGTTCAACTCCACAATCTTGTCGGAGGCTCCCAAGTGACACCTAGCCAATCTAGGAGACACCACTCTCCAAGAAGTAACAAATGGTGCGTTGATGATGAAATCCTTTCTCTTGTGCTTCAAATGATAGTCTCCCCAACACTCAACTCTCTCTCATAGGATTTGGATCTGGTGGAAAGAAGATTTGAGTGGAAAGCAACTTGGGGAAGGCTAGAGATCAAAATTCATATGGTAGGAATGGAATATCTTGGCCTCAACACATGAGTAGGTGGTTCTCTCTCAGAACTGGTAAGTTGGAAGTTTAGGTTTTTTCTGATGGCTCTTTCCACGAATGAAGAGGAGATGGAGGGGTATATATATAGCCTCCACACAAAATCTAACCGTTACACACAATTTACCAAACTCGGTGGGACCGATTCAACAGACTCGGTCGGACCGATTTAGTAAACCTAGTGACCGTTAGGGTTTTCGGTGGGACTGACATGCAACTCGGTAGGACCGATATGGTTAGGGTTAGGGCATAACGTAATCTCGGTGAGACCGATTATACAAACTTAGTGAGACCGATTTTGGTAATTAGCTAACCAGAGAGTTGTTCAGGTAAACTCGGTGGGACCGATTCGCTCTTTCGGTGAGACCGAAACGTTACGAAGGGGAAACTGAGAGTTTAGATTGTAATCTCGGTGGGACCGATCGCTCACTTCAGTTAGACTGAAACGTTACGAAGGGAAACAGAGAGATTAAAATCCCATCTTGGTGAGACCGAGATCCCTATCGGTGAGACCGATTTGCCTAGGGTTTGTTGCAGTGGCTATGACATTTGAACTCGGTGGCGCCAGATAGAAAGAATCGGTAGGGCCGAGTTTGACTTTAGGTTTAGGTCATATGTGGATGTGAGAAAGTAGTGGAGGGTTTTGGAGCATATCACTAAGCACATGAAGCAAGAGGCTCATTAAGCAACACCTCATCCCTCCTTGATAGTATTGGCTTTTCCTATAGACTCAATGTGATCTTGGATCACTAAAATGTAAAATGAAGAGTCTTGAGCTTTTGAGCTTGAACCAATCCTTTGTCCTTGATATTTTGAGGGATCCACTTTCATCATCCATGCCATGCCATTGATTGAGCTTTCCTGAAATAATAGTCTTGGAATAGCATTAGCTCAATGAGCTATATGTTGTTATGAATTACCAAAACCACCTAGGGAGAGTTGCACTTTCAATCTCCCCCTTTTTGGTAATTGATGACAACATATAGATCAAAGCTTCGACAAATGATAATAAGATTGAAAAACATCGTCGCTTTGAGAAGTATGTGATAAGCAAGAGCTCCCCCTCAATTTGTGCATATCTTAAAATTTGCTTTGCGCTGCAAATGCACAAGGAATTAGGCTCATGGGTTACTCTTCCATGTCACATACATCTTGGTGGGGCGCTCAAAATAATAAATATTGAATACATGCACTCATCACCAAGCAAAGTGAATGATCATATAAGGATAAGTAAGATAATAACATATAACAGGCATAAGTGTAGCTTATGATCAAACACATGATCATCAATGTCTCACGGGTAATTGCATAGTATCTCAAGCAATCAAAAGCAAACAAAGTTTAACCACCAAAGCAAGAGAGAATAAAAGCAACACACTCTCTCTCTCTCTCTCGAAGCCTATGATCTATACATTTTTATCCCCCTTTGGCAACAAGTTACCAAAAAGTTCATAGAAAATGCATAGTGCTAGATCGACTCTCAGGCTTGATCTTCAGGTGGTGGTGTAGAGATGGCTCCTTGGACGAAGGCTTCAGTTGATGTGGATGGAGCTGGAGGAGTTGGTGCTGGAGCTGGTTGCCCTAGAGCTGTAGGAGCTGTAGCTGGTGCAGAAGATGTGGCTCTAGTGTCTGTCACAGGCACTGCAACTGACCTCTGAGCTCTAGGCACTCTGGCAAATGCATCAGTGGTTGTCTTTCCCTTCCTCTCCTGCATGTCATCCTGAAGCTACTCCACAACTGACTGAATCTCAGTTACTTTGACATCTAGATCATAGAATTTTTGTTCCATGATTCTTTCCAAGCTCTGCTGATTTTGAGTTAGGGTGGCCAACCCCTTCTCAATCCTCAGTGTTGATGCTATCAAGTAACCAAGCTGCTCCTGTTTGTTCTTCAAAAAGTACTCAGATGCCTCCTCTTGAGTTGGCATCTTGGCAGCCTTCTCTTTCCTTGCCTTCTCCTTCTTCTCTTGAGCTTGCACTGATGATGGTTCATTCTCATTCATTACAACTTGATTGTCCTCAAAGTCTGGATAGAGAGCAAAGTGTTCTTTATCCAACAGATATTTTCCTGTGCCCATCTTTGAGTTAATCAACTCCTGAATTTGTGGGGCATATCCATAGATCCTCTTTTGGTCTGCTGCTGTCCTCTTGATAGTTTCAACTATGAGGCTCATGATCTTGAATTTCTAGGGCACATCAAAAATGTGAATCAAATTAATTGCATGCCCTCTGATCATGTTGTGGTCACCTGATTTGGGCAACAGAGTGGGACCAAGTTTTTCAACTCGGTGGATCCGAGATGGTTTCGGCGGAAACCTAACCCTAAATTTTCAAATCGCATCTATTCTAAGGATTGTATTGACTGGATATGAGTGTTTCAATCGTGGCAAGAATCATAATGAACACAATGTGCTAGGAATCAGACAAGGATAGCACTGTGATCGAGTCCATACCCTAGCTTGGCGATGAACTCGCTATGGCGGCAATGGCGGGGGTGAATTCCGTTGACGACGGCGGAGACCAGCGAGGAGGCGGCTGGCGACGAGGAGACGATCCGTAGACCTAGTAGGCAGAGCGAGGTATGCGCAGGCGAAGAGTTTCGGAGAAAGTTTTCCAAAAATTTGCTCGTGTGAATATATAGCCCGACATTGTCGGTGTGACCGAGTGGAACAACTCGGTGGCACCGAGATGCATAACTGTATACAGTTACAGCAACTCGGTGTGACCGAAAAGTTCAAACCGGTTGCACCGAGATTGAAAACCTAGATCAACTTAGTGATCTCGGTAGGACCAAAATGGAGGAATCGGTCAGACCGAGAATCACAAAGAAGTTTTGGAAGTTTAAGTCTATGACGAATCAGGGACTCCAAGTGCTCCTCACACAGAGTGGTTCGAATCTGACTTGATCAAATTTTGTGATGTAGCATGAATAGAGTTTGAGACGATAAAAGCATAGATAGCTAGAGAAGGTTCTTAGGCATTCTTGTCCATCCACTTGGCCAAAGAAAAAGAAGCCAATCAATCAAAACAACAAGTGGATGTCCTCGAATGAGTAAAATATGCAACCAACATGCTCACACAATAAAATGGCAAATGAAATATGTGACAAAGCATGCACAACCAATTCTAGCATCTATCAAACAATTGGCGATGACTATGTCATCTATATATGAGTATATTGACTTAGGAGTCAAATGAGAACATTTGATCATAGGTCATACTCATCGTTTAAGCTCAAGTGGGGTTACCACTTTTACATAAAGCATTTATGTGTTCACATCATTAGAGTTGCTTTGACTCAATTCTTAGAGTTAAGCTCCCCCTAGATGTGAGATCCCCCCTTAGAGGGATGAACTCACCTTGGGTTTTGTCGATGATGACTTCATGTAGGTGTTGAAGATGTGGATGCTCAATGTTGATGTAGATCTTTTGGAGCAATCCTTTGGAGTGAGTTGCACTTTCAACATACCTACATGGGTTAGTCCCACAAGGAACAAACAAGAATATCCATAGACATAGAGTGATGCACACACAATATGATGTCCATGAAATCATTAGGTTACCTTTTCCCTTGCCTTACCAACATGAGGGTTTGTGACTCCTTGAACTAGTGCAAGATGTGGAAGTTGACTGCACTTGTCCTTGCCATAATGATATGAGTGAAGAATGTTGGTGGAGTCACCCTGAATAACTCTCTAGTTCTTCTTCTTCGGGATCCACATCATCTTGATGGGAATCCTTGGAGTAGTAGTTGTGCTTGATGAAGTAGAACTTGACATAGTCTTGGGAACCCACTTGACCAAGGCCTTAGGTGCTTCTTCAAATGCATCAATCTCCTCTTGAAGCTTGTCCTTGCCTTTGTTCTTGTGGTCTTGTGGTGGAAGATCATCTTGTGTTTGTGTTCCCTTGAATGAAGTAGGATCATACTTCTCTTGTTGAGGAACAAACTTAGTCTTGGGGTATTGATCTTCTTCCCACTCAACTCCATTGGCATTGAACTTTTGTTCAAAACCAACACCTTGATTCTTCCGGTGCCTTCCTTGCTTGCGTACAATTTCCTCGAATTGCTTACTCCCGGCAAGGCCTTGTATACACCTTTCTCTATAATTCCCTTCAATAAGCTATTTTCTTGCTCAAGTGTAACTTGGCTAAGATAATCATTAGTGGAATCAAGAGATCTACTAGAAGCAACAATATTTGGTTTAGCATTGTTATTGTTACTACTAGAAGAAGAATCTTTCATGTTCTTGTTACTAGACTTGACTTGAGGCATGTAAGTAGATAAGAGTAAACGCTTGGCAATATAAGAAGAACTTTTCTTACGGAGATCATCATTGATTGCTTTTAAGAACTCATGCTCTTGCTCAAGATTGAGCTTTTCAAAGCGTAACTTCTCATGAGCCCTTAAAAGTTCTCTATGATCTTCGAAGATAGTTTCATGAGCTAACTTAAGAGTGTTTAGTTCTTTAGCTAGATGCTCAATCTTCTCCTTATCATTGTCATTCGTTTCATCTTGATTAGCATGATTAATTGACGTTTCATCATAGTATTCATCACTAGAGTTGTCAATAAGTAAATCATCATCACCTAACAAGTCATCTTCATCACTATTGAAATCAACATATTCAGGGTGTGTTACCTTTGGACCTTTGGCCGTGAAGCATCTTCCAATTCCTTCATTTGGTGATTCAAATATGTCGTAGGAGCTGGTTGACACAAGTGCTAGACCGGCAACACCTTCATCTTGAGAATATTTGGAGTCGGAGTGATAGCTTCTCTCGGAGTGATGTTCAGAGTCGGAACCGGATACCCATTCACCAACATGAGCTTGATGTCTTCGTTTTGTGTAGCTCTTTGATGACTTGTCTTTCCTTTCCGAATCCTTGCTTCTCCGTGAGGGTCTTCGTTCATAACGATCATATCTACTCCTTCTCTCTCTTGGTGGTGATTCTTCTATTCTACTTCTTGTTTTTGGAGAATGTTCTCTTCTTTTGTAGGGTGTCGTACACTCATTGGAATAGTATGCGGGTCTCCCACAATTGTAGCAATTGCGCTCTCGACTGGAAGATCTTTTGTCATTGTAGGACCATGACTTAGAGCTTGTTTCTTTGCTTCTACTCTTGTAGAATTTGTTGAAATTCTTCACCATTAAGCTCAGTTCTTCATTCAAGGTTTGTTTATCACTTGATGATGTAGGATCTTCACATGAGGCTTTGTAAGCGCCACTTGACTTGTTGGGAAGTTCCTCCTTATCCTTGAGTGACATCTCATGAGCAACAATTCTTCCAATGACTTCCGTTGGCTTGATATCTTTGTAGTTTGGCATCATTTGGATCAATGTGCACACAGTATCATACTTTCCATCCAATGCTCTTAGGATCTTCTTGATGATGGATTTGTCGGTCATCTCTTCACTTCCTAAGCCGGCAATCTCATTTGTGATAAGAGCAAGCCTAGAGTACATTTCAGCGACACCTTCACCATCCTTCATTTTGAACTTGTCAAGCTGACTTTGGAGCACATCCAACTTGGATTCTTTGATGGAGTCGGTACCTTCATGCATATCAATCAAAGTATCCCAAATTTCCTTTGCATTCTCAAGACGGCTAATTTTGTTGAATTTTTCGGGGCACAATCCATTGAAGAGGATATCATAAGCTTGAGCGTTGTATTGCAGCGTCTTCAATTCATCCGCGCTAGCTTCGCGGTTCGGTTCTCTCCCATCAAAGAATTCACCTTGCAAACCAATACAAACAATAGCCCAAACGGCGGGGTTATGTTCGAGAATATGCATTTTCATCTTATGCTTCCAACTAGCAAAATTAGTACCATCAAAGTAAGGACCTCTACGGTGATAATTTCCCTCGCTAGACGCCATACTCTCCTAGGTTGTGAAACCAAGGCTATGACCACCAAAAGCTATGGAAATCAAAGCAAATAGAGACCAAAGCTCTGATACCACTTGTAGGACCTTGAAGTATGTCTAGAGGGGGGATGATTAGACTACTTGACCAATTAAAAACTTAACCTTTTCCCAGTTTTAGAGTTTTTGGCAGTTTTTAGCAATCTTTGGACAAGTCAAGCAATCATCATGCAATTCAAGCAAGCATGCAAAGAGTATATAGGCAGCGGAAATTAAAGCATGCAACTTGCAAGAATGTAAAGGGAAGGGTTTGGAGGATTCAAACGCAATTGGAGCCACGGATGTTTTTGGCGTGGTTCCGATAGGTGGTGCTATCGTACATCCACGTTGATGGAGACTTCAACGCACGAAGGGTAACGGTTGCGCGAGTCCATAGAGAGCTCCACCCATGAAGGGTCCATGAAGAAGCAACCTTGTCTATCCCACCATGGCTGTTGCCCACGAAGGACTTGCCTCACTAGCAGTAGATCTTCACGAAGTAGGTGATCTCCTTGCCCTTACAAACTCCTTGGTTCAACTCCACAATCTTGTCGGAGGCTCCGAAGTGACACCTAGCCAATCTAGGAGACACCACTCTCCAAGAAGTAACAAATGGTGCGTTGATGATGGACTCCTTGCTCTTGTGCTTCAAATGATAGTCTCCCCAACACTCAACTCTCTCTCATAGGATTTGGATCTGGTGGAAAGAAGATTTGAGTGGAAAGCAACTTGGGGAAGGCTAGAGATCAAAATTCATATGGTAGGAATGGAATATCTTGGCCTCAACACATGAGTAGGTGGTTCTCTCTCAGAACTGGTAAGTTGGAAGTGTAGGTTTGTTCTGATGGCTCTCTCCACGAATGAAGAGGAGATGGAGGGGTATATATAGCCTCCACACAAAATCTAACCATTACACACAATTTACTAAACTCGGTGGGACCGATTCAACAGACTCGGTCGGACCGATTTAGTAAACCTAGTGACCATTAGGGTTTTCAGTGGGACTGACATGCAACTTGGTAGGACCGATATGGTTAGGGTTAGGGCATAACGTTAGCTCGGTGAGACTGATTACACAAACTCGGTGAGACCGATTTTGGTAATTAGCTAACCAGAGAGTTGGTCAGGTAAACTCGGTGGGATTGATTCGCTCTTTCGGTGAGACCGAAACGTTACGAAGGGGAAACTGAGAGTTTAGATTGTAATCTCGGTGGGACCGATCGCTCACTTCGGTTAGACCGAAACATTACGAAGGGAAACAGAGAGATTACAATCCCATCTCGGTGAGACCGAGATCCCTATCGGTGAGACCGATTTGCCTAGGGTTTGTGGCGGTGGCTTTGACATTTGAACTAAGTGGTGCCGGATAGAAAGAATCGGTAGGGCCGAGTTTGACTTTAGGTTTAGGTCATATGTGGATGTGAGAAAGTAGTGGAGGGTTTTGGAGCATATCACTAAGCACATGAAGCAAGAGGCTCATTAAGCAACACCTCATCCCTCCTTGATAGTATTGGCTTTTCCTATAGACTCAATGTGATCTTGGATCACTAAAATGTAAAATGAAGAGTCTTGAGCTTTTGAGCTTGAGCCAATCCTTTGTCCTTGATATTTTGAGGGATCCACTTTCATCATCCATGCCATGCCATTCATTGAGCTTTCCTGAAATAATAGTCTTGGAATAGCATTAGCTCAATGAGCTATATGTTGTTATGAATTACCAAAACCACCTAGGGATAGTTGCACTTTCACCTGGCCAGCAATGGAGTAGGTTGGGCCGATGCGGCCTGTGCGGCAGCACAGCCAGCCATGGGAGGCGGGAGCAGGCATTCCCACGGGCGCTGGTTTTGGCGGCTGGAGCAAGAAGATCAGATATTGAAGAAGTAGCAAGCCGTTGGATTAACATCCAACAGTCACTGCTGCTAGAATCGTTTGTGGACTAAGTTGACAAAGCTTTTCGTACATGTCAACCTAGTAGACCCACAAGTCAGCCTCCAAATCTGTCCCAAACAGCATACAGCCCGAAATTTCTAGCCAGATTCAAATTAATTTTAAAACTAAATATACCTTAATTTAAATCCAGTGAAATTTTACCCACACAAAAACAATGAAATTTAAAATATCAAAATCCGAAAGAAAAAAGTATTTTGGAAGTTGGAACTAATTGCTTGTTTGCTGTATTTTTTTCATTTTACAGCCTATTTATTATTACTTATAGCCCATTTCCTATTACTTATAGCCCATTTTCTGGGCAAAATGCATCCCTCCTCGTCTTGAAATATTTTCGGCCCAGCAGGGCGTAGAAAAGCAAGTAGGCCTACGTTGCTTATTCCCCAAAAAACAAAATAACTGGCTAGCCATTTTCAGAAAGGAAAAAACAAACTGGGCTAGTCATGTGCTAATATGAAATAAAAGCCTGGGCTAGACGGGCCACAGCTCCCGCACAACCCAGTTGATACCCTTCTCCGTCCTAAAAAACAAAATTGATACGAGCGCTGATGGGTCCCTATTGTCATCCTCACAATGTACAGTCATCTCCTTATTCCTCTCGGTTGTTGACCATGTTGATAACATCGGATGGCGGCGCCGTGGCGAGCGAACCAAGGCGAGGATGATGGTGAGGCCTCGGACGGGAACGAACAGGATCCGGGGAAGATGCACAGAGTTTTAGGGTGCGATGTGGCCATAATGCGTGCGCGGCAGCACATCCAGCCGTGGAAGGCGGGAGCAGGTGGTCCCGCCGGCGCTGGTTTGGCTTTGGCGGCTGGAGGAAGAAGAGACTGAAGAAACATAATAGACATTGAATGTCAATCCAACGGCCAAGGTTGGCACAATCGTTTGTTGACTAAGCCGACACCAAGTAGCATGCTTTTTAATATATAGGAAGAAAAGAAAAACTAGGCTCGTTCGCCTGATAACATTCCCGAAACTCTGACCGTTTGATCTTGTGTCACAACTAAAATATGAGGAAAATGCGTTTGTCTGCCCTCCTCCTCCCAGGGAACGTTCTCCACATAAGTGACTATCACTCTTGGTTTTCAACTGAGAGTTCTTGGGTTCGAGTCCCAGGAACTCTCAATTTTGTCCTCCTTCCTTCCTCATAAAAAAAGAAAGAAAATCAAAGACTTGAGAAGGCATACAGAACAAGCTAGTGTACCAGTAAAGAGATGTTGCTGAGTTTTAGAAAAAAGAGAGATGTGCTCCTGTAGCTGGTTCAAATCCAAACCTAGAATATGGCTATATATGGTGCTATGCTACTCTGCATGTAATGAAACTAACATATCCAACATTCGCTTCTCCTCTTCTCTACTTACTCTGCCTAGCATCAGAAGCTCTGGCCGCAGCAACCATGTCCGCTGGCTGCTCGTCCACCTGCTCTTCAGCAAGCAACAACCAGATATGTGCCAAGTCACCACCCGTACCATCGCGTGTGGGTCTCATCACACCCTCGCCGGCACACGCGCCGCAGCTGGTTGCTCATCGCAACCCACTGCCGCTTGTGTGGTGCCACTGCTGCAAATCACACAGAGTCATCTGTCGCGTCTCAACCACAATCCTCAACCCTGGCGCAGTCTTCTACAAATGCCCGAATCATGGGGTAATAATATGTTTAAGTGTTGTTCTGCTGCTTTCAGTTGCTATTTTTTTAATAGTTTGGTTGATGATCTTCCAATTTGATTCGTGCAGAAAAGGGAAGATTCGTGTGATTTGTATTTCTAGGAAGTTGCTGATGTGGGCGAATGCAACTACGCTGATTATTTGGTTAGCTGACGAATCCCAATACCAGTAGGTTGGGGTGTTGGACAAGTAACTGAAGGAATGGCAGAAGAGGAAGATGCAGAGTAGAAGGTTAAAGATGCAGTTCCTGTTATCATGGCCAAGCAACAGTTGTTGAATGGCCTTGACAGCAATGAGGAGATGAAAGAGCTTGTGAAGATAATGGGAAAAATCGATGTTCTCTGTAGGATCATTGTCTCTTTATTTGCAGTGTATGTAGCACTCGTGATGTATTCAGTGGCTATGACATGAGCACTTTGCTGAAACTAGTAATGAATGAAACCTAAGTAGCTGGCTGGGCGTAGTGTTGTGAACATATAATGATTTCTATTAACGGAAATCGGGGGGTATCCCCTTTTGCTTATAAATAAATAAATAGCAGAGGCCCTTTTGGTAATAAATAAATAAATTAGTAGAGGCCCTATCGGGTCAGCTTTGTTCCCATTCGAAGACGTCGAGCAAATTGTAGTCCAACATCAAACTATGTCATCAAATTCAAGTTTCACAGCCAAAGATGAGTACAACTAAACAACAATGTCATCATGTTTTAGTCGTCATACAATCACCAAACACAAATTAGCATACATAACAAGTGATGTTCTCACAGCAAAATACTAAACAACACGTTCATCAGGTTTCAGTTGTCATAGCAAACACAATTTGACATAGTAGATAAAAAACGTCTTCTGACAAGCAAATACGACAAAAGCAATCTAATCATCATCCACAGCAGCAGCATCAAAATCTTCGCAATGTGTATTAGTCTGAATCGTAATTCCCCACAGTGTCATCTTCTTCTTCATCCTCAATGTCCTCGAACATTGGCTTCTTCTTGATCAACTCTTGTATGTCCACAGCACGACATGCAATCTTTTCGCCAATGCCATTGACGTGATGGTTCTCAAAGATATTAGGAACATCTGTGGAATCTTGTACATCAGGAGCAGTATAAGCATCATCTTGTTGTGCAACTTCATTAAACGAATTCCTCTGCTCAAACCTTTGCAATACTCTCCAGTCATCGCTACGTGCAAATGTGTCTTCCAAGAAAAATATTTGTTTTGCTTGATTTGCCAAAATAAAAGGCTCGTTGGTCTGGTACGCCTCCTTGACATTGATGGATATAAAATAATCATCAACTCTGGGTTTTGCAATCCTGGAAAACAGGTTATACCAACGACAGCACAATAGAACCACACATCGATGATCCTTGAAACTGGAGACATACTGCAACTGAAAAATGTATGTTCTGTTAGCATACATTTTAGTTGTCTCTCTGTCATACGTATCATGCTCATGATGAAACTATTTTGTGTCTTCCTGCCTTCGTTGCGTGCAAGGGTGTTCTAGCGCACATCTCCAACACTGCAAGATTCGTAATGTCTTACCCGAGTATCAGGACCCATTGCTAGTGTGTAAAGGGCATCATCAACTGCCTGCCCATCCTCCCGCATCTTCTTAACCCATGCTTAGAAAATATACAAGCTGGTCATCTGATGTACTCAATATATTAAAAAAACTGACAGTGCAATTCAAAAGCTTACATGGCTCTTGAACCATTTCGCAAATCCTGCCATAACCAATTTGTCAATGTTTCTTGGATTTTGCAGCAGTAAATCCTTTTTGTAGATGTTGCACAACATAGTGATCGTGTCAAACATCTAAATATATAAGAATGTGCTGCAAGTTTAGTAGATTATGATGTATAAGCTGTAGTACTTAGCACATAATATAAGGTAGTATCTCATGACAGTTATTCAACACATACCAAACCATTTTGTCCAAATCTTTAGGTTTGTCCTCTTGTCGACTCTTCCCTGTAACTCGAACAGAATAATCAAAAACATTGAGCCCGGGATTGTCTTCACCCACCTCTTTGCTAAGCTGATCAGCTGTTTCAATGTATTTTGAGCAGAATGTCAATGGTTCTGTAGCAATGTAGGCCTCTGCAATGGAACCCTCGGGTCTAGCTCTGTTCCTAATATATCCCTTGAAAGTGCCTAGCCACCTTTCAATAGGGTACATCTAGCCATACTGTACTGGACCTCTAAGTAGTGCCTCATCAGGTAGATGAACAGCCAAATGCACCATCACATCAAAGCAGGTTGGAGGATATATCTTCTCAAGGTCGCATAGGATAGTTGGTATCTTGTCTCTAAGACGCTCCAAAGCATCTATCTTGATATTTCTACTACAGAGTTCCCTGAAGAATTGTCCCAACTCTGCAACTGCTCTATATAAGTCAGGGTGGCCCAATCCTCTAAGGATAACAGGTAAAACCCTTTGAAGTAGGACGTGGCAGTCATGAGTTTTCAACCCTTGTACCTTTTTTCCATCTGCACTGACTCTCCTTTAAGGGTCGGAAGCAAATCCATGTGGGAATCTCACATGTGACAAGACCTCACAGAATTCTTTTCTTTTTACCTTGTCCAAGACGTACACAGCTGGTGCCATATCCCGTGGTTTACCTTCATCCCGCACCTGCAAATCATGTCTGATACCCAGGTGTGTCAAATCAATCCTAGATTTTAAGATATCTTTCGTCTTGCCTTCAATATCAAGAAGTGTGCCGATAATGCTGTCACATATATTTTTCTCAAGATTATGCCGCAGATCCAAATCTTTCCAATAGTCCAAGTCCCAGAAAGTGGACCTATAGGTAAACAATAATCTCTCTTCTGGCCTGCCATGCTTCCTTTCCTCGCTACCATTACCAGGATGGTTTCCTGGTGTAATATGCCTAACCTTCTCTAGTTCCACTTGCAACTCATCGGAGGTGAGCCTCTTTGGCTCATCACAGTTTTCATGCTTTGCATTGAACACATGTCTTCGGTATTTTCTAGGACGCGGCTTGTCCTTGGCAAGGAAACAGCGGTGTCCAATGTAATAGATCTTGCTAAGTATTGCGTATGACACTGGGTTCCTGTCACAGCGAACACATGCATTGTAAAGTGTCATTTGCCCTGACATAGTGCCCAAAGCCGGATAATCATGGATGCACCAAATTATAACAGCACACAGAAAGAAATCAGCTAGTGGGCTGCTATATAGGTCTCGAGTGAAAACACCCCTCCATAGCTGTTGAAGTTCCTCCACAAGAGGCTCCATGAATAAATCAAATTCCTTTCCAGGACTTTTTAGACCTGGGATGAGCAAGGCCATCATGTAGTTTGATTCTTTGGTGCAGACATTTGGAGGCATGTTGTAAGGGATAACAAGCACTGGCCACATGCTATAAGTGGTGCTCTGGTGGCCAAATGGGTTAAATCCATCTGAAGCTAAGCCAAGTCTAATGTTTCTCGGGTCAGCAACAAACTTTTTTGTGTTTCTGATTGAAGCTTTTCCACTCACTACGAAGAGATGGATGGCTCATTACATTCCGATATCTGTACTCCTGGTTCCTAAAATGCCATAATACATCCTCTCTTGTTTTAGCATCACGAAATAACCTCTACAATCTTGGTATCATTGGAAAATGTCTCAGAACATTATGAGGAATCCTCTTCACAGCATCGCCATCTTTCCATCTCGATGATTTGCATTTCGGGCATTCACTTAAGTTGGCATAATCCTTCCGAAACATAACACAATTATTCTTACAAACATGGATCATATCATATCCAATTCCAACTGCACGAAGGAAATTCTTCATTTTACTATAGGTGTGTGGCAGCTCAGACGCATCTAGGAAAGATTAGTGGGAAGCAGCCAACGTCGCATCGAATGATTTGTTGGACATCCGCTCAGATGTTTTCACATGAAGAAAGGTGACCATAGCTGAGAATACTGACAACTTATTTCCTAGGGTGACAGCCACATTACATTGTTCCAACATGCGGGCCCACCGTTTCTCTTCTGTAGGTGAAAGTTCACGAAATGCACAAGCATTTCGTAGCATTGTTTCAATGTTGGTCAAACTCACTGGGTCTGCCACCACCACCTCCTCCTCCTCTTCCACTTGAGCATCAGGCAGATCAAGATGGTGATCTGCTGCTTCCACGCAGTCAATAACATTGACGTTCACAACTTCACCATGATGAACCCACCTAGTGTATGTGACCGACATCCCATACAAGTGTAGATGATTTTGCACAGTTGACTGGGGTGTTGTAACTAAATTCATACAACTGCTACACGGGCAGAGCACATCTAATTTCGGACCACCGTACTCAGCTGTGATAAAGTTCATGAAGTTTTGAACCCCCTCGACATATGCAGCGGAGAATCTTCGAGCAGAAGTTATCCAAGTCTTGTCCATCTGTTAGACATACAAATTAGTTCTTCTACTAGATATTACAGGAAAAACATATATGCTTTTTTGTGAAGTACAGAAAAAAATACCTAGGTCGATGTCTAAATCTATGGCAAGATATTTGGATGAGCAGTCTAAGTAACGAAATATATGTAAAGCTAATTCAGCAAACAGATTTGAGTGCTAAATTATGGCAGGCTGTTTCAGCAATCAATGAGGCCGAGCACGCATCCATCAAACTATCGAAGGCCACCGCAACAACAAAGATCGAGTATAAAATGGTGTAGAGCTATTTCACCTAACAGATTGGCTACTAGACCATGGCAATCTACGTAACAATAAATATATGGCAGGATATTTTATCAACTAATCGGCCTTGGCATGCCATCTCAGCTAAGCAGATTGAGTGCAGAACATGGCAAGGAAGCTTCTTAATAGAGCATATTGACTATAAACTACTTCGGCAAACAGTGAGATTAACAACGTTTATCAACTAACATTCAATGCTACACCAACATGCACGGGGCCTCTGTCTAGAATGCGTGTACCATGGGAGAAGCTGACCGCCGTGTGTCTCCACATGAATGTCACCAGCGGTGGCGGTGCTGACCGCCGTGCGCCTCCACAAGAACGTCGCCAGCGGTGGCGGCATGGCTAGAGGACGGCTGTCTACGAGAGCGTACTATGGGATAGAGAGGATCGCCGTGCGTCCCCTCAACGAACCTCAAGCCGAAGCGCATTCCGTTTACGTGAGCCGTGTGAAGGACAGAACGCGTGTGGGGTGCAATGAGACCGCGGCAGGGGTGTTGTGAGTGTACCACATTTTTTCCTTTTAAACTAGGTGCTTCGCTCCCTAAAAAAAACTTGGTGCTTCGCGCGATCCATCGATACTACTACTAGTAATCTAGTAATCCCGACTAAAATGGCGTGGCCGGGTCTTTTCCCGCGCGATATACTAGGAGGTTGGCTTAGTTGGTTTTTTTAGGACAAGTAATGCTACACCTACGTAATCCCAGTTACGTAATTAACATAATGTGAAACGTGTGAGCTGTTGATTGTAGATTGGGGGGAGGGAGGGGCCCACCACCATGAAAATCAGGGAGGAGAGAGAGAGGCAATTTACGTTAACCCTTTCATAGGTTCCCATAGATGTAGAAAGATGTGAAATGTGTGAATGTGTAGTGGACGTACTATTGGAGTGCCTAAGATAAATTGTGTATGTAGACCCTATGTGTTATTTACTTCGCATGTTAGCTTTGTCTCAGTTCAATAAAAAACAGATTTGGTGATGATGGTGTGCCTGCTATCCTGCAATATAGGTCGCCCGATCTATATCTAACGGATAGGAAGGAAACTATGGCAATTTACCCGCACTCCTCTCCACATTTGCAGATAAGGCCTTCCCTCGTTCATCCTTTTCTCCCACAAGATCTTGATGTTCCATGTAATGCACGGGCATCTTGCTAGTACTCCTACAATATACTATATTATTGTGAAAGTTGATATACACCGGCCGAGATTAATGCAAACACGGCAGATTTTCATCACATTTCAAACATTTATAGGATAGAAAAATAAAAGAAACCCGACCCTAAACCTATTCTACGGTGGCAACCAATGTCCTCCATCTGCGATATCTATGTACGGGGGCGGGGGTTCAAGACCTGTGAAGTGAAGGTGCGGTCTCCGGCGAGGAAGAGTAGAACACGAGATACTGAGTGGCCAGTTGGCACACCATGCCCTGCCGTCTCCCATGCTCTACTCATCCTCGGAGGAGTCCCCAACCTCGGCGGTGCCAAACGTTGGACGACGGCAAGTAGGATGCATGGCTGATGGTGCTCCTGTCGTCGGCCGCCAGCGTGGTCACCGCTTGTGCGGTCGCGTCCGCGTCCAACTATACCGCTATTGCGTCGCGAGCGGCGACTTGAGCGAGGGCCGCAACTCAAGCTTCATACTAGAAGACAAGCTCTCCCGTAGAGTGTTCGCGCTCGCGGTCATGGCGGATGTGGTGCCAGGTAGCAGGACGATGCGCTATGGTGTGGAGGTTAGCTGGGTGTTGCCACTTTAAGTAGCGCATTCCGATGAGGCCAAGCGTCCGGGTGCATCATTAAGTCGGCGGAGTTGGTTCCTCGAGCACCGAGCCTCTTAACGACGGCATACGGACGGACGACATAAATGTAGGCAGCTGGCGCCGGCTGGGAACGCACCGCACGACGGCGTGAGGGATGAGGGTTTTTGGTGTGCCAGGGTAGTCAGCTATGGTCGTGGAAACACTGGAGATGCCCTTTGCTCACATGAGATCCCCACATGTCATTGAAAAAGCAAGACGACTCGGCATGGTCTCAGGTCCTGGGGATGCAGTTGGCCGCGCTACACCACTCCGCGGATGCGTCGCGGCGCGCGCGCACCTCGACGCCCCGTGCATCCTCGACGAGCCGGGTGTTGGTCTATTGGTCGTGCCACAGCGCTAACGCCACCCTCGGCACACTGAAACCGATCGTGTCCAGCGACGATGAGCGTGTCGCTCACCGGTCGCTGTGTCCAGAGGCGGTGCTGGAGCTGCGCCATGTTGCTGGCCCCCACAACCCACATGAACGGTTGCCGGTGGCGAGGAGGTTGTGGGCCAGCTCCTCCATTGGACTAGTTTGCGCTACGTCGTCCCAACAGGTGTGCCCCACATGTCGGTTTCCCTATTTTCCCGACCATATTCGAGCGTCAGTGCTCCGAGTTGCACATTAGGACTTTCACTATGTATGCCAAACGAGACAACTTATTGTTTATTTGAGCCGTTCAAGTATAATCATGAGGCGTTTGCTTATTTCTCATTCCTCTCCAACCCTCTTCTCCAGTGATCATGCCGCCCTCCGATCGAGTCCATCCTCCCGCATGCCTCATTTGAACATTCCGCTCAGTATCATTCACATCTGGGCCTAGACCATGCTTGTATTTCCAATGTTGTAATTTGTCTGACATGCATACAAACAAACGGTTTGTTTAAAGTTTCACTTTGCCTCCACTACGTGTCGCCTCCCGTCTTAGTTTTGACATCCCATTCGGTTCATGCCCCGGCACATGTTGACGAGATCGATTGATGTTGAGAGATCAATTGCGTGTCGTCAAGGAGATAAAGGTTTGGTCTGTTTCTA
>NC_041381.1:520987781-521002629 GCF_002162155.2 Triticum dicoccoides | reverse complement strand
GAAGGGGGTCTATGGGGATCAAAGGGAGTATATTATATGGTCATAAGCGGAACAAACATATTGTACCCACCGTAGTCCTCTTTCAATCAATCTCCGGACCCCGAGATGAAATCGAGAGAGAACGAGTGGGTGCATGTGTGATACCTAAGGCGGATTCAAAATTTTGAACTGGTGATCATAGCATCCGCAAATCATATATAAAGGGTATTCAATGTTCGTTTCGCTTTTGAACATACAATATACTCCCTCCGATCATTTCTAGTTTACATATAATTTTTATGTGTAATCAAAGTATCTCTACTTTGATCAAACTTACAGAAAAAAGTATCAACATTCAACAATGCCCAATCAATATTGTTAGATTCATATGTACTCCTAGATTTGTATTCAAATAGAGATGGTTTCCAATTTGTTTTCAACCAAGTGAATGTGCCTGTTCTTGCGCATGCTCTTCCTACTAGCATTTCACCACGTATAGCTAGTCCAATAGTAACTTTTTTAAGCTCCCTATCTAATAGTACTAGTGGAGTACTAACAACATCTGTAGTAGAGTATGCAGTGCTCATAGTACTCCCTCCTTCCATTTATATATGGCCTATGTCGAGGAGCGAGATGTGAATAAGTAAGGGGAGTGACCTCTCATGCAAGAGCCTAGCTATATACACATTCCTACTTAAATACATTAAATATGAAGAAAGAGATAGAGAGGAGATGGAAAAAAGTACTAAAACAATAGCCAACCTTTTTTTTGCAGGAAATAGCCAACCTTATAGCCCACACTACTGTATGAGTGCATATAGATGATGGCTATAGATGACATGGCAGTTCCTTATAGCCATCGGCTGGCTATATTTTTAACCATGCTCAAATGCGTTTTTCAAAAGTGCTTTTGACTATTGACAAGATTAATAGTACATGAGATGTATAATGTGAAAATTATATCATTGGAAGCTCCTTTCACATACAAATTTGACCGTATGCTTTGTGTAAGTTGCATGTCATATATTATTACTCTAACATTTGGTCAAAGTTAGCCTCGAAAAACGCATTAGGCCCTGTATAGTAGATAGAAGGAGGGAGTAGTAGTGGAAGTGGATCCTCTGACGTAGGTATCCCTGCCTTACCCTCCCTTTTGGTCACTTACTAGCGGACCCCATGCTTGCTAGGCCCTGCATGTCAGTTACTCAATGGGTTCGGCCACGTCAGGGGATCCTCATTCGTAGTATACTCCCTATGTTTTTATTTACTTGGCATAAAATGGAGGGAGTGGTAGTATAAATGACGCGGGCGGGGGAGGGGGAGGGACATCGGTTTGCTCTCAATTGCGGTCCCACAAGTGAGCGAAAGCGCAAGACAAAGTGTGTTCCATTCGGTGAGCGACATGGAGGGTCCAGCATGCCGGGGTGCAATGCGAACGTGAGAAGAGCGATGTACAGCCAAAACTGATTGACCGGTCATCATCGAAACCACTATTCAGATCAGAACTTTCGCTGCTCGGCCTATGACAACCACTGCCCCAAAACCACACCTCCTCTCTAGCCCATTCCCCCACCTTTCAATCCCCTAGCCTGCATCAAGCATCCTCTAGTTCACCAGAAAGCCATGTTGCGCCGCAAGATCACGTACTACAAGATGCTGACGCCGGAACACTGCGCAAAAATCGGGGCGGCGGTCGGCGCCACAAACCTCCATTCCCAAGATCGCTTTGTGGCGGGCCAATCCCCGAGTTCTCCGGAGCCAAGCTATGAGGAGGAGGAAGCCGATCCAATGTTCATGGCGGAGGTCGCGGCGCAGAAGGCCCCCGATGGGTATGAGACGATGGACGTTGACTTCATGCTGGCGTCCAGGTCCCCCATGGTGCTGACGGACCAGCGGTTCAACCTGGCGATACTAAAGGAGGACCGGGAGGTAGAGGCTCAACTCGACGCGGAGCGCGCGCATGCCGCTGCCATTGAGGCTCTCCTCCAAGCGAAACCGGATGTCGTGGATGTGAACCAGGCGGCGGAGGCTCAACTTAAGGCGGAGCGCGCGGATGCCGCTGCCATCGAGGCCCTCCCGCAGGCGGTACCAGACGTCCTAGACATGAACCGCGCGGAGAGGCTCAACTCGATGCGGAGCGCGTAGATGCCGCTGCCATCGAGGCCATCCTGCAGGCGGTACTGGACGTCCTCGACTTGAACTAGGCGGTGCTCTCGTCCGTGCAGAGCGCCCGCACACTCTGCTTGAATGAGTAGCTGGAGGCTGAGGACAACCATGGTGCAGAGACACACGTCGGCAGCTACGGCTGGTTCACGCCAGCAGCCAAAGACGACAAGGCCGTCTCGTTCCGCGAGCAGTGATAGTTTTTCTTTATGTTGTTGTTTTTAGGGATCTTTTGCTGTGTAAAAACATATATTGTTATGCAAGTCGCCTGATTTTCATCATTTGGGTTAGTCTACCATTTCAGGCGGTTGGATGAATATCCTATGTCTCCTAACCCTTCTTTCTCACCTCTTCTTCTTCCCCAACAGACCACCGCACGGGCCGTATGGATCCTCCCCAACATGCGGTTGGATAAACATACTGTATGAACAAAAATTATGTGTCAGCGGTAGGATAGCTGAGTTTGGTTTGTTCACATGAGATAGCACGTGTCAGTGAGGGTGTGTTCCCTTGGTTGGGTGTGCGGCGTGCAGGAGCGACTGTGTGAGGGTGCGGTGTGACCGCGGCATGCAGGAGCGACCGTGTGAGGGTGCGGTGCTACCATGACTGCCGTGTGCAAGTGTACCTCCTTTTCATTTTGAAAACTTTAGGCAACCTTGGCAAAAAATGTGTGGCAAAGTATGGCAATGCAAGGCCTAGACCCAAACAAGATAAGTACGTACGTACTAGGAGTACTAGTGTTAAAAAAGAAAGGCGGGGTTTTCCTTCGCGGGATTAATCGATACAAATCCTCGTATGACGTGTCAATTAATGTGTATTTTTTTCCAAAGCCTAAAGAGCTAACCATCTCACTCCTCATCGCTTGATTAGTGCAGCGCCATGCAAACCAACCTTCTCACGTCCGCATGCATGTAGGGGTATAATAATGTCCTTGGTTGCTAGTACAAGGCAAACCCAATATTGCCTTGATTAGTGTTAGTGGCCTTTTGCAAATTGTAATGTTGATATACTAGCCTTGTGTACAAAAAAAATGGAGGTAGGAACTATTTGACTTCCTTCCCCATTGCGGTGACGTCGATGATATCTCGAACATTGTGGTTTGGCAAAGTGCGTTCAATGGAGAACACCATTGAGGGATACCATGGTAAGTCGTTCGCCAAGTGCCGCCTGCAAGCCGAGACAACCGCCTTATTTTCATCCAGGAAGTTCGTTGAACCAAAGGACGCGTAAATTTACTAGTACTACTAGTACACAATAGCGTCGTCAGTCCAACTTAGTGCGGTGAGGTGGTTTCTCGAAGAATACGATGGAGAAGTGGAGTCAGCGAAGAGTGAAATGATGGTTGCTTCATCTGTGCTTTGTGATTTGATGCCTCACTGCTTTGTGATTTGTGATAGAAGGGGCAGGGGAGTAGACTCTATTCTCTATACTATACATGCGTCCAAGCACGGGAGAAAGAGGAGAGACGCTGCATTTTTCTATTCCTTCAATCTATCAATCAGGGAGCTTCGATTCCATCTTTTTGGCTTTGGCAGCACCGTCCACAATGGTTCCCATCGATGCCAAAAGCTATTTTCACATTTGGCTACATATTGTGGATGCCCTTAACCGTACCACTTGGTTTTTCTCCTGTGTGCTATCTATACAAATCTCAATTATATTGATCTAAAAAATTATAGAATCAAGATTAGTAAAAAGGAGGTGATTTTGCCATGTGGATGGCGGGGGAGGTTTCTTATTTTTAGAGGACGTTGGCCTAGCGGTTTGCTAACATGCGGTCCCACATGTCAGTGCTTCACCAAGCCAATCCGCGTCCCACATGAGGCAGAACAACGACAGAAGCAACACGTGGTTAACTTGAAGAAGATGAGGGAGAAGCGGATTCAGCAACGAGTGAAATGATGGTTGCTTCGTCCCTCCAACTTATTCTTTTTTAGCATTATTACTTCGTCTCCAACTTAACTGCGGGAAAGGTGCAACTTTGTGATTTGACGCCTCATTTCTCATTACTATGTCGGCGCCATGACTAGGGTGCTTCACCCTTGATGCTCTGCACTATATTTCGGTATGGCACGTGGACCCGGTAGCTTGATGTCCCACATGTCGGCGAAAGGGACTAGAACATTTATGAAAGCAAGCGCTCCACTCTTACGACGGAGGAGTACACGACATGGCGGCCCAGTGAACTGTCACTTGTACTGAATAGTACTATAGTTTTGCTGTTTCGCACGATCCATCGATACAAACCCGGTTAAACAGGAAAGGGCGGGATTTTTCCCGCGCGGTAGATGATACTGGCCATACATTTCAAAGGCAATTTTAATGTATGCAAATTGAATAATTAAGTAACAATATGATATCTAGTAAAACAAAAAACACATATGATTTATTGTGTTAGAGTGTAGTAGTAGTGTTGTATTGCATAGTTGTTAGATGTAACATGCGAGAACGTGTAGAGATGTAGTTTTGGAGGGCCTACAGAGAGAAAAGCGTAATATGGTCACCAAACTTCAAAATACGCTGATTACGGTCACTATATACGTTTTGCGGTGATTATACGATCACTTGCTCATGGTTCAGCATCGGATTGCACTCTGTTGACCGGCCAAATAGTCTGCGTGGCACCATGTTGACTAGTTAAATTGACCACGTTCCTTGTCGGTCCCATTTGTCAGTTGGCATAGGAAAAAGGTCAGATAAACACAAATTTACGCACGCGCGACAAGACTCCACCCCGTGCGCGGGAATCACCTGGTTGTGTATGTGTCTGTCAGGGCCTGATGTGTGCGCATGCACATGTAGATTGAGCACTTGAGCATGAGAGTGTGTGTTGGTCGCGTGGTGTGTGCATGCATGCGTGCATGTGTGCGTGTGAGTGTTGCGTGCGTGCGTGGTTGAATGTGTACATGTGAGTGTTGCATGCGTGCGTGGCTGCATGTGTTCGTGTGAGTGTTGCGTGCATGCAGTTTGTGTGCATGCGTGCGTGTGTGTATAATCACCACACCAGCTCCTGTGTGTTAAAACAGACGGCTCAACATACCAATACAACGCCACCTTGTCCGCTGTGCCCGCGGTCATGACTTCGAACCACCGTCCAATATATTTTTGTCGTTTGTTTTCATTATTACTAGCAAGATGCCCGTGTGTTGCATGTAACATCAAGATGCATTTGTATGACTAGTTTATCTTGTGAGAGAAAAGGATGAATGCAGGAAGGCCTTATTTGCACATGTGGAGAGGTGTGTGGGTACCTTTTTGCAAAATTGCCATAGTTTCCTTCCTATCCGTCAGATATAAATTGGACGACCTATATTGCAGGATGGCAGGCACACCATCATCACCAACCCTTATTTTATGAGTGTAGAGTAGATACAAGCCGGCAGGTGGGCCCAATGGTAGTGAGATAATGTGATGCAACACTAGAGGTGCCACGTGGAGCGTTTAACTGGTCAACTAGTCGTGTCTTGAGCAAATACAGAGCTGTACAGTGAGCCTGTGACTGTATCATAACCACAAAACATAAATGGTGACCGTAATGAGTGGATTCTGAAGTCCAATGTACGTATCGTGCTTTCGCTTCAAATACAATGATCGTCACTGTATATATCGCGAGAGAATGATGAAACATGCGTGAATGTGCTGGGGGCTTACATTTAGAGGACCTGGAGATAGTTTGTGTGTGTACATGAAAGGGGCATAGAGCGGGTGTATGCGATAGAGAGAGAGATGCTCTTCGTTTCTCTTTATTATGACTAACTTTATATATAGTATAAAACTATACAAATTCACAGTGCGGAATAAATATCATTGTGGGCACCATGCAATGCAAATTAACATTCATACTCCTCCATATAACTTTGTAATGTTGTATATATGTAGAAATTCTAAAATAATTTTTTGGCCACACTTTATTCAAAAGGAATGTTGTGTGCGAAACAAATGTGAAGAGAGGGCTTTTTAGATCAATGGGGTACGTGATGTAACATGTGTGAATGTGTAGTTTATGTATTTGGTAGGGCCTAGAGAGGTATGTGTGTGTATTACGTATTCGAGAGAGGCATGGATAGAGGGGCCGGCGGGGGGAGGGGTGTGGGAGAGATAGCACGAGAAATGAAAGTGGTCTAGAGAGAGAGACGAATATATGTCACGGCGAGAGATTCCCTTGAGTGTGTATATGCAAGGGGGGAGGGGATAAAGGCACCAGGAGAATTTTTTTGTGTGTGGTGTCTGTGTTGGTATGTGTGAGTGTGAGAAGATAACGAGACTTGGGGGCAGAGGGTGTGTCACCGCGTGAGGTCTAGTGGGTCGAGGTGAGGCCCTTGGTTCGGTTCCATCCTGCGCCACATTGGTCGGCCCATGACGCATTTAGGGAGACACGTGGATGACTAGTCGTAAAAGACAAATATAGCAGAATTGTGAAGGACTCTGTGTCCACTAACAAAGCCGGCTAGGATTTGTAACCCTAGGTTCTCGGACTAAGGTAACCCCTTATCTCTGATATTACTATTCATCCAACCTAACTTTAAGGGGCGTCCTACAGAATGCTCTGCTAGAATCATACTCATCGATTAGGAAGAGAGGTGTGAGACAATGCGTGAGAAACAAGCCTAAAGATAATGTGCGTACATGAGACACATAGGCAGGTCTATTTATACAGAAAGGGTCGATGGGGATTGTGTGTGTGTATGCTTGTGAGAGGAAGAGTGCTTGTGATAAAGGTTAGTGAAAACAGTCATAAGTGGTTAAGAGAGGGAGGGAGGGTTATATCGAGAGCATGTTTGCGAGAAAGACACCTCGGGAGAGAGTGTGTGAGCATGTGTGAGAGACCACCGATGGAGAGTGAAACTACGCGTAAAAGACTGATGTACACATTGATTAAAGCTATAAATTGCATCCTAATATTAGGATGGGATCATGATATTTGCAATTCACATAAGGAACAGTCATTGATCAATCAGACATCTAGATTCTATCGAATTTGAGCATGTCGATGTTATTATTTGACATAATTGATCCACATAGTTAGTATTTTGAACTCCAGACAATACATCGCTTAATCGAATATAAATGTGAGTATAGTTCATGTTGTGTGTGTAAAGCACATTATACATACAGAAGTTACACAATGAACATTATAAATAGCTACCTATGAACTAGCATACATTTGAATTCAACTTAAGGTGGTTTAAAAAATCGAATTCAACATGAAGTCCATTCAATTATTTGCATTCGATATCATGGCATTTGTAAATCGTACCTAAATTATGGGGGCACCAATCTTTGCTCTGATTTTGTACATAATAGCATATGTAGTCGTGTACAATATAGATTCAAATTTAGCTCCTCCATTCCAAAATAATCGTAGTTATAGTATTTTCAAGTGTCAAAATTTCAAAAGGAAGCGGATAATTTAATGAGGTTTTCAAACATACAAGGTCAAATTTGATGCTGTCTATTTAGGCAAATCCTCAAAGTTGTTCCAAAATTTCGAACGAAGCACCAAAAGATCCTGCACTCGCCCGAAACAGCGTGAGACCAATGTTTGGTAGTACAAGGAAATTACTTTTCTAATTCCGACCCGTGAAGCCTACCGGCCCGACGTCCAAAGGTCTAAACCAGGGTAGGTTTGTAGCTTCATCTAGACGCCACGCAACCGCCTCCGAAAAACATTCACACACAATGGCCGCCTAAGCACGCATGTGTGCGGCCAAAATTGCTCCCACCCACTATTTGGGACACCTGGGATTACCATCCTACCCCCGACTCGTAGTAGGTCCAAAATTTAAGAGGGGGGCAAAGTTTGTACTTTCCCCAAATTTCAAACAAGCGCGTCCCATCTGTTCAAAAAAGCCAAAAACAAGCGCGTCCCGACCGAAACATGGTTCTCTCTTAGCTCCCCCACCCCCGCCCATCTGTCTGATTCCCCATTCGTACTCCATGGGCGCCAAAACTACCTCTTCGCCAGCTGCGAAAGCCCGGCGTCCTCTGTCCGCCACCCCATCCCACCCATCAACCGCCGCCCTCCTCCATCACGCCGGAGCCGATACCCTGACTTCGTCGTCCACAACAACCTCAACCGCAACGCCCTCCACGGCTAGTACTTGTAGCCGAGCCCGAGCCGAGTTCAACCACGCTGTCCTGCGCCTCACCGCTGCCGCTCCAACTTCACCATCGTCCACCGCACCAGAGGTTTTCCTGCTACACCGTCCTTCACTGCCTCAGATCTGCTTCCCCTCCACCGACATACGCTCACGTCAACACAGTCAACAATTTGGCCATGGGTTCGTCCAGGGCTCCACCGTCCTCCAAAACATTGGTTCCCCTGGCAAAAACAAGAAGATCGCCGCGACATATGGAGGAGACCACACTAGGAACAGGAAATGGTACTCCTCTTCCCTTATTCGTGCAAAGCTTACGTGTCTGCTTGCATGGTATTCAGCCCACAGAAGACACTAGTTGACCGCTTCTTCTTGATACTAGATGTTCCTAGTAACTCGTGATGCACAAGGTTTCTCCTCTTATACTATTTCACCTTAGCTAGAGGTCCGTCGCCCCCTGGATTTCAATTCCTGGTTAGTTGATTCCAAATTAACGAAAGCATTCCCCGGCGTAACAGGCGCTAGTATGCCTATTACGCTGGGGAAGCAGCACCTCGGTGTTTATCTTAGGGGCGTGTGGGGCCTAGAGCTGCTGGCGCCCGATCTGGAGGTCGGTCGGGATTAAAGGGATGGCCTGGGGGCGCTGCCAAGCACGGCGGTAGTGTGAGGTCGAGGGGAGGGCGGGGCGGCGGAGGCAGGGGTCTGGGCCGATGGTCGCTGGCGGTTCGAGAAAGATCGTCAACACTGACTGGCGGGAGGTAGACGAAGGCCATCTGCCCATTCCTTATAAATCGGACGGTTCATAAAAAATCGACTGACCTATTTATTTTCAGTTGACTGTTATCTTGATATGACCACATGTGGTGGTGTGCTGGAGGAGTACCTGCATTTCCTGTGCTCGTATATTACAAAATCATATGGAGTAGAATCTAATTTTGTTTGCCATGCAATGTTGTAAAGCTATCATATGTCTCCTATCATTTATTTTTCAGCCACCTACTATCTGCTACTTTAACAGTGCAGTAGTTTTGCGCACACTTCACCCTTACTCTCACTATTGTGTATTTATGCAAGGGTATTTCAGACTCTGCTGCCATGAGAGAGGCAAAAAAGAAAAGAGAGGAGTCGCTCCAGTGTCGTACGCGGATAGGCCAGACACATTTCAGCCTTATAAAGGGTGCAGTGTCAGCAGATGGAGACAGTAAACGTAGCTTTGAAGTTGATGACCTCCCTCGCAATGAACCACCATCCCAGGTGCTTGCTTTAACTTCGCGGTGTCATATGTGGTTGTATGTTGCATATGGTGTCTAGCTTGATTAGAAAGGCCGAAGTCAGTCTTTACTAAGATAAGGAAAGATATTTTTTACATGAACCACCATCCCGTGAGCACCAGAAGACAAATAGCTAGTTAGGGCACTGGCCGAGCCAGTGACAAGCCCAGCATAGACATGCATCACCTGGAAGCCAACTAAAAAGCTACCACGATGGTGGCGAAGCAGCCCGCCTCCCACCAGGCTCTCGGGTCCTAGATGATCATGCTCACCACTCCAGCCGGATGTCTAGCTTGTATTGCTTCCAATTTGGTTAAATTGCATCTTCTTAGCTTACACATTATACCTTTGAATATGACATGTCTTCCTGTTTTTGGTACATACTAGTACATATGTCTATTAACCATGTTCTTACATCAAACTAATGTTCTTGTGTATCCCTCATCAATCACTTATGATGAGGCAGTTAGGCCAGTGGACTACTGTGAGTAAAGATCCTCATTTAAAGAATGCAACGTCAGACTCCCAACATAATTCTCAAGAAACGCAAGGCTAGATGAAGATAGTGAACGTAACTCTGTAGTTGATTACCGCATTTCCCCTACACTAGCATCGCATGTGCTTGCTCTAACTTGGCAGCGTGATATGTGGTTGCATGTTGCATATGGTGTCTAGATTGTAAATCTTCCAATCTGGTTAAATTGCATGTGCTATTCTGCTTAGTTTATACATTATACATGTTAATGTGACATGCCTTTCTGTTTTTAGTACATAGTACATCTGTTGATTAAGTGAAAGTGCAACTATCCCTGGGTGGTTTTGGTAATCATTAACAACTAGCTCATTGAACTAATGCTATTTCAAGATGAATATTTCAGGAAAGTTCAATGATTGGCATGGCATGTATTACGAATGTGGACCCCTTAAAATGCTAAGGAGAAAGGATTGGCTCAAGCTCTAAAGCTCAAGACTCTACATTTTACTTTTAGTGATCCAAGATCACATTGAGTCTATAGGAAAAGCGAATACTATTAAAAGGGGATGAGGTGTTGCTTAATGGCTTGCTTGCTCAAAATGCTTAGTGATATGCTTCAAAAACCCTCAACCACTTTCTCATATCCACATATATCCCAAACCAAATATCAAACTCGGCCCCACCGATTTGATCTATCCGGCGCCACCGAGTTCACTTGACATAGCCACTGCCAGAAACCCTAGTCACTTCGGTCTCACCGAGATGGGATTGCAAACTCTCTGTTTCCCTTCATAAAATTTTGGTCCAACCGAGATAAGTGATCGGTCCCATCGAGTTCGCAATGCAAACTCTCTGTTTCCCTTTCGTAACGTTTTGGTCTCATCGAGATGAGCGAATCGGTCCCACAGAGTTTTCCTGACCAACTCTCTTATTAGCTTATTACCAAAGTTGGTCCCACCAAGTTTGTGTAATCGGTCTCACCGAGATTATGTTATGCCCTAACCCTAATGAAATCGGTCCCACCAAGTTGACATGTCGGTCCCAACGAAATGCCTAACGGTCACATTATGAACTAAATTGGTCCGACTGAGTTTTCTGATTCGGTCCCACCGAGTTTGGTAAATTGTGTGTAACGGTTAGATTTTGTGTGGAGGCTATATATACCCCTCCACCCTTTCTTCATTCGTGGAGAAAACCATCAGAACGTGCCTACACTTCCAGCATTCATTTTCTGAGAGAGAACCACCTACTTATGTGTTAAGGCCAAGATATTCCAATCCTACCATATGAATCTTGATCTCTAGCCTTTCCCAAGTTGCTTTCCATTGAAATCATCTTTCCACCAAATCCAATCCTATGAGAGAGAGTTCAGTGTTGGGGAGACTATCATTTGAAGCACAAGAGCAAGGAGTTCATCATCAACACACCATCTATTACCTTTTGGAGAGTGGTGTCTCCTAGATTGATTAGGTGTCACTTGGGAGCCTCCGTCAAGATTGTGGAGTTTAACCAATGAGTTTGTAAGGGCAAGGAGATCGCCTATTTCGTAAAGATCTACCCTAGTGAGGCAAGTCCTTCGTGGGCGATGGCCATGGTGGGATAGACAAGTTTGCTTCTTCATGGACCCTTCGTGGGTGGAGCCCTCCGTGGACTCGCGCAGCCGTTACCCTTCGTGGGTTAAGTCTCCATCAACGTGGATGTACGATAGCACTACCTATCGAAACCATGCCAAAAGTCTCCATGTCCCCACAACTACAACAAAAACACGGCAACACATATCTGCCAAAGAATCCTAGATATGTGTTGTTTGGTCGACCTCCCACCTCCCCACCTCGCATGAATCGCTAACCTCCCTGTACCCACCTTCACATTATCGATAGAAAAAAACTTTACATTGTCTCTAACTTCTCGGTCCAAATAGTACCACGCAGCCAAGCCAAATACTTTCTCTCCGTGAATACTACGCCGCCGCCGCCGCCGCCAAATCTGGCTAGCTCCGGCGCTCTACCACGCCTCCTCTCACCGGACCGGCTACCCCTCACTGCCCTCCTCGAATACCCCGCCATGATAACATCCTCCGTGCCCCGACATGCGGCCAGCAGCAGCCCTAGTGGCCACGGGTCACCAGCGCCTCCTCTGGTTTATCGCCCTACTACCCCGCGCGGCACATCTCCGCACCGACGGCTTACCTGCTCGGCCTTGGTTACTTCGACTCCGACGCCGCTGACGGTTCAGTAAGCCACTCCTCCCCTGACACCCTCTTCTCTTTCTTTTTTGTTGCGAGACACCCTCTTCTCTTACCTTATCTTGTTGTTTGTGTGTCAAGCCATGGCAGATTCTTTGCCAGTCATCGTGGCGACAATCTGCGGCTGCGCTACCTTGAACACTCAGTCTGATCCACCGCCGCCGGCGCGAGCTTGCACCAACATCCACGTCACTTCAGTTCGTAAATCATAGAATGCCTAGCGATGATGGTTTGTCCCCTCCCCTTTTCATTACTGCCTTTGAGACTTTGTAACTCTGAGCGGTCACTTGTTTCCCTTACTCGTACTAGTGCCACCATGGCGACATTGGAGACATGCACTGACTACCAGAGACAAGGACCTACTCGACACATCCTCTGGCCCTCTGTTCATGCTGCCAAGGTATGGGATAACCATAATCCCTAACTATCGACTCACTCCAATCCTAAATCCAAGCTGCATCTGCCCACTTAATCCGCTCCGATAGGCGTACATACTAGAGCTTCGACCCAGAATTTATTCTATTATTTTGATTCTTAGCAGGAGATAAGTTGTTTGGTCCAACTTGTTTTGGACCCAGATCTGCTACGGAAAACTTGTTGAGACCCGTGAGTTACTATATTGTAGTGCTTCTGCAAGTTTACTTCAGTTGAATTAGAGTTTATTAATATTTGCTAGCGTGCTCATGTCGATGCAGCCGTACAATTGTGGAAATTGTTAATGCAAACTAATGTACATAAAAAGCCAACACATGGCACTTCTTGCCGCAAGAAAATAATCTGTAATTGATCCACTTATTTTTTATGTTTGGAAGGATGGATTCTTTGGGATATTGCAATGAATTGGTTCTCAATCAAGAAAGTGTTTTTATAACGAATCTGCTATTTTTAGGATATTTGGTGATTGATTAGTTCTGTGTGTTATTGATGATGCTTAGTGGCTAGTTTAGGAAATCTATGTTCATGAGAGGAAATTGTGTTCTGGTGTAGAACGACAGTGTTGTCCAAGGCACTTGTGTTGGTCTGCAGAAGCTCGGTGGAACCAAATGTACACGTAAATGTAAGTTACAGGATCAGTTCCTTTATCTTAGTTCAAGTTTTTTTTTTGTCACCCGCAAAAAAATTGGTTAGTTCAAGTTACACTTCCTTATTTAAATGGTTGGACAAAAAAATAACATTTTATGTGTGGGTATCTTAATTAAAGTTACAATTACTCAGCGGCAGTATACATTTACATTTTTTGTGTATATTACAGTCTAGATGCCTTAACGTCACCATAATCTTTGACCTTAGGATATGATTTTTTTTTGTGCCATGAAAAAATATGTTCGTTATGACATGCATGTCTACAATGCTAGATATATGATCCTGATATATATTTGGCTTGTGGCACATGAAAAGGAAAAATAAAGGGACAAATTTTTAGACGAGTGCCTAACACAATGGGATGCCTAGTTCAGATCTATGCATTGTTAAAATTAAATCTAGTCTCTTATGGTAAAACGAAATGACAAGGATTTTTCTTGATCATTGAGATTAAACTGAACTGATGTGAGCCTTGCCTCAACAAAAGGATCAACTCCAGAATATTTTAGTGTTACATGCGGTCTTCCATCTCTGTATGCTAAACTTTTATTCTGTTTATTTCAGTTGTTGGATTGGCACTTTGCCATTCGGACCCAATACTGAGCAATGGACGGGGTGGTGACGATTAATCCAGTAACAATGTCATGGAAGGTATTCACATTAAGTTCATAGAAAATATTATCAGCCAGCATGAATCGTGGGAAGATGAAGATGGTAGTGGCTAAATCTTACGCATGGCCTTCAACCTTTGTATGCTGCTCCTTTTCATTTCTCTATTGACCTGATTTTTTTTCTCTAATAATACTTTATTCATTCATGTCTGTTCTTTGTTGCTGAAGATTGCCAAGATGAATGGATGATGCATGGCTAAGTTGTTGATTGCAAGGTGGAGAATGGGGCTGCTACCAGATAGTTTTACACCAAAGTTGTAGAATGTAATTTTCATGGTCAATGTATAGAAAATCATGTATGTATTCTTTGGATTGTGTTAATGTAATGCAACCCGGTTGATTTAATATATGAGGTATTTCTGGTCACTGGATTACTGCTCCTGTGCACTATTGGTATCGACCTAATTATTGTTCACAATATATAAAAATAGTAGTTCATGCTACATAGGAATGCACAGAAGCGTCCGTTATGTCTGCGTGAAAATTAGTTGGTGATGCAACACATCTTCATTTCGATTACCAACACAATTATATATGTTGTTGTAGACCCTTCCAACGCCATCAAAACAACACATAATAATCCGTTGGTGTAGAACTTAGCAACGGTTATACAGACATACGACAACGAATCAATACGTTGCTGAAGGGGGGTTCCTATTGTAGTGCCAATTGTGTTTGCTTCCCCAAACCCCCCATTTACTTTCTTGCAAGTTGCATGCTTTACTTTCCGCTACTCATATACTCTTTGCATTCTTGCTTGAATTGTATTGTGATTGCTTGACTTGTGCTAAGGTGCTAAAATCTTCCAAGAACTAAAATTGGGAAAATGCTAGATTTTTATTTGGTCAAGTAGTCTAATCAAC
>NC_041381.1:520965809-520987418 GCF_002162155.2 Triticum dicoccoides | reverse complement strand
AGACGTACTTTCGATCCTACATTAAGCATGTCCTTACATAAAACTATTGTTTTTTTGTATCCCGCATCAATCAATATGACGAGACACCTTTAGTATATGCAGTGCGATATTAGTTGCATCTTTCATATGATTTATATCATGTGCTGCTTCTAATTTGTTGAAATGCCATTTATGATGGGACGCTTTTAACTTGGCAGAGTCATATTGGTTGCATCTTTCATGTGGTGTCTAGCTTGCATTGCTTCTTATTTGTTGGTATGGTTTCTGCTTAGTTTACACAAACGGTTGTGAATATGCCATGCGGTCCTGTCTTTCGTACATATTCCATCCTGATATCATGTGTTTGCCTTACATCAAAGTAGTGATTGTCAGTATGATGCACGAATGAGTTCTGAAGAGATAATTTTATTGCTCTTTCTTGTCGGTTTAACTTGACAATTCAAAATCAATAAAGCGGAAGGAAGTTAGCAAGGCGGCGGATAAATGTGCTCCTTCCAAATGGAGGACCTCTACAGATTCTACTCCTCCATTCTTCCAAGATGATTTGCAAGACAACACATGCATAGACACTCAACGTAGTTGTGTTGATGATGAGCACATCTCCCCTAGTGCACCATCACAGGTGCTCCCTCTAACTTGGCATTGTTATATGTGGTTGCATTTTATGTATGATGTCTAGCTTGTATTGCTTCTAATTTTGTTGAACTCCATCTGCTTACTTTACACATTATACTTGTAATAAGACACGTGTTCCTGTTTCTAGAACATACAATATCTGTCTATCACACCATGTTCTTACATCAAAGTACTACTGTTGTGTAACCTGCAACAATCACTTATCATAAGACATGTTTGACTTTGGAGTGTGATATAGGTTACGTATCGCATTCTTTTCTAGCTTGTACTACTTCTAATTTTTTGAAATGTCACTTATGAGAGACAATTTTAACTTGGTAGAGTGATATTCATTGCATCTTTCATATGGTGTCTAGCTTTCATTGCTTCTAATTTTTTGAAATGCCTTCTCCTTAGTTTACACATCATAAGCTGTGAATATGCAATGGCATTAATGACGAGAGACCTTTAACTTGGTTCGTGATGTTGTTTGCATCTTGCATATGATTTATTTCTTGTACTGCTTCACATTTGTTTAAACGCCATTTATGATGAGACACTGTTAACTTGACAGGGCGATATTTGTAGCATCTTTCATATGGTATCTGCCTTCCATTGCATTGCTTCTAATTTAGTGAAATGTCTTCTACTTAGTTTACACATCATAGTTCTGGTTATCTCATGTCGTTCTATTTTCCATACATATTACATCCTCCTATCATGTGGTTGTCTAACATCAAAGTTCAGTTCGTCTGTATCACGCATCAATTTGTTCTGAAGAACTAAATTGTTATTCGTTTTTCTTGTCGGTTTGACTTAACATGGCACAGACAAAGAGGAAGCAACACAGAATGACATGAAAAGGGAAGCGGAAGAATCGTGCAGATTCTGCTGGTACTGATGGTGCAATAGAAGGTCAAAGTCCAGCGGAAAATTGTACAAACAGGATATCCCGTGCTACACGAGCTGCAGAACAAGCCATACAGAAACAAATAGCTGCCACCAAACAAGCAGAGACAACCCTAGTTGTTGCAACAACTTCCACAGTACCACCAGCTACATGAGTTACTCGTTGGTCAACTCAGCTAGCAGCACATTCCCAAGCTCCCTTGCCACCCGACACTACTTCTGAAGCACTCTTGACACAAGATGAGTTGGCAAGATCAGATGAATTTTGTGAGCTTCAACAACAAGAAGGTAGTTGCTGGAGTCAAGTTACAGTTGCATGCCTGTTTATATGTAGTCTCATAGTTTGATGTACACTAACACTTCGTATGTTCATTGTTGGACTAGCACCTAGGTGCAAGAGAAAACAAACATCAGGGAAAATGCTCGATAGGTTAACTAAATCTAGAGGAGGAAGAATGGAGATCCGTTTTGAGTCAGGTTTAAAAAGGCCACGTGATGCTACAGAGTCAGCCAAGTTAGTATCAGAGGCAGCGGTTGTCGTTACGTGTCATGTACGTATCCTCCCAACATGGATTCAGTACAGGAATGACAAAGACAAAACCCAGTTCAACACCTTCCTCGACCATTTATCTGTAAGTATGGTTATGTATGGAAACTAGTAATGTCGTCTTGCTCTGTCCCATACTTTCTAGGTTGCTGATAATGAGACTCCCATAATTTTCAACAAATGAGGTTCAAGTTGGATAGCCAATATGATGCAACCAGACAAGCTTGCACCCATGTTTTCAAGTCTGCTCTGCGACAATATCGGTATAAATTGAGGAAAACTCACTTTGAAGGCAAGGCTAATAGTGAACTTGCCCAAACATCTTGAGTGGAAAATATATCGGATGAAGACTGGAGAGGCCTCGTGAAACACTGGTCTGATCCGAAGTATCAGGTACATTATATATATGTGATCAGATCACATGTTGAAGTCCTATTTACACATGTGCCACACAAATCTATCTTCTTGTAGGTGAACTGTTCAAAGAACAAGGCCAACCATACGAAAGTGAAATTCCAACAGACGACAGGATCTCGTAGCTAATTGCACACTGTGAGGCTCTTGTAATTAACTGTTGTTTCACTCTTTTTGTTGTACCATATTATCAGATCTATATTGACTTGTTCCAAATGCATAGGAAAGCCCGCAAGGACCAAAAAGTACATGAACCAAATGTTGTGGAAATCTTGAAGGACTGTCACACCAGCAAGAAGAAGGGCATGACTTCACCAGTCAAAGCCGATGTTGTAAGTCCTTAATCCTCATGCCTTTTAACTACTACTTACTCTGACTTGTGCCTTGAACTGCATGGTTTGCAGCCAATGTCTATTACTCTTTTCAATTTTATACACAATTGTCTTAGCATATCATTACACCTTACAAGGTTTAAAAGAGAAGAGTGATGTTCCTTTGATCTTGACCTGTAATCTAGTTTCATGCTGGACTTGCCCACACAATGTTACAATTACCTGTTTGTTTGTTCTCAGTTGTTTTGTGATTTGAATGATGTCATTGTCGGCGTTCTGGGAACGGGGGTCCCCAGACTTGCCTGCTAGCGGCCCGCGACGTGGCTCCACCAGTGGCCCAGTACGGCCCGTCTTCATCAGTCGACGCTCAAGAACCTCGCGAGGGGCCAAGCATCGCGAGGCGGACGACACAAGGCCTCCTCGGGAGCGGCCTCACCAGGCAGGCTCGCAAGGGGGCGGAGAGATCAAGGCAAGGGGTACCTCGTGAGGTTCCCGTGTCGCAAGCCATGACGACCAAGGCCAGGCGGGCGCCAACGCGTGCAGTGTCCTTGTTTCCCCTTTGGTGCTAAGGGGGCAAGCGCAGGCGCGCAGTACCGAGGCATCAGGCAAAGGTTTCCATATCGGTGCAACAAGACCAAGGCAAACAACACGGCAGGAAGAAGGTCATCGTGGAGCCCAAGACGAGTCACCACCAGCGCCTTTGACAGGCGAAGACCATCTTTAGTCAGGATAACTTGTACCAGTTATCCCCTTTCAAATTGGTCGTTGTTCGATCCCTTCCCGCTCAATATTTGGGAAGAGGACCAGGGCCTCTATAAATAGGACTAGCCACCACCATAGAAAGGGGGATCGACCAGTTCCGACTAGAGCGCTACACCAGCTCAAGAACACCTCACCTCCTGAGGCTAGTTCATCCTCTGTACTGTTCATTGATACGTCTCCAATGTGTCTATAATTTATGAAGCATTCATGCTATTATATTATCTGTTTTGAATGATTATGGGCTTTATTATACACTTTTATATTACTTTTGGGACTAACCTACTAACCGGAGGCCCAGCCCATATTGCTGTTTTTTGGCATATTTCAGTATTTTGAAGAAAAGGAATATCAAACGTGTTAGGAATAAGACACGGCGGTGGTGGTGACCAACATGTGCGTGCGTGTTGGTCGTGCCGGACGCCGTGGCGTGCGTGCGTGTGTGCGTGCGTAGGGTGCGTGTGTGCGTGTCGAGTCTGTGCTCATGATTGAGTCGTAGTCAGTTAGCAGCAGCCGTGGCTGGACGCGGTAGAACTTGTAGTAGAGGACAGCGTAGGCGAGCCAGTCTCTGGGCGCTCGTACGTGTGTGCGTACGAAAGGAAGCTTGGGCGCTGCGTCTCGTAGGCTACAAAGCCGGCCAGGATTTGGTTTGTTAGTCCAGGTTGTTATGCGTGGATGGTTAGGAGTCCAGATATGTCCTGGTTTGTCCAGCTATATGTATGATAGGGAAAAGAGGGCGTTCGGCGCCGTGGTTTGTTGCCAGAAAAACGATCTATCTCCATTCCTTGCTTCGTCTACCTCCGTCCCTGAAAACTATTTCGTGCTAGCTAGGGTTAGACCCAACAATTGGTATACAGAGCCTCATTTGTTCCTCTGTTCGTGGCCATGGCGATCATCCCGCACGGCGCCGGGGGGAGCACGGTGTCCATGGCGATGCTGATGCTCACATCGGACAACTACACGGTGTGGGCGATCAAGGCCGAAGCCATCCTCGACGCCCAGAACCTCTGGGAAGCGGTGTCGCCAGCGAGCGGTGCGGCGGTCGACACGGGGAAGAATAAGACGGCGAGGGCGGTGCTGTTCGGTGCGCTCTCCGAAGACTTGTTGATGCAGGTATCGACGAAGAAGACGGCGGCTGAGGTGTGGGCCAGCTTGAAGACGAGGTTCGTCGGTGCCGATCGGGTCCAGGCCGCGCGGCTCTCCACCCTCCATGGCGAGTTTGACAACCTGCGCATGGAGGAGGGGGAGGCGCTGGACACGTACGCCGGCAAGATCGGCGGCATGGTAGCAAGGTATGCTGGCCTCGGCTCGACGCTCGGCGACGCCGCCATGGTGAAAAAACTGCTCGACACGGTGCCCGATCGGTTGTATGCCGCGGTGGCCGGGATCGAGAAGTTCTGCGACGTGGAGACGATGGCGTTCGAGGAGGCATTGAGCAGGCTCAAGGCGTTTGATGAATGCTTACGTCGGTGCACGCAGGACAACGGCGGACGAGGCGGCGATCAGCTGATGTTCATGGCGGCCCAGTGGGAGGCACGACAACGTCAGCGTGGCGGCAACCTCGACCACGACGACGGTGCGAGCATCGTGGCCCCGGGCACGAGACGGAGGCGCGGGAAGTGCTACAACTGTGGTGTTCGTGGCCACTTCTCCCGCGACTGCCGGGGGCCGAAGAAGGAGAAGGCACTCCTCGGCGACATCGACGACGAGCCGACCTTATTGTAGGTCGTGTCTTAGGGGGAGATTGTTAGGAATAAGACACGGCGGTGGTGGTGACCAACGTGTGCGTGCGTGTTGGTCGTGATGGACGCCGTGGCGTGCGTGCGTGTGTGCGTGCGTTGGGTGCGTGTGTGCGTGTCAAGTCTGTGCTCATGATTGAGTCGTAGTCAGTTAGCAGCAGCCGTGGCTGGACGCGTTAGAACGCGTAGTAGAGGACAGCGTAGGCGAGCTAGTCTCTGGGCGCTCGTACGTGCGTGCGTATGAAAGGAAGCTTGGGCGTTGCGTCTCGTAGGCTACAAAGCCGGCCAGGATTTGGTTTGTTAGTCCAGGTTGTTATGCGTAGATGGTTAGGAGTCTAGATATGTCCTGGTTTGTCCAGCTATATGTATGACAGGGAAAAGAGGGCGTTCGGCGCCGTGGTTTGTTGCTAGAAAAACGATCTATCTCCGTTCCTTGCTTCGTCTACCTCCGTCCCTGAAAACTAGTTCATGCTAGCTAGGGTTAGACCCAACAAAACGGAGTCCAAACGGAATGAAACCTTCGGGAGCGTGATTTTTCGGAAGAATATGATCCGGGAGACATGGAGTTCATGTCAGAAGAGCCTCGGGGAGGCCAGGAGATAGGAGGCCCCCCCCTACTGGTCACGCCCCCTGTCTCCTGGGCCCCTCGAGCACCCCCTGACCGACTTCTTTCACCTATATAATCCCATATACCCTAAAAACATCGATAACGAAGATAGATCGAGAGTTCCGCCGCCGCAAGCCTCTATAGCCACCAAAAACCTCTCGGAACCCCGTTCCGGCACCCTGCCGGAGGGGGAACCCATCACCAGTGGCCATCTTCATCATCCCGGCGCTCTCCATGACGAGGAGGGAGTAGTTCACCCTCGGGGCTGACGGTATGTACCAGTAGCTATGTGTTTGATCTCTCTCTCTCTCTCTCTCTCTCTCTCTCTTGTTCTCTCTCGTGTTCCCTCTATGGCACAATCTTGATGTATCGCGAGCTTTGCTATTATAGTTGGATCTTATGATGTTTCTCCCCCTCTACTCTCTTGTAATGGATTGAGTTTTCCCTTTGAAGTTATCTTGTCGGATTGAGTCTTTAAGGATTTGAGAACACTTGATGTATGTGCCGTGCTTATCTGTGGTGACAATAGGATATTCACGTGATCCACTTGATGTATGTTTTGGTGATCAACTTGCGGGTTCTGTGAACTTATGCATAGGGGTTAGCACACGTTTTTGTCTTGACTCTCTGGTAGAAACTTTGGGGCACTCTTTGAAGTACTTTGTGTTGGTTGAATAGATGAATCTGAGATTGTGTGATGCATATCATATAATCATGCCCATGGATACTTGAGGTGACAATGGAGTATCTAGGTGACATTAGGGTTTTGGTTGATTTGTGTCTTAAGGTGTTATTCTAGTACGAACTCTTGAATAGATTGATCCGAAAGAATAACTTTGAGGTGGTTTCGTACCCTACCATAATCTCTTCGTTTGTTCTCCACTATTAGTGGATTTGGAGTGACTCTTTGTTGCATGTTGAGGGATTGTTATATGATATATCTATGTTATTATTGTTGAGAGAACTTGCACTAGTGAAAGTAGGAACCTTAGGCCTTGTTTCCCGCCATTACAATACCGTTTACGCTCACTTTTGTTACTAGTTACCTTGCGGTTTTTATAATTTCAGATTACAAATACCTTTATCTACCATCCATATTGCACTTGTATCACCATCTCTTCGCCGAACTAGTGCACCTATACAATTTACCATTGTATTGGGTGTGTTGGGGACACAAGAGACTCTTTGTTATTTGGTTGCAGGGTTGTTTGAGAGAGACCATCTTCATCCTACGCCTCCTATGGATTGATAAACCTTAGGTCATCCACTTGAGGGAAATTTGCTACTGTCCTACAAACCTGTGCACTTGCAGGCCCAACAACGTCTACAAGAAGAAGGTTGCGTAGTAGACATCATTCATCATCAGCCCAAGAGGCAATCCACCACCGCCACACTGGAGTAGGGTATTACACCACAATGGTGGCCTGAACCAGTATAAATCTTGTGTCCTTGTGTTGTGAGTTCATCGAGCTAAGCTTAGAGATCGCGGTGAGGCTGAGGGCGAGATTCGGTAGGGGAAAATCTTCGTGCGCACCCCAGTATTCGAACCTCAAGGGTTTTGCCAGAACCTTAAATGCTACATTTGGCGCGCTAGGTAGGGGTGCGCCGAAGCCTTCCTTCCGCTGATCCGCGTCCCATCACTTCGTCGCAGCCATATCCGACGCCCGTCGAGCCTGCACTGAGCACCGGGCCGCTCTCGCCGCACGCATCGCCCAGGCGGCTCCTGTCGGCGGGCCTCCCCATTGTTCTCCGTCGCCTGCCGCCAACGCCGCCACCGGCCCGGCGAGGAACGAGCAGCAAGCATCCTCGCTGACCCCAGCTGGTTCGTCGTCCCACGCTCATTGCGCCTCCACAGACGCGCATGCCATGCTGCTCATGGCGCACGAGCTCCTGCATTACCACCCCGTCGACGACCTCTATGAGGAATGGCTCGCTCGCATCACCGAGCTCGTTAGCGCTGCAGGGGGCTCTCCTACGTCGTCCCTCTCGTTGCCTCGCCCTCCGCCACCTATGCCCCAGGACTGCGCCCTGGCACTGAGGCGCGCGGCTCCTGGGCATGACCCACCGCGTCTGGCACCCGCGCAGGAAGAAGGAAGCTGTCAAGAAATCTCTCGACCTCAAGAAGGCACCCCCATGCTCCCTGCGCGGCATGACAAGACCACATACTGCCTATGGCGGCGGTGCGCGTGTACCATCAAGAGCAAGCTCCGCGGCAGCAAGGTTGTCGCGCCTTCAAGCCCGAGATGCGTAGCGTCGCCTGGCCGGGAAAGTTCAAGCCAGACCTGCCTCCTCGCTACGACAGCGCCCCCGACCCCGCGGAGTTCTTGCAGCTCTACGAGCTGAGCATCGAGGCGGCCAAAGGCGACGGGAAAGTCATGGCGAATTGGTTTCCCATGACACTCAAGGACGGTGCCCGCTCATGGCTCCTGAACCTGCCTCCCGGGTCGACCTCCTCCTAGGACAAGATGCGCAGTCGCTTCATCACCAACTTCCAGGGCACTCGCGACCGCCCCCAGGCCATGGGTGACCTACGCCGCATCAGGCAGCAGCCCGGGGAAACCCTGCAGAAATACATCCAGCGCTTCAACAATGTCCGCCTCAAGATCCCCAAGGTGACGGACGAGGCCATCATCTCAGTGTTCTTTGATGGCTTCCGTGATGTCAAGATGAAGGAGGATCTCGCCATCCACGAGGAGTTGTGCACATCCCTGGAGTTGTTCAACCTGGCAACCAAGTGCGCAAGAGCTGAGGAGGGACGCCTCTCCCTCCTCGAGCTCCCAGCTGCCGACCCGGAAGAAAAGAAGACCAAGGCCAAGGATGTGAAGGGCAAGGGAATCGCCGTGCTCGCTGCGGAACCAGACATGAAGCGCGGCAGGGACCAGCCGGAGTCGTCCAAGGGCAGCCGACCGTTCTGCGCCTACCACAACATCCACACCCGCAACACCAACGATTGCCAGGAGCTTAGGGCCATTCGAGAAGGACGCTTCAGTCGATGCCTCGAGCGCAACGAGCGGGGCTATGGCCGAGGAGGAGGATGTGGCGGAGGACGATGGGATGACCGCGGCCCTCGCTAGGAGTGGCGTGACCAACCTCGTGAGGATCGCTGGCAGGACCAGCCTCGCGAGGGCATCTGGAGGGACCAGCCTCGTGAGGGCGCCTGGAGGGATCAGCCTCGCGAGGACCGCCCCAAGGGTAACGCGGGCCTTCCTCCGCTGCCGCCAGCACCGAGAAGGAATGACGACCACCATCAGGACGAGGGGGATGGGGGCTTCCAGGAACCACGTCCTATCGCTTGCATCTTGGGCGGAGCTCAGGCCCCAGCCTCTCAGTGCATCTTCAAGTAGTTTGCTTGCAAGGTGAACGCAGCCCTCCCCAGGCTCGGGGCCACGCGCCCGATCAAGTAGTCCAAGTACGCCATCACCTTCAGCTCGGCAGATCAACTCAAGTGTGCGGCTACTGCTGGCGTTCTCTCGATGCTCTGTTCACCAGTCATCAGTAACGTGCAAGTCACCAAGACCCTCATCGACGGTGGCATAGGGCTTAGCGTCATGTCCGTTGAGACATTCGACAACCTTCAAGTGCCATGTGATAAGCTCCAGCCTACCAAGCCCTTCTCAGGAGTTACCGACGGTTCCACCACCCCGATAGGGCAGGTCCGCCTCCCTGTCACCTTCGAACAGCGCAACAACTACCGCACCGAGCTCATCAATTTCGACGTCGCCCACATCCACCTGCCATACAATGCCATCCTCGGGTATCCAGCCCTGGCCATGTTCATGGCGGTGACCCACCACGGCTACAACGTCCTCAAGATGCCAGGGAGCGGCAAAATCATCATGGTCCCCTGCAAAGAGAGAGATGTGGTATGCTCCCATGAGCGTGCCTTCCAAGCCGCAGCAATAGAGGACCCGGACAGCAGGAGGCGAGAACCCTTCTGAGGCCATCCCCAAGAAGAAGAAGCAACCGCTCTATGCTGGGCCTCAGGAGGTCAGGGCCTCGGGTGGAGCCGCGTCAGGATCAGCGCCCGTGCTTAGGGCACCTCCTTCCATCGCATAGGAAGGAGCGCCCGGTGCCCTCCTCGGGCAGGGCTCGGGGGCTCTCTTCTGGAGGGCCTTAGACCTCGCCGATATCACGAGGGAGGCGCTTGGGCACCACTTGGAGGCATGCTTCGCGGCACGTTTCCCACATGAAGGTACAGGGCATGGAAAGCCCAACGTTCAGAAGTTCATTGCCAAGACCACTCAGGAGCTTCAGGAAGCAAGGGCCATACACGGCGACCACTGCTCGCCTGGCATGGCTCCCCATCCGGGCGAGGATGGTGGGTTGCGCGTCTGCATCAACATCCCAGGACTCAACCGAGCCGGATCTCAGGAGCGCTTCTGGTCTTCGCGTGTGGGACGCTGTGAGGGTCCGCCGCATAGCTACGTTCGCGTGCCTTTCGGCCTGCCGAACACGGCTGCTACCTACGAGCGTCACCTGCGGAGCCTCCTGGCTGCTCAGGAGGCCAGGCACCGCGCGATCCTAGCAGAGATGGAGATGCTCCTCAAGGAACCACCCGGCCTCCCAGAACCTCCTGATGTTCAGGGCCCCGGTGGCTCGTGAGGGTCGGCCCCTTCACCGCGCATCTTCAGCTGCCCCGACACCTCCTCTACAACGGAACCAGGTGACATCTCCCAAGTTCATTTCAGCTGGGAGCGCCCTCAGGGCTGCATCATTCCCAGGCTGCATGGGTCCGTCCCTGCGGCATTTATCTCTTTTTATGTCTTTGGATTGCTTTGTTGGGGGCGCCCCTCGGGATGCATCATCCCCAAGCCGCTTGGGTCTGACCCAGTGGCATGTATCCATTCCACATTTACCTAAGCTGATTGCCTTTCATGCCTAACCTGCCTATGATTATCATCTGCTCGATTGCCATCTACCACGGGAGCCGCTCGCACTGGCGCCGCATTTGCGCACGGGTCCGTCCCTGCAATGCCGACAAATCTGAGCGGTCGAGCTCTGGCCCGCGGCATGCCCCGTGCGCGTCACCTCACCAAGCCCTCAGTGCCCTCACCCTTCTCTCAGAGCAACCAATGGCCGACCGGCAAACATAGTGGCAACCCATGCCTGTCTCATGCTGATTTGCAGGAACCTCATGAGGTCTACATCGGGCGGCACCACGAGCCCCCTCTGCTTCCCATACGATCCGCTTGCGCGTTAAAAGGGGGGCTCCTGAGCATAGAGTGCAGGGAAGAAGGGGAGGCTCGCACGGGCCTAGCCTAGCTGTGCCACGGCTGCCCATGCTCAAGTCTGGCACAATGCAAGGGAACGACTCCAGATTACCGAGATAAGTCTCGCGCTTGGAACAACTAATCGTTACAATGCGAAATCCTTACTTGATGCGGCCCTGTGGCGGCAACGTTGCCTTCCTTTGTTACCTCTCGAATGCTGCTTGCGTGCTAAAGGGGACCTCCTGAGCATCACGCCTCAGGGGCTCTTACTGGACCTCGGGCCGCTCACTTCCTGGCCTTGACCACGGCATCGCGACCTGGCATACCAGCGATGGCTGCAGCCTGCCAGGGGACCGGGACCTATCAGTGTAGAGCGTCGAGTTGTCGCGAGGTTAGAAATGGGGAACCAAGCCGGGACAGGACAAGCACTCGCACGATTTCAGAATAAGGATAACATCAACAAAAAACATTGCGGACCTTTACACACCCCCGCGGGTTGCTCCTTGATTCCTCGCAGGGAACGAAAGACGAGAACTTCAAGGAGCCCTAACTACACTTGCCTTCGTGGCCGACGCCATCATCAACAGTGGGCCAAGAGAGACCAGCGCCAACCCCATCTAGATCAGCGGCGGCGACGGCCCGATGCCACCGCCTTGCTCCGGGCACGGCGGAAGCTCGAGGGTGCATAGCTGTCGTCGCTCGTCTCCGGAGTCTCGAAGAAGTTCGGGAGAGTTGCTGCCGCTGCTACCAGAAGAGCCACTGGAGGAGCGCGGCGGGCCCAGCCCCTGCCGTGTTGATATCCTGACTGCCCCCTCCGGGACAGCACTCCAGTCAGCGACCTTCCGCATCGAAGACCTTGAAGAACAACGTAGAGGCGCAATCGTATTCAAAATGGATCACGAGGGCACCCCCGTTCGGCAGACCCGGGCGACCTCGCCCCAGCCACGGGTCATGAAGATCTTGCCCGGGGTAACGACTTCAACCTCCACTCCGGTCGCCATGGCGCCACAATCAGCATGCTACAGCCAAAGCTCGAGAGGCCCCCTCGGTGGCATCTCGGTGGAGAAGAACGAAGGGAAGCGGATCTAGGTGCTCGGAGGCATCACCGCTTGCAGCACGAGCTTGCGAGGGGAGCCCGCGACGTGGACTCCGGGGGCGACAATGCGTGCCACCACGGTGCACCGACCGTAGCTGCGGCGCGAGCAGTGCCACTCACCGCCCCTTTCTCCAGAGCCCTCGGCTTGGGCTCACTAGGGTAGCGGGTACCCAGGAGGTGGCCGCTCACACCAAAGCCTTGTCACCTCTAGACTCACGACCTTGCCACGACGGTGAACCGGCCTCTTCTTCGGCAGAAGCAGATCGGGTCCGCCCCGGGGAGCCTTCCCCTTCTCTTCGGCCAAGAATCGACGGATCGGTGCCATCGGTGGCAGGACCAGAGGTGGAGCAAAGGAGAAGAAGCAGGCGAAGGAAGAAGAGATAGGCGATGAGGGCTCTCACCCCTCCTCATTTATAGCCCAAGGGAGGCCAACCGACGACCTCCATGATTGCAGGTAATGATAACCCTTTTTGCATGTAGCAGGGACTCATCGAGTCGGGCAGTTGCCGAGGCAAGATGGGAAGCAGAGACGCCCACGTCCAATCAGTCGCCACGCGTCGACCAAGGCCACAGGTTGTTGGGGCCCGCGGCGCTCCAAACTTTCCCTTTGGCTTTGCCGCTAAGCCAAGTCCGAGCGTGCCTTGGGCCCGGGGGTTACTATCGGCGTTTTGGGAACGGGGGTCCCCAGACTTGCCTGCCTGTGGCCCGCGGCGTGGCTCCACCAGTGGCCCAGTACGGCCCGTCTTCATCAGCCGGCGCTCAAGACCATCGCGAGGGGCCAAGCCTCGTGAGACGGACAACACAAGGCCTCCTTGGGAGCAGCCTCACCAAGAAGGCTCGCGAGGGGGCGGAGAGGTCAAGGCAAGGGGTACCTCGTGAGGTTCCCGTGACGCAAGCCATGACGACCAAGGCCAGGCGGGCACCAGCGTGCGCAGTGTCCTCGTTTCCCCTTTGGTGCTAAGGGGGCAAGCGCAAGCGCACAGTACTGAGGCATCAAGCAAAGGTTTCCATATCGGTGCAACAAGACCAAGGCCAGCAGCACGGCAGGACGGAGGTCATCGTGGAGCCCAAGACGGCGTCACCACCAGCGGCTTTGATAGGCGAAGACCACCTTTAGTCAGGATAACTTGTACTAGTTGTCCCCTTTCAAATTGGCCGTTGTTGGATCCCTTCCCGCACAATATTTGGGGAGAGGACCAAGGCCTCTATAAATAGGACTAGCCACCATCATAGAAAGGGGGATCGAGCAGTTCCGACTAGAGTGCTACACCAGCTCAAGAGCACCTCACCTCCCGAGGCTAGTTCATCCTCTGTACTGTTCATCCTCAGCCCAAGAGGCAATCCACCACCACCACACTGGAGTAGGGTATTACACCACAATGGTGGCCTGAACCAGTACAAATCTTGTGTCCCTTATGTTGTGAGTTCATCGAGCTAAGCTTAGCGATCACGGTGAGGCTAGGGGCGAGATTCAGTAGGGGGAAATCTTCGTGCGCACCCCAGTGTTCGAACCTCAAGGGTTTTGCCAGAACCTTAAATCCGACAGTCATACTATGCTTATCATATTATAAACTTTGTCTCTTTATCCTTATCTAGCAATAAAATGTGAAGAAATATACAATAGATTAGTGATGGTACATGGTCATATGTTTGGAACCTGGTTTTATTATGTATTGCAGTAAAACACAACTAGTATTTTACATGGGTTCACCAGAATAAGTTCTATATATAGACCACAACTATTTTGTTTGGTTTTGCTACCTCCTTAACATCTTTTGTTCTGGTACTACTAATGTAAAAACTCAACTTTTCAGCAAGCTATGGAAAAAATGGTGGAACCGCCACCTTCTAAAGGTGGCGAGCCAACTATAACCGCAATGTCAGCTCTTGCTGCTGTGGGTCAGTACCTATCCACTAACAGTGCCAAAAGCACATTCCTGCGTAATACTGGCACTACAAAAAAAATACACTTCCGTGATGATACGTGTTTGTCATAGTAGCTTGCGTTTTTTGCCATGCATGTACATCCATGACAAATTTATGACAGAATCAAGATAGTCATACCTGTGCTATCGTAGAAGTGTTCCATGACATTACCAAAATTATCATCACGGAAGTGTCCACTTCCATGACGATAAATGGCGCGTCACAGAAGTGCTTTCATCAAGGGTGACCGACACGTGGCATCCACCGTAACGGAACACCGTTAAGCTATCGGGTCGGGTTTTGGATCCGATAACCCGTTAACAGCCTAGACCAATGGGGATTTTCCACGTGTAAAATCATCATTGGCTGGAGGAAACACGTGTCAGCTCATCGCTGGGACAGATGCCATCCACTCATTGGACAGAAGGCGCCTATGATACGTCAACACGTGGCACGGCCCAACAGAGGCCCATTCCTGTGAAAAGGCCGGCCCGTTTGACTTGGTCAAAAGGTGGCGGACCGGCCCATGGAAAGCCTGTTAACGGCATGTTCGCATATAGCCCATTTACAGCCCGCTAACCCAGGGCCCATTACGCCCTATTCGAATTAGGCCCAGTAGCGTCATTTACAGCCCGTTTTCACTTCTGGCCCATGTATGGCCCATGACGTCTTTCGGCCCATATGAGTCCCTACGTAACTCTTGGCCTATTAACGGCCCGTGGTGAAACTGGCCCGTATTGAACAGTGTACCACTTTACACCCATTAACGGCCCGTGGTGAACTGGCCCGTAAAGAACAGTGTATCACTTTATACCCATTAACTGCTCGTTATTCCGTTGGGCCGTTTCCTGCCCATTATATCTTTCGGCCTTATTAGAGCCCATTTATTCTTGGGCTCATTTCCAGCATTCGTTTACTTACGACCCGTTACCGTCGTTTTCTGCTTGTGGGCCAAATTCAGCCCGTGGTTACAGTCGGCCCGTTTGTGGTTCGTTAATACGTTGGGCCGTTTAAATAGCATCATCAAATACAGCCTATTAACGATGGCCCGTTATGGTCGGCCCATGAACGAACGATTCCAACTCTAGCCCATTTACGACCTGAATGCGGTCTGTTTGGCCCATGTTAGGCCAATCGATCATACGGCCCGTATAAGGCCCATTGATGATACAGCCCATAGAAGGCCCATTGTTTCTATGACCCGTAGAAGGCCCACTGTTTCTACGGCCCATAGAAGGCCCACTGCTTCTACGGCTCGTGGAAGGCCCACTGCTTATATGGCCCGTAGAAGGTCCACTGTTTCTACGGCTCGTAGAAGGCCCACTGTTTCTACGGCCCGTAGGAGGCGCAGTGTCACTACAGTAAATATTAGCCCATGGATATTATGGCCTAGTTTTAAAAATAGGTTATTGCAGCCACTAGCAAACCACAGAAAAAGAACTGCACTGACTACAAGCAAACAAATAAACAAGACAATAAGGAAATAAATAAGCAAGCAACTTACACTAGGCTATCACAGCTATTACACATATTACATCCACTGGGTATCAAAGTTCGCCACCAGTGCAAATATAGGGAACACAACAGCATATAAACGCCACAGCAAAGCAAGTCCAGAACTAAAACCACTTCAGAAGAGCTAAACAATATCCTGGGTACCCATAATGCTGGCAAGATGCTTAGCAAGCTTATTAACTTTCTCTTGTTTGGCGCTTAAGTCCTCCAGCGCTTGCTGTTGCACCAAAAAGTATGCATCTGAATTCTGCAGGGACTTCCTCAGTCCTTCGGCTTCGTGTCGCATAACATCTGATCGATGTCTTTCAACTTGAAGTTGAGACTCAAGAAGCCGAACTGATTCAGGCAAAGAGTTCGAAGAGCTGATGCTAGCAGTGGTAGCCAGTAACTCGAACACTACATCAAGACAAGTCTTTGGGGTTGTCTCATTGTCTTCAATATAGGTTTTATCATCTTTCTTGGAGACCAACAGGGATGTCTCACTATCTTGAACCTTATCTGCATTACTTCCTTTACCATTGCATAACAGGGTACTCTTCTCCAATATTTTATCCGCGTTCTAAAAGAGAAACAAACAAACACATCTCAGGTTTACAATGTAGTATATGAAACTCATTTTGGTAAACCAGTTCAGTAGTAAGGTGGACAGGATAACAACATGAAACAAACATATATCTATGTGGTATGGTCACTGTATGGTCTATATCATTCTAGTTTATGTTGCCAAATCAAGATAGATACAGTTCGAATCATATCTATTTAAGACAAAGCAGCATAGACATAATATAAGTGTTGGAAACTACACAACAATAACAACACTTGTAATGTGCATGGCATGAGAACATAACTGTTTATTCAATTGAAACTGAAATCAACATAGAGCAAGTTACAACAGCAAACAGCCAAACACATTGAAGAAACAGGTTTAAAACATACCTGTTGCGCCATTGGAGTTTCAATTGCATCCTTCAAATTTGAAATTGGTTGGTATCAGTAAATATAGTGATGCAAGAGCCAAGTAGTATGAACCATAGCTACGGAACCTGACCTGAGAACAATTCTTCTTCTGCTTTAAGCGTTGACTTCGGGTTCGGAGTGGTGGTCCTCGTAGTTTGGGCACTGCAGTTGCCTTACTAACTGCTCGTGTTTGGGTGCTCTGTGGTAGAGACGGTGTTGTGTCAACGGGAACTGGGTGTCTATCTGCTAGGGTTGGGGTTAGAAGGGGTGTAGCTGGTTCTCTGTCCAACTGGGTAGGGGTACAATCTGCATGAGTTTGGGTTATGTGTGGTGTGGCTGGTTCTTGGGCAAGTACAACCGTGGTTCTATCTGCATCGACAGGTAGCACGATCTTTTCTGAAGACCGTGTTTTTACTCCCACGGATACTGCCATCACTCCCTCCAATTGAAATGGCTGATAAACAAGAAAAGTAATTGAATGTACAGACATTATAAGATAGACAGGTGCAATGGATAGTAGGGAAGAAAACAGGGCATGAAATAATTCACATTTATGTTGTCTAAGCAAACAGAATAGCAGGACATAATTTCACATATATGATGGCTAATTAAACAGGATAGCATGACACAATTTCACATGTATGATGGCTAACTAAACAGGATAGAATGACATACTTCAAAATATGATGACTATGTAAACAGGATGACATGATATAACTATACGATGTGTCTATTAAAGTGGTTGGCATGCCATAAATCACAAACATGCCGTCGATGGAAACATGATGGCATGATATAATTCACGGATAGAATCACATAATTTAAAATATGATGACTATGTAAACAGGATGAGATGATATAACTATATTATGTCTTGAGAAAATGGGTTGGCATGCCATAATTCAGATACATGCTGTCTATGTAAACATCATGGCATGTCATAATTCAAGTATATGATTTATATACTAAGGAAGTGAGCAGAGGGCAATCACATATATGATGTGTCAACTAAGGAGATGGCATTCAATATTGTGTATATGATGTAAAAACTAAGCATTGCAATACAACATATGCATTATAGGAGTTTGAGCATACACCTCAGGGGGATAATAGGACTGGTCATCTACCTCTGAATCCTCCTCTGAAGAGCTATCTGTAACCAGCAAGATATCTGCTTCAGCAGGTAGCATTGTCTGCTCTGAAGACCTTGTTTTCACTCCAGATTTCTCCATCACCAATTCAAATGGCTGATGCACAGGAAGAGCAGTTGAATATACAAACATTGTCGACAAAAGCAATGAGAAATACAAAAAAACGGACGCATGATATAATTCACATATATGACGCTTGCCTAAACAGCATGGCATTGCATAATTCACATACATAATGCCTTGCAACAAGATAACATTGCATAATTCACATATATAATGTCTTGCAACAAGATGGCATTGCATAATTCACATATATGGTAATTAGACACTAAACAGGTGGCATTCACACAAAGCATGTCTAAACTAAGCAAATGACATAGCAATGCAAGATACCATACGCACGATATGAGTAACATAACCCTGCTAAGTTAGGGCATGCACCTCGGGGGGGATATGACTGGTCATCTATCTCTGAATCCTCCTCTGAGGAGCTATCGGTAACCAGCAAGACATGCGCTTCGTCAGATAGCATTGTCTGCTCTGAAGACCTTGTTTCCACTCCAGATTTTTCCATGACCGTGCGGAATGGCTGATGCATAGGAAGAGTAATTGAATGTACTAAAATTGTTGACAAATTTAACACGTAATAAAAAAATGATGGCATGATATAATTCACATATAAGATGACTGGCTAACCTGGGTGGCATTGCAAAATTCACATATATGATGCTTGGCTAGACAAGATGGCATTGCATGATTCACATATACGATAAAGAAACTAAACAAATGGCATTGACACAAAGCATGTCTAAACTAAGCAGATGACATCTTTAATGTATACAGTAAGCAATGCAAGGCACCATATGCATGATATTAGCAACATCACCATGCCAAGTTGGAGCGAAGACCTCATGGGGTAAATAGGAGTGGTCTTCTCCTTCTGAATCCCCCTCAGAACAGTTATATTCCTCTTGATTACGATCCGAAATGGGTGCAGGGGGGCTGCCTTTGCGCCCACCATGGAACGACGTCTGCATGAAATTTTATTGCCACGCAAGGCTCGTCTCTTTTGCTCTACATGATCAGTTCCATTGTGTACAATAACTGGCATGCATAGGAATAAAACATAGTGAGATTATGTAAGGAGTGCATGCACAAATCCAGAGTGATGGTAGCAAACTGTGGATAGACCCAAAACCAATGATAGCAGGCAGATAATAGCTTTAGTTAAAAAATACAGATAATGGCTCCTTTAATGTTTGTTTGCACCCAACATGAAACTCATAGTAGACACCAGAGATTAACCAGATAGTAGACAAATAGTACTGATTGCTGCCCCAATATGTACCCCACAACCATTTAAAAACTCAAGTTTCAGCATTAGTTTGGACCTGACTCGGAGTCTAATAGGTGAACACGACGATAATGTAGCATGTCATCATATTAAGAGACGCAGAACTTAAGCAGACACGGAAGAGTGCGACCTCTCTTGCGGACCCGTGTAGTCCTCAAGGTCATCTGCTCAGTTGATGATGGTAATGCAGTTGTCGTGGCTGCCGGCGGCGGGGAAGAAGATTTAAGACGACGAAAGACAGTCTGGAGAGCGGATCCCTGCTGTGGTGAACCCTTCCGTCGTTGGAGCAGCTGAGCTGGGGTGGAACACAGCGCCGCAGGAGCAGGACAAACCACACAAGGTTTTCTTTGACACATATCTATAACAGAAGTAATTGAGTAAGGGCTTGTTTGAATTTGAGGATTCTAACAATGCAGGGATAGGAAATAGACATGAATAGGATAGGAATGCACATGCAAATAGATAATTTAAAAAAACAGGATTTCTGCCAATCTGGGTGTTTGATTAACAACAATTGGAAGATCACAGGATGCAAACAAGCATGGCGAGATTAAGTCAAACCACAAGAAAATGTACGGTTAAAATGCTATTATGCTACTATCTCTTAGTCTTGTGCTTGATGAATAGGAATGTGAAAAGGAGGAGAAGTGGAAATTAGAATTCCTACGGTTTTTCTTTCAAGGAGACACTAAAGGAACAAATCCTATAGTTTTTCTTTGCTCCATTCCTTTGCACAAAATTCATGAAAAGTAGTACCATAGGAAACTTTCCAATTCCTATGTTTTTCATTCACTTTTCCTTTCAAGCACTGGCGATTCTAGTAGGAAGGCTTGAGCAAGGAAAATCCTACACTAAAAAAATGTTTTTGTGCTACTTCTATTACTTTGGACCTAGGCCACTGCCATACTAGCTCAACTCCCAGGGCCATCAACAAATGCACAACTCAAATGCGTAGAGATAAATAATGATGGCGTTCAAGAGACTCCATCACGGATAGCTAAGTTGCCTGGTACCTCACTGCTTGTCATATAGTAGGATAAAATAATTGTATTTCCTGTTAATATGAGTGCTCAGTGGACAATATATATAACATGTAGAGTAAAAAAGAGATGCAACAAGTGTACAACTTCTTTGTCGAAGCCATGTCAATCTCAGCGTGATTGGGTTGGACGGTGAGGATGCTCCGGCCGACTTGGCTGTCGGAGGAGGGGAAGAAGATCTTAGGCATCTGGAGATGGAGCCCGAGGTACTGCTCCCCTGTGATGGAGGGTTTCGTCGTTGGAGCATCTCCGGTGAGTTGTACGACGCTGAGGCTGAAGCAGGATAAGAGAGACAACGAACAACGTTAACCTGAGTGGAATTCTAATAGCATCTCCAATACATGACGTAATATACATAACCACAAAATGCTAGATGTAAAACATATCAGCCGCTCATCTCTGAACTTAACTGTCGAAACTGAACTTAACTGTCGAAACTGAATTTTGTTGTCGAAACTGAATTTTGCTGTCGAAACTCAACGCACTAGCAAGGTGAGGCTACATGTCGGTCGACTGACTTTTTCATCTCCGGTCAGTCGATTTTGCAGCCGTTGGATACGAAATCAAGGGCCTGTAGTTCATCTTCAACCTCCGCCCCCCTAAGCCGCCAGCCACCACCGGCCAAACAACAGCCCCCCGCCGCCCGCGACCGGCGGTGCGCCGCCCCGCCCGCCCCAAAAACACTCCCCACCGCCGGTTCGCTGCCGCCCCGGCTGTGGCGACCGATTCTTCGGGTATTAATTCCCAGAAAATGGCCCTTGTGCTCATCAGCCCCAGGATAACTGTTAGCTGATGAGGCACCAACTTGATACAGAAATTCCAAGCAAAAATACAATATATGTAGTACAAGACCATTATGGTCTGTGAGTACAACAAATGGTTTCTAGTGGTTGATGGCGGAAGCGGGTTGTGAATCATCAGTGTCTATGGGACTCCATTTCCCACGGAACAACTGACCAGGTTAACTCCTATCTTCGCGAGGCTGCTATCACCATTGCGTAGGTTCTGGGGCTGTCATCACGGTCGCTCATCTCCGCGCAAGAAATCTGGCCAAGACAATAGCCAGGGACAAGCCAGTGAGTACTTTGAATGTACTCGCAAACATTATGAACACGGGTATAATATAACAACGATGTTCCCAAATATTTATGCTCATGACGTCAGTCAAAAAAATAAATCTCTGATGCATGTAAGCAGGTTATTTATGTAGATGCAACAACATATTAATAATAAAAGGCACCGATCGGGCGTCTGGAGCGACGCCTCATAAAGGGCTTTAAAAGAAATGCCACAGTCGGGCGTCTGAGCGACACCACATAAAGGGCTTTAAAAGAAATGCCACAGTCGGGCGTCTGAGCGACACCACATAAAGGGCTTTAAAAGAAATGCCACAGTCGAGCGTCTGAGCGACACCACATAAAGGGCTTTAAAAGAAGTG
>NC_041381.1:520964655-520965799 GCF_002162155.2 Triticum dicoccoides | reverse complement strand
TAAAGGGCTTTAAAAGAAATGCCACAGTCGGGCGTCTGAGCGACACCACATGAAGGGCTTTAAAAGAAATGCCACAGTCGGGCGTTTGAGCGACACCACATAAAGGGCTTTAAAAGAAATGCCACAGTCGGGCGTCTGAGCGACACCACATAAAGGGCTTTAAAAGAAACAATCATAGTGAATATCCCAGAGGTAGAACCATCCCAGAGATACTCGATAATAACAATAATATCACGGGTTAGTCAACAATAATAAAAAAAATCATAGATATCACAAGTCACGAGTAGTAATTCCATTTTCTGGTTAACAGTTTCACCTCCGAAGACCGACACTAAGACCGACACCTGACCCATCCCAGACTGTAATCCTTAACCATGGACACGGCTATTCGAATAGGTTTATTCTCTGCATAGGGTGTACTCTTTACCCACGAGTAACGGATTTCTTTAGTCCATCGGGACTAATTCCGTCTACGGACTTTTTGTTGAAAACACACCTAACTTGCACACACCAGCTTAACTCACACGTGTCTGGAATCACCCACGACACCTGTTAAGCAACTCTAAGTGGGGAGGCTACAACCTCGCGTAGCATGGGATCAAACTTATATCGCGCGCTCTAAGGGGTGGCCTCCCCTCTCGGTCCCAACCAGAAACACCCATGCCCCCGGACCAGGTGGCCTGCCTACCAGCTACAACCGGTATCTTCCACCATGGCCTCTCTGTACGGTGTGTGCTAGAAAGAGGTTGACAACTTACTGAACCGTACTCTACTTGCTGTAGAGACGAGTGGTAGTACGAAACAAGTATGGGGGTTACTGGAACAAGACTCGATCTACGGTCGACTCAGGAGGTTCAAGTATTCCCTGCATGATTAGTATAACAAATATATTTCATCCAACCGAGTCACCTCTCATATCACCTTACCATGCCATACCAGACATAACCGTCCCGACGGAGACCGGCGACAAACTCATACCTACCCAAGGCAGAGGTTTTTTTCCCGGTTTCCTGCCGGTATGCATGCAAGGCTCATGAGGGTGATTATCATCACAAGTGTGTTCATTTCCAACAGCATGGAAATCAATAACATGCACCCATGCATATGATCATATCACATGAAATAACAAGTCCTTCAAAATACG
>NC_041381.1:520959429-520964645 GCF_002162155.2 Triticum dicoccoides | reverse complement strand
CATAAAGGGCTTTAAAAGAAATGCCACAGTCGGGCGTATGAGCGACACCACATAAAGGGCTTTAAAAGAAATGCCACAGTCGGGCATCTGAGAGACACCACATAAAGGCTTTAAAAGAAATGCCACAGTCGGGCGTCTGAGGGACACCACATAAAGGGCTTTAAAAGAAATGCCACAGTCGGGCGTCTGAGGGACACCACATAAAGGGCTTTAAAAGAAATCATAGTGAATATCCAGGAGGTAAAAACCATTCCAAGGATACTCTATATTTCAAATAATATAAAGGGGTTAGTCCATAAATAAAAATTATCATAATCATCATAAATCACAAGTCACAATCCATGTACTGGTTTAACAGTTTCTCCTCCGAAGACCGACACTAAGACCGACACATGACCCATCCCAGACTGTAATCCTTAACCATGGACACGGCTATTCGAATAGGTTTAATCTCTGCAGAGGGTGTACTCTTTACCCACGAGTAACGTATTCCTTTAGTCCATAGGGACTAATTCCGTCTACGGTCTTTTTGTTGAAAACACATCTAACTTGCACACACCAGCTTAACTTACACGTGTCTGGAATCACCCACGACACCTGTCAAGCAAACTCTAAGTGGGGAGGCTACAACCTCGCGTAGCATGGGATCAAATTTATATTGCGCGCTCTAACGGGTGGCCTCCCCTCTTGGTCTCAACCGGAAACACCCATGCCCCCGGACCAGGTGGCCTGCCTACCAGCTACAACCGGTATCTTCCACCCTGGCCTCTCTATACGGTGTGTGCTAGAAAGGGGTTGACAACTTACTGAACCGTACTCCACATGTTGTAGAGACGAGTGGTACTACGAAACAAGTATGGGGGTTACTGGAACAAGACTCGATCTATGGTCGACTCAGGAGGTTTAAGTATTCCCTGCATGATTAGCATAACGAATATATTTTAACCAACAGAGACACCGCTCATTATACCTTACCACGCCATACCGGACACAACCGTCCCGACGGAGACCGGCGACAAACTCATGCCTACCCAGGGCAGAGGTTTTGCCGGATTCCTTCTGGTATGCATGCAAGGCACATGAGGATGATCATCATCACAAGTGTGTTCATTTCCAATAGCATGGAAATCACTAATAAGCATTCATGCCAATGATCATATCACATGAAATAACAAGTTTCTCCGAAATGAGGTGGTGTTATAAACGTGTCAACGAACACACACAAAATATTATGCCGCGGTTCAGCATGCTTGCCTTCAGGTCATGGGAAGGCAGGGTGCATTTCCAACTCTTGAAAATATTTCTCCTCTCTTCAAAATCCTATTTTAAAAAATATATATGAATTAATACACAAAAACAAAACAACACAAAGAGTTGTTTTGAATTTTTTTCCAATAAATCTTAAAATGAACTAGACAATATTTGAGATAGGTAGGAAAAGGAATTAATCTATTTGAAGTTGTATTTAAAAAGATACATCAGGTCAAAGTTTGGTCAAAATCTATTATTTAAAACAAAACAGAAAAGAAAACGTTTCGGGCAGAATACGTCTTAGAATAGGGGAGACGTACTCGGGGTTTTGCGCTTCCACTTAAACACGTGGAGGCGGGGCTGGGTCTCTGATAGTGGGTCCAGGGGGCCCACTGGTCAGGTTTGACCAGTCCCCACTCCCTCCTCTTCTCTGCCCGAGCAGAGGCGGGGCGTCCAGCGATCGTCGCCGGCGAACGGTGGTTCTTCGCGGGCATCTGAGTGCAGGGATGGATCCGCCACTCCTAGGCGGTCCTCCCGGTGGTCGAGAGAGTGATGGGGACGGAGGGAGTCGTCGGCGACGAGCTCCGCGGCGGAGGGGAGGCTTCGGTGGATTTGGGGATTCCGGCCATGGTGGTTCCCGAGCGGGTCTGAGATGTTGGGCGGCGCCGTAGGGTCATGTGGAGGAGGATGGAAGCACAGGAGGAGTCTGGGGGCTTTGGCATTGGCCGTATTTTGCCGGAGCGAGGTGGCGGCCGAACCTGCCGGAGTTGGGGAAGAGAGTGGCCCCTGGCCAACTGGGGAGGGGGAAAGGCTTCCTACGGCTCGAGTGAGGCTGCTGAAGAGCCTAAGCAGGATCGAGGGCTTTATATAGCCCGGCGAGGTCGGTTCCCGTGGCTGCGGATAAGCTCGCTGGCGAACCACCTCGCTGTAGATAGGCCGTTGTGGCGGCGACGAGCGCTAGAGGACGAGGCTGCGGAAGAGCTGGAGATGCTTAAGGGGGCAGCTGGCGAGCGCTGGTGGCTTGGGCGGCACCGACCTTGCCGAGACGCGCTGCGGACGCCGGCGTGCCGCCAAAGCTCTGACGGCGGCGCTGTAGGCTGCCAGGACGGCTTGGCGCATTGCTATGAGGAGGGTAGTGCGTGGCGTGGCACTACAGAGCGGGCCAAAAACCAAGGGCGCGACGTGTCGGCTCGGCCATGGCTCGTGCAATACGCGCGCTCTGCTCGCGCCCAGAGCACGCACGGAAGGTCTTCGATAAAATTCCGGGGCATGCTAGAGGTCTCAGGTGAGGTTGGCAAGCAACAGGACTAGGTTAGTGATAGAGGGAAGATCAAGGGACAAGGTGGTTTGGTCAGGAGACCAAGTTCACAATGCCAACAACAACTCATGTCAAATCTGGTCATGCTCTCAAGGTGTTTGACAAAATGCCACAGGCACCTAGGCATTTCTTGGAGTGGCCAATTCTTCCAGATCAGTGTCTCTTTGGATGCACAAGAGGGTGGTGAGGTTAGTTGGTGAAAAGCACAAACTTGCTAGTGCAAGTTTTGCAGAACTTCAAATCCTGATAGGAGGAGAATGGCATTATTTCATGAACCAAAAATGATCCAATGAGTGCATGCTCCTAGACTTAGGGGTTTAGCATGGAGGACTACAAGTAGGGAAAAGAATCTAGGGCCAAAAGAGCAAGCAAGAATATGGTTGCTGTACAAACCATCAAGTTGGACTAGAATGAAGATGAGGTTGATTCACTCAAAATTTTCAAAGAACATCCCTGGATTTTTGCATATAATGGAATGACATGCTCCTACTGACATCCCATAATTTTGGTGGAAGCTAGAAAGAAATATTTAAAAGGGTTGTAGTGCAAAATTGTCCACTGGACCAGAGAAGAAAAACATGTGTAGCACTCAAAATATGCAATGAATGAAATATATTATTGCACAAAAGTGATCTAGAGACATCACATGACATCTCCAAATTTTGATTGGATTTTTAGTTAAGTCTATCAACTGGTTGTAGTACAAAAAGAGCTCCAAAACTTAAAACAAGTCATTTTAATGAATAAAGCTCAGGGTGAAATAATTTAATAAATAAATGTACTGATTGAGAGATGTTTTTAATGAGAGGGCATATAAGTCCAATATGTTTTGGAAGCATCCACTTGGGAAAAATTCCTTAATATTAAAAGAAAAGTTTTGAAATCAACAGAGATATTCTTGCAGGCAAAAATTTTAAACTCTTGGCAACATTTTAATAACTAAAACCTGGTTAAATTTTTGGGGTGTTACAATTACTACCCCCCTAAAAAAATCTCGTCCTCGAGATTTGCTAAGAGCCGCTGTGAAAACAAATACTCCATATGTGTTCGAGCGGTTGTGAGTCTGCTGCCGTGGTGCTGCGTGAATAAAAATAATCCACGAGGGGATAAACGATGCAGCAACTCAGGGAAAAGAAATCTCATTCTAGGATTTTTTTTCACGATTACAAAGGTTTATCACAAGAAAATTACTCATACTAGTAGAAACTAAATACTCGACTCGTCGCACAAATTCGAGGCACCATGCATAAGTTACAATGTAATAATAAATGTTGCAAAAACAAACACAGCAGTGACGTCTAAAATGAAAATGGTAACTAGACGGGGTCCCGATAAAATGTCTCTGGTAAAGGGATACACTCCTCTTCTATCGGAGGAAGTGGATTGACCAGTCGATGTATGCGTCCCTCCGGGTCGGGCCTCAGTGGTCTGCCGATGGCAATCTGAGGATTTAAATCAGCGAGACTCTGGAGATAGACCATTACTTGCTGGTTCAAATGCTCTTGAGCGATGGTATACTGGATAAGGTTGGCTAGCACTGGGTCTCTCTTAATCCGTCCACTGGGAAAAGATGTTACTCCTCCGGGTGCTGCACGGCTCGGAAAGTAATAATATCCTCGTTCGCGGGCATAGGGTACTGCGGATCGAAGGCGAGCAATTGCTTCCTTCGTAGCAGCTTCGATGGCCAGGCGTGGGGTTGGCATAGATTCCCCCATGAAGGAAACTTTCGTTGGATCTTGGTTGGAGTCTACGGGAGGGATGTGTACTGTTGCCCAATATTCCGAGGTGGAAGGGGTGATTCTCGATTTGAACAGCTCGTACTGGGGTGGTTGGGTAGAACCCATGGTACTGCAGGTAAAGTCCCACAATATTTTGACAAAGCTACCTGGGGTTGCATCTGGGGTTCTCAGATAAATACTGGGGCTCGGCATGATAGGAAAAGGTTGTGAGGGTGGTGCACAAGGTGTGGGGTGCTTGGTAAGGTCACGAGGTGGCCTTTATATAGCAATGGAGCTGGGTCATTTTACCGTGGTGAAAGGTAATAAATTTGCCAGCTTAGCTCCAAAGGTCGGGTCAGTGTCAGAGATACACATATCTCATAAAGAGACGTGTTACTTTGGTTGTCGTCGGGGTTGGTTTTGGTAGCTGTGCCCGAAAATTATGCAACTATGCGCTTGGCAAATACGCAAGGCTACTATTAAAACAGAGGCACAACGACAGGCTGCGTTTATCCACAAGGTTACACGATTGCAAAGCGAGGATACACTGAGACTCGGTACTACTCATATGGCTTAGTCTACCTCGTTTATGCCTAAACGGGCATGCCTGGTGGATGTCGAGGCTTCCCCACGTGTCACACTGTCGGGATAAGCCGGAGATGGTGGAGGAACTGCAGGGTCGGGGTAGCGATGATGACCATCACGAGGATTGTTAGCCACAACCCCGTTGGAGTGTGCTCCCAAAAGGCGACGAAGCACTTCTGGGGTCATCAAAGCATCTCGGTTGGCGGCTGGAGCTGATCTCAGGGTCTCGGTCGGGTGTCCGAACAGCACGACTGGGTTGTCGGCGTCGGTTACTGAACCCGAGCGATCGATCGATGGCTGTTAACTAAACCCGATGGAGCGATTCCTTCGCTATTGCTGCTAAC
>NC_041381.1:520951076-520959106 GCF_002162155.2 Triticum dicoccoides | reverse complement strand
GATGAATAGTGAGCGGTAGCGTTGCCTCTGGATGACCATGACCCCGTGGTGTGGAGGGCTCGATGAACAGTAGACGGTGGAGGGGTGGCCGTGGAGGGTTGGTTGAATAGGACCCGGTGGTGAGGAGGGCTGGATGAACAGTAGATGGTGGAGGGCTGGATGAATAGTAGATAGTGGAGGGGTGGTTGAACAGTAGCCGGTGGAGTAGCACGCGGTGGAGGCTGGATGAACAGGAGCCCGTGGAGGCTGGAGGAGGTCGACGGTAGCCCGTGGTCGACGGTGGAGATGAACAGTATCCCGTGGAGTCCCGTTTTGTGGTACGCCACACCCCTCCCGATGAACAAGACCCCCGTTTCGACCGTAGCGCTCCAACACAAGTCCGTTTTGTCTGTTTTGCGGTATGCGACACCCCTCCCGATGAACAAGACCCCCGTTTCAACCATAGCGCTCCAACACAAGTCCGTTTCGTCCGTTTTGCGGTATGCCACACCCCTCCCGATCAACAGGACCCCCGTTTTGACCGTAGGAAGTCCGTTTCCTACATTTTGCGGTACGCCACACCCCTCCCGATCAACAGGACCCCGCTCCGAATGTGGCCGGTCGAACAAAAGGCCGTTTCCTCCATTCTGCGGTACGCTAGGCCTCGTTTCCATCGCCTGTTCCGTCCAAGCTGGTTGGCTCCCACGCCTTCCGTTGCCTCCCGATGAACACGACGCACTCCGTTGCCTCCCCATGAACCCGACACATTCCGTTGCCTCCCCATGAACATGACACATTCCGTTGCCTCCCCATGAACATGACGACGACTCTGTTTCTCTGTTCCGACCTAGCCATGTACGTATGCGCGAGTAGGCGTTCGAGACCCTGCCCGTATGTACGTACATGGCCGTATTTTCTTTCTTGCACCCTCGCCGCTGTACGTACGTGTACATGCTATGTGCGCGCCTCTACTATGACACGTGCGCGCATCTACTACGACACGTGCGCGCCTCTACATCGACCAGTATGTACGTACACGTTCGTGACCAGAATGACAACGCTACGTATGCTTCGACCAGGTGGGTCCCGACTGTCAGGCACTTCCTTGCCTGCGAAGATGTAGCTGGTGGGTCCCAGCAGTCAGGGGGGCAAATCATTTCTTTTGCCCGGACACACTTCCTTGCGTGCGAAGATGTAGCTGGTGGGTCCCAGCAGTTAGGGGGGCGAATCGTTTTTTTGCCCAGACGCACTTCCTTGCGTGCGAAGATGTAGCTGGTGGGTCCCAACAGTCAGGGGGAAACTTTTTTTCGCAAAATACGGTGGCCCGTCCAATGGGTCCCCGCTGTCCGGTGGAGGAATCATTATTTTCCGCGTAATAAGGAGGCACTTCCTTTCTGCGGACGTGGACCCAGCTGTCAGCCTCTCCACGTACAGTCCACGTCCGATGGAAGTCATTACTTGACCACGTTGACCACGCCGCGCCGAGAGCACCACGGCGGTGGACGACGGCGAGGCCTAGGAAGGGGACGACTCGGAGCCGGGGAAGACGCAGCAGTGGATGCCCACGCGAAGAGGAGTACGACGGTTCACTGGTTCGGCTGCGGTGTGAGGCTGCTGTCTCCGCAGAATAACAGGGGGTGTGGGTGAGTAGAGGGATGGCCTGGCCAGCGGTGGGAGTAGTAGGAGGCGGTGAGGCCTCCGCGGCATCACAGCCGGCCACGGGAGGCAGGAGCACGCGGCATGACCGGTGCTGGTTTGGGCGGCTGGAGCAAAAAGACCAGAGGTTGAAGAAGCACTACAACCGTTGGATGAACATCGTACGGTAATAGGAGCTAGAATCGTTCATATTGACTAAGTTGACAAAGCCCTCCGTCCCCGTCAACTTGGTAGGCTCACAAGTCAGCCTCCCAGAATGCTGGGTTCCAGCTGGCAGGGGGAGTATTCATTTTTTTGTGCGTAATAAGGAGGCACTTCCTTGCATGCGAAGATAGCTGGTGGGTCCGACAAGTCAGTGGGGGGCACGTTTTTTTCGTGAAATACAGAGGCCCTTCCGGTGGGTCCCAGATGTCAGGTGGAGGAATCATTATTTTGCGCGTAATAAGGAGGCATTTCCTTGTGTGTGGCCGTGGACCCAGCTGTCAGCCTCTCCATGCACAGTCTACTTCCGATGGTGTCGTTTGTTGACCATGTTGACCATGCCGCGCCGAGCGCATCCAAGGTGGTGGACGACGGCGAGGCCCTGGACAGCAATGAGTCGGAGATCGGAAGACGCAGGAGTAGAGTCACAGACGGAGAGGTGTACGAGGGTTAACTGGTTCTAGTGCGGTGTGGTTCGGCAGTCGTTGGAGAAGAACAGGAGGTGTGGAGGGGTGGAGGGATGGCCTGGCCAACGGTGGAGTAGCGCTTCATAGCGAAGTGTGCTAAGCAGAGCTGCTAGTAGCAGGAGGCGGGAGGTGGTCCCGACGGCGCTGGAGGAAGAAGACGAGATATTGAAGATGGATACCTGTCGTTGGATGTAAATCCAACGGCTAACATGTCAGAATTATTTGTTGACTAAATTGACAACGACTTGCGTTGGCTTCGACCTATTGGCCCACATTTCAGCCTCCAAAAATGCGGCACGTATTCAACCAATCTTTTCAGAATTAATAGTCTTTTTTTGTGCGGTAGAATTTACAGTCAATTTGATCTTTTTTTTTGAATTACAGCCATTAGCTGGGCTGGGTGAACAATTAATGTAGCATCCATGCGGCCCATTTATTTTATTTCCTAAAAAATTACAGGCCATTGGCACTTTATCTAGATAAACGATTTTGCTGGGCCGATTCTAATTATAATGTTGGGTTGGGCTAGCAATGTTATCAAAAAGTAAAAAAGGGTTGAGCATTTTGTTATAAATATATTTAAATAATAAGTGATATTATTACATTCATCCTTAAATCTTACCAAGCTTTTGTACACAATCACTAGGATTTTTGTGCCAAAACAATCCAGGATTTTATTAGGAAATTATTTTTATAAGTTAATAAGATGTGGGATATTGTTTTCTTACATATGTAAATATCTGTTAAATATATGATGACAATAAAAATAATATATAATAACATATAAAATAATTTAAATATATATAATGTAGTTAGAATGGAAACATAAGTTGTACCTGGCGTTCCTATTCTTATATAGAAAAATAGAACAGACCTCTGCGTTTTCTTCAAAAAAATAGATAAATTGGGCTGCCAAAAATAAAACCTCGGATTGGAGGTCCATAGGCCGGTCGATACATGACGGCCCTAAGAAAATACAAACAGACCCTCCCATCCGAGGTAGTGGGCTGCGCATGTTAAAAAAGAAAGCCTAGACGGGGCAGCCCAAAACCACGTCCAACACTTGCCAAAACTTCGTCCCTCGTTTTCTCTGTGTTTCGCACACTCGACATTGTGTGGGCATTTTGACTGTGCATCATATGAAGATGTGCTATGCATGAATGTTAATCAGCATGATGTTAATTGGCTGGTAGTTCCATTTTCGAGCATGAATAAAACTTCCAACATGATGTTAACCCTGTTTGAAAAGGCCATGTTAATATAAATGCTCTTCCTCTAAAAGTTGCAGTTTCTTATCTGAAACTGAGCTTGCAGTTTCTTATCTGAAACTAAAACTTGAAGTTTCTTCTCGTCTGCACTTTTATGCTCCTATGGAACTACATTTTTAAGTGCTAAAAATATATCTCTAGAATTCATAAAATTCTTCATTTGCTCATATACTGCAAACCTGAAATTCATAAGACATTCATATCTGAAAGAACTCTCAAAATACACAACACAAAACACAATTCACAACCTGCAAATACTGACAACCCTAAGCTCCTCCTGACAATTCACAACCTGCCCGACTATTGGGCTGGGGGTGGGGGGCAGCCCCCTCCTATTCCTCGGCAGCAGACAGCCGCCCGTGAGATGATGTGAACGGCGAGGGAGACGATGGCGGGGAAGCGTCATCGGGCCAACTGGTTTTCTCCTCTTGCAGTTTGGTTCGGTCGACGAAGACTCCACCGGCTCGCTCTGGCAGGACACCCTCACAAACGACACCCTGTAGATGCTTGATCCTTCAATCTCTGGTGGATGCTCCATCTGGGATCGATACTCCCACCACCGCTCCCTCACGATCGGATTCGGTGAATCTCTTTGCTCCATGGCCCAGAGGAGCAGCTCTATGTACTCCGGCGCGACTCCCTCTGGGAGTACCGCCGCCTTTTCGCTCTGTTGCAGATATTTGGCCATGGATGTCACCGTCGCCGCTAGTTGGTCCTTGTTGTCAAACGAAGACTGTATCTCCAACATCCTAGCTAGCTTCATAGGGTCGCCGTCTGTGATCCTCACATATCGGCTGTACTCCTCCATCGATCTACTTCTCCATAGCACCTTCACTCGCCGGCGGTGGTTTTTGAATGGAAGCGGAGAGGAGCAGCGCTGGTTTTGGATTAGCACGGGAGAGGAGCGATGCTGGTTTTGGACTCGAACAGGAGAGGAGGGGCGGTGGTTTTGAAATGGAAGAGGAGAGGAGCGGCGCTGGATTTAGATTGGAACAGGAGAGGAGCGGCGGTGGTTTAAGAGGAGAAGAGCGGAAGAGCGGCGCTGGTCTTGGAAGTATTTTTTTGTTGTTTTGCGTATTTTGGGTCAAAGTTTGACCACATACTGTATGTGACTAGCAAAATGTGAATGCATGTCACCAAAAATTGTATCGTTTGGTTCGTCTCTGAATTTACTTTCAAATTATATTATTTTTGCAATGTATAACATATATTTTATGTGCGAAAATCATGGTCAATTATGACCCAGAATAAAAGGGAGACTAGTTAATGTGGGGTCGCTTTCTTAATTGAAGGGTAAATTGATTTTGATTTTGATCCAGTCACAGCGCGCCGGCCCTCTCGCCCAATCCTAAATCGCTGCCGCACGCTCCTCTCCCTCTTCTCCATTGCAAAACCACCTCCTCTCCTCTCCATCATCTCCATTCCAAAACCACCGTCTCGCCTCTCCCTCTTCTGATCTTCTCCATTGCAAAACCGCCTCCTCTCCTCTCCATCATCTCCATTCCAAAACCACCTCCTCTCCTCTCCATCATCTCCATTCCAAAACCACCGTCTCGCCTCTCCCTCTTCTGATCTTCCCCATTGCAAAACCACCTCCTCTCCTCTCCATCATCTCCATTCCAAAACCACCTCCTCTCCTCTCCATCATCTCCATTCCAAAACCACCGTCTCGCCTCTCCCTCTTCGGATCTTCTGTCCATTGCAAAACCACCTCCTCTCCTCTCCATCATCTCCATTCCAAAACCACCTCCTCTCCTCTCCCTCTTCAATATTGCAAGACCACCGTCTCTCCTCCCATCTTCCAAAGCTGCACCGGACCACTCAGAACGACATCTATGGAGAGGATGCAGCAACGAATCAGGCAGATCGCTGGCGGTGACCAGGTAAAGTTAGCCAGGTTGAAGGAGATCCTTAGTTGGTTTGACAATGAGTGGGAGATTTCAAGGACGGTGCAGGCCATGTGGCAATGTATGCGAAAGAGCGAGACAGCGGCAATGAGGGCGGCGATGTACATGTACTCCTCGGCGGCAGTCACGCGGCAGTCCTCCGAGTTCATCGAGTATCTCCTATGGGCAATGGAGCAGACAGATTCGCCCGAGGCGGCAGTCAGGCGGAGGTGGTGGGCGTAGAGGTCGAAGGTCGAGCACCCAGAGGATAACGAATCGATCGAGTATGGTGTGTCGTTCGTGAGGGTGCAGAGCCAACCGGAGCCACAGGAGTATTCGTTCTCCCACCGCAAGAAGAGGCCGGATGGCGCGACGTCGCTTCCCCGCCATTCTCCACGGTTCCCTCAACGCTCGCCTCATTTCAACGGCGGCGGTTGGGTTTAAGGTAAGCTTCGCACTAACCTAATCTTCCACCTGCTCATGCTTACAATTAGTGTGACAGCTAATGAAAATCATGCTTACAATCAGTCTCCGAGTACTATGCCAGTCACCCTAAAATAGCTCTGGACCTTTGGGTCAAAGTTGTGACATGGTGTACAAATAAAGAAAAATAGATTGGTGCTTCTTTCAGAAAAGAGTACTCCCTAGAAAACTGCCAATATAAGCTACTAGTATTTGGTTAGAGGATTTGCTGCCGAGAAAGATCTGTCCACAGAGAGCGCCACACATCCCACTGGTGGTGGTGGATGCCAATGCATGCATGCAGCATGGCTGGTGTCGGTAATTTTTACTTGGCACACCTCGCACTCTGCATATATGCCGGTTCCATATGTACATTTGTGCAGTTCCACCAAAATGCAGCTGAATAACCCTGTTTGCACAGATAATGAAAAAGCGTGATTACATTATAGTGGCACTAGTTGATGAAACACACAAAATAAATAGAAGAAAATATTGCAATAGTATCATAGTATGCCATGCTGCGAGGGCGAGATGGGCCCTGCGACGCCTCATACGGTACGCCCCATACTGGACATCGTCCCAAGTCTCCCAGATACACCTTCTACCAGTGATGAACATCAGGGTACAGCAGTAGTACAAGGAGGCCCCTTGAGACACTCAAATCTCTATTTTTGTACATATCAACTAAAATTAAGCACCCCAGTTTGCAGAAACGCTTAAACATTAACAATGGGACTAGTTGATGAAACATACTTTAACAAAGAGAAACACTTTCTTTATCTACATTGGAAATGAAATGATAGAGATGACACTCGCTCTATTTTAACTGTATTATTACTTCATTTTATCAGTGAAACTAGGGTCGAGCAGGTGGCAAACGAGGTGTACCATGCGTCGCAAGGATGGAGGCCGGCGGTGCTTAGACTGGGATGTTGAAGCTGGCTCTTTCAGTCACCAACATGGATGATTCAATTCATGGGACCTTTTGGTGCAGTTCACCTAAAATGAAGCAATGTCCCATGAGCTAGCAACTTCTTCTTCAAAAAAATTTAAGAAAAGGGCTCCAGCCCCGGTTCCATTTCCATCAGAAAACGAAACCCACAGAGCTGCTTCTTCATTAGTTGCAATAAAATTGAGCAACATCAAGGTTGGTTGTGAAGCTCTTGGAATGCTCAAGTATAATTTGGATATCATTTGTGCAGTTCAACTAAGATCGCGCGTGAAATGTATATCTCTGTTTGCACAAAAAAGGTGGAAAGGAGGGTGACTAACAAGTGATGAAACATGCATCAAATGAAAAGAAGCATGTTCCTTATCTGAATGGCAATCCTACAAGGATAGTAGCAATTTCTAAAGTAGTGGCATTGCTAGATATTAGTGTGGGCATTAGGATTAACTATGACAACCATTAAATACGACATTACTTTGGGCACGGGAGAGTAGGCAGACCAGGACAATTGCATTTCTAACGAAAAGAACCAACTTATCTTAATGGGAAATTTTTAGCAGGACATGTAAAGAAGTGCCATGGATTCATATTACTGGAGGCATTACATTGAAAACAACATTGGTTTAACGTGTACTTACTTTTAACAGTGCAACTGGTACATTTTACCAGTGGCATTACATAAGAGTGGCTCGGGGCAACAAACATCAGAATAGGATATCTGGGTTGGTCCCATTTTTGTTCGGTATAGCCACCTTATACTGTGTGAGGCTAGCAAATCTAGTGCTGGACTTACTCTGCTGACTTGTCCCCTAGTCCCCACTTTCTTTCCTTTTTCAACCAATAGATCGGGTTTATATTGAGTTTGTATTGCATTTCCCTTTATTTCCCTATTAGACCTAGAGACTAGTTGGATAGCCAGTCTCTGCTACTTTTCGCACCCATTATTTCCTCTTTCGACCAAGTCCTTGATTCAGCTAACAAATCCTCCCCCACCCCCACCCCCTTTCTTCCTTGTTTGAACCAAGTAGTACTAGATTCGAGTGCATGAACTAGTTTTACCTATTAAACATAAACAAATTAGGTGGTTTTCGAACAGCCGATCGATCCTATCTACGAGGGGCCCTGAGAAATAGTAAAAGTTACAAGTGCAGCGACGTCAGGA
>NC_041381.1:520873902-520950508 GCF_002162155.2 Triticum dicoccoides | reverse complement strand
CCCCCCCCCCCTTTCTTCCTTGTTTGAACCAAGTAGTACTAGATTCGAGTGCATGAACTAGTTTTACCTATTAAACATAAACAAATTAGGTGGTTTTCGAACAGCCGATCGATCCTATCTACGAGGGGCCCTGAGAAATAGTAAAAGTTACAAGTGCAGCGACGTCAGGAGCTCGGGAAGTAGAGCAAGGCCGGTTTCGAAGGAAGTTATACCTGATGGTCGTCGGGATGTCGCTAGGTGGGCGGCGGGAGGCCGGATCTGCCCACACTACGGCAGTGAGGAAGAAGGGGTCGGAGGCCCTCCCTCGCGAGCGGTGCTTGGGAGAGAGCAGCAAGGCAGGCTGATCGGGACACACCCACCAGTGGGTAAGAGCCGCCGCCGAGGACGACCGCGTGAACGTTGCACCTTCTCACCTTCCCTGGCGGAGAGGATCCGGCTGGATCTGTGACCAGCGGTGAGCAGAGAGAGAGAGAGAGTGGCCACCGCTGTCGTGTTTAGATCTGGAGAGGCCGAGAGAGTGTGAAGAGAGCAACACTAGCAAGCAAGCGCGGAGGCTCCTGCCTATATAGTGGAGTAGTACTTATTTTTCTTTTGTCTACCGGAGCCGGCTTGACCTCGTCAATGACTGTCGAGAAGTCTTCATGCACGTGGCTCGGAGGCACAGTTGTCGTCATTTTGATCTGAAGTGCCAGATTATAACATATAACACGAAAAAATGCCACATGACAAGAAATCATAACCTCACTGCCCAAAGGAGACAACATGAATCCCGACGGACAAACTAGACGAGGAACAAAGCTCAAATTAAACATAAAGTCGTAGAAAAGGGGTCCGTCGATAGATGTCCTAATTAACATAGCCGGCTTGACCAAGATGGCCGAGTAGTCACTGTTCGTGCATGTGCCCCCAATGACTATCCCAACTCAGTTGTCGCTGTTCAACCCACGCAGTGATCCGAAGCACATGACACATAATTTTGCGAGATGACAAGAAACCTTTTTTTAGATTTCTCACCACAATTACAGCCATGTACAACACAACCTACACGATATGTAGACGATAGCCAATCCAGGTGTGTCTGCTGGAGTCTGGTCACATGCATGGACGAACTAATCTTCCGTGTCTTGCAGGGATCGTCCAGGCACCAACGCAGTACAACACTTCTCTAGTACTATCGCTCGTCTCCCTCTTCTATTAAGTCACCCGACTTGCGGGGCCGGGGAGTGTGCCTATGGTAGGTTCTCAGTTGTCGTCCCACATGTGTGTGCGAACGCAATATGATGCGCATTCCATTCGGAGAGCAGCGTGCCAGACCGACCGACCATCTGGGGTGCGACATGAACGCGACAGGCGTGCTGTATACGCCGTACATGTGTACCGCCGTTTTCTAGACGATTTGCTCCATGGCGCGGGCACAATCCATGGATACAAAAATTAGTATTTGTATATTATTTAAAAGTCGAGGGCGGGGCTTTTCCTGCCCGGTAGGCGGCGGGACAGTTCCGCCTAGTCGGTTCGACAGAGACGCGAGAAGACGAGGGAGTAGGCTGCTGCAAACGTAGGGCTGTGTGATTTGACAACGAGTTACTGCTGGACAGGTGGGGCCCCGTGATTTGACTTGCCATTATCATTTTAACTGCGGCGCTACGACCGGCGTGAGTCTCCCGATTCCTGACCACCTCCATACAGGTGCCTCTCCCAATGCTCCACCATGTAGTAGTAGAGGCTGGCTCTTGCATGAGAGCCCACTTCTCCACTTTTTCCTTGCCTCTCTTTCTTCCACATATGCAAAAATGCCATATAAAGCGCACTATTGTACTTACTTGCTCCTACAGGTGCTTAAGCTTGCCACATAGGCATAAAGTCTGATGTGGCAAGTTAATCAAGAAGAGAGAGACTAGTTTGGTGACCCATGGAAGAAACGGTGCTAAGCGCGTGTACCTAGGTGAAAAGACAATTTTGAGTCTATAGCTAATGAAATTAAGCAAACTTAGCAACACCATTTCATTGGAAGAGGTCACTCCTTGGCAAATGCAATAAATACTAGTACTCCCTGTGTCCCATTATATAAGAACATTTTTGACACTACACTAGCTAGTGTCAAAAACGTTCTTATATTATTGGACAAAGGGAGTACGAAGAAAGAGATAGAGAGGAGTAAAAAAATACACTTATAGCCAACCTTATAGCCAACCTTGTTGTAGTATGAGTGACTAAGTGATGACTATGTATGACATGCCAACATCAGATAGCCTAACGCACCATGTTAAATCTCCAAGGGCGCGACCACGCGAGCGACGCGACGGTCGTGGTAGGCGCGACCATGATACGGGCTGCTGGCAGCCCTTGGATCTGAGATCAAACGGTCACATGCTAAGTTGCTGAAAATTTGCAGAATAACCCTCCAGGATAGGATATTCACCCATAGGTCTAGAATCACGCTATGCAACCGTTCGATCTCCGATCCAAGGGCTCTCGGAAGCCCGTATCATGGGAGAATGGAAAGCCACTACCCTTCCATTCGCACGCTGGCAGTTCGCTCCTACTCGTCCCCACACGTCCTTTAACTCTATGGTGGTTCGCTCCTAGTCGTCCCGTCCATTCACATTAGTAAATTACGGCAGTTCCACTAATCCTAACCCTCCTCCCAAATCCATGGCATCCCAAATCTCCCCGATCGGCGGTGAGTACAAGGTTAGAACCATCACCGGCGATGAGTTCGACATCATCTACACCCGTTCTTCCGGGACGATGAAAGGATGCCTTTCTCACTTCAGACGCATGTTCGAAGACTCAGATGATGAGTGGGTCGCTGGGCTAAATGTTGAGTACACCATAGTCGTGGGACGAGAAGGATCTAAAGGACGAAGAGAGGAAGAAGCCCGTCGTGATCCAGGTTTGCGTGCATGACTTATGCTTGGTCTACCACATATGCCATGCCGACGTTGAGTGCCAGGATTTTAAGGACTTCCTCGAGAGCAACCTAGTCAAATTCGTTACTGTAGACTTTGGTAACGACAAAGAAGTCCTGTGTCGGATAGGCCTCGTTGTAGGCAACACCTTCGACCTCCAAAAGAATCGGCTGGTGTCCTCTCGTCAGCCTTCAATGCTGACCCCGGCAGGAGCCATGGTTCATCCTTCGTAAGGTAAACTAGAGAAACCTCCATACATGTTTCATCGTCATGCATGGCAGTGGAATGTACTAGATATAGACCACATCCAGTACACTGCAATGGATGGCTACCTTTGTTTCAATGTCTACAAGGGTTGGATGAAGAGCAACAGCCAAGTTGGTGGTTCAAGCAAAGAAGTATCGGCCAAGAGGAAGAGGGACAAGGACGAAGTCGAGGACGTGGACGAGGACTCCGAGTAAGGTGGCAGTGTCGTTGCTCATGGTGGTTCTAATGCAGTGTCTACCGGAATAGTTGCAAAGTTTAATTTGAGGTGTGCTTAATTTAATTTGAGGGGTGTGTTGTGCTGAGCCCCCAGCAGAACTATGTTATGTTTCTTCTTGTTACTTTAACTCTTCAGTAAGTACATACTAGTATTTCTTACATTTCATCTTTTTGTTGGTATAGTACTACCACTCGTTTCTTCACATTATATACATACAATATATATGGCCAACATCATATAGCTAGTAGTTTAGTTGTCAAAAAATTTCAGGGTTATTAGTTTTGTCAAAGAATTCCAGGGTGCTTAGTTTTATTTGAGGGGTGGGTTATGCTGGACACCATTATTGTGACTAGACTTTTTAATAGTACTATATGCATAATTTGGTGACAAGCGCTCTCTATATATACCACCTTTTTTATTTCAAGTTTTGCTCCATGGCGCAATCCATTGATACTACTGTTGTACAAAAGTATACATTTTTTAAAAGGTTAGAGGGCGGGGCAGTCTAGCTTGGTCGGTTTCATGAGAGGCGAGGGCCTTTGTGATTTGACGGCTCATTACTGCTGGAAGGCGGGGCCTTGTGATTTGACTGCTCGTATAAATGCGCCGACGACCTGATCGAGGAGGAGCAAAGAACCGTGCGGTATACTCAAGTTTTCCACTGGAGTAGTACTGCGACGGAGGAGCACGAAACATGGCAGCCCAGTGCCATATGGCGATAAAAAATGATCTAATTTGCTAGTCATCTCATTGTTAGCATTGTTCTATTCATTTCCTCAAAAAACAAAAACCATTGTTCTATTCATGCCTCGCAGAGAACATGACACGTGCGGCGAAACACCCGAAGCAAAAGATGAAACACAGTAGCAAAAGAAGAAGGAAGATTATCACCCCAAATGATCTAATTCGCCGCGGAGTCGTAACTGCTTCTTCATCGTCTCCACGACCTCCATCTCCTTGCGCCTCTTCTCCGCCATCTTCTTCATTCTGCACATGATGCAGGATTTCTCGACGCAAGCCTTCATCATCTGTTCCACGGCCGCATTATGTACCTTGACAGCAGCCGGGTGCTCGATGCGGAGCTTCGCCAACTCCTCCTTCTGTTCCATGATGAGGGCCTGCAGCATCTTCATCGAGGAACTACTATTCTCATGCAGCTTCTTCCAGCCAACGTTCTTCTCCTTCAACAGGTCGATCTCATGGCAGAGCTTCGCCTTGTCCTCCTGAAGTCGCAGGATTTCGCCGATCACCTTCTTCTTTGAGGCAATGCTCTTCTTCAGCAGCATCACCAAGCCGGCGGTCAACTCCCCCTGCTGATTGAGCTTAGTGGGCATGTCGTCGAGGCTCTCCTTCAGCAACTCCGTCAAGCCTTGGATGCACTCCTTCTGCTTATTGAGGTGCTTCTTGAGATGATCGAGCATGCTGTCGAGGGATAACAAGTCCAGCTCCGCCGGCTCGGCATGTTCGCCTCCGCGGCTAGCGCACTCCTGGGAGCCATCACCTGCCCGTGAGAGATCTTTCGAGGTCTCTACGTGGTGGCAAGACCTCTCTTTTTTTCCGCAGCCTTGGTTGTCGCTCCCTCGTTACGAGTAGTTCTCGACCTAGAGCTCTGCTCACCAGCCATGGCAACGACGGACGAAGAAGCAACACTTATGAGGAGGAAAGGTAGAGTAATTTTCGGTTAGGTAGTTCCCCTTTTTATAACCTAAGTACTAGCACTAGTAGTACTAATACCTGCATAGTGGGAACACGTTCAGGTTTGGTATGTACTAGTAGGTGTGAGCAAGCTTTCGAATGTGATGGGAACAAGGTAAAGATTAATTGATGGTTTTGGTTTCGAGGCCCGAAACGGCTCCCGATGAGTTTAGCGGAACATAAATTTCAAGTACTACACTGCTCAAATGCGTAAATATTATGTTACCGTCAAAAATTGGCACAAAATACGAAGGAGACCAATGGAAGTACTACTAGCAGCCCACGATTTAACTACTCGCATGCGCGCAGTGGAGTAATAATGTCTTTCTTCCGCCCTCACGTCCACTCAATTTGCATGCGCTGTATTAATTGACCATCAATGAAGTGAACGACTTTACACGCGTCAAGTTATCACATGGGGTGGATCTTGGTACAAAATTGTGTCCGCCCGTGTACCCGCGTGTGCGTGCGAGGGAATGAGTGCATGCATGGCGTGCATGCACATCTTCGCTTCGTGCATGTACCGCCAGTATGGCTCAGGGAGGACGAGTACATTCTTCTGGAACCAGCAGCGCGTCACTGTGATCAATCCATGCAAGGAGGTCGCGACAACGCCTCCACATGTGCCACGTGGCTTCATGAACTGTAAGACAAACACTGTGTAGTGTGCCATTGGTATCTAATTTACGTGTTCTGCACATACTCGAAGTACTAGTAAGGTACACGTGCATTGCACGCATCAGATTTTGCAACCAAATTATGAATAAATACCACACTATAGCATGTAAGCTCTGAGTCATATATGCGTGATGTAGCCCTTCGTTTAATTCTTATAGTTCATATCATTCAAAATCAATTAGTTTTTATAAAAAAGCTAAGAACGCGTGAATAGGAAAAACATGGGATTATAGTGGAATATCGTCTTGAATCCTATAGGATTGTACGAGTGTTTGATTGTGCATAGAAAAAACGCAGAATTCTTTCAAAGAGGTTTGAGTGGATGGGATGTTTCCTATGAAATCTAGTGCAAATGAATCATATGGAAAAATTCCTATGGTTTACAATCCTACGAATCAAACAACCAAGATAGGAAAAATTCCTAATGATTAGAATCCTCCAAAATTGCTTTGAAAATCCTTCGAATCAAAGAAGCCCTTAATCTATTTTATGATTCATGGAATTGTGCATTGTAAAGCATAAAGTAAAAACAAATAATGGCAATTCAACTAGAAAAAGTTTGGGCAGTTATGATTCGGAAGATTCTAGAACAAAAGAGAACCATTGTTGTTTTGTGGTTTGTGCAATATGCTTAAGTTCAACCATGGAGTCTGCTAGATTGTACATGTGGCAAAATCCGGTGGGGGGCTAGAAGATGGTGCGAGGGGCCGAGTGGAGGGAGACTATGAAGGAATGCACAAGTGCGAGATCGATATTTAGAGAGAGGGGGCGAACACGTGCGCTATTGCACGCAATGACAGAGCCATGAAAAATAAATGAGCTAGGGGGCCAAGCATTGCTAATCCTTTATGAGGAGGGTCAATTCATGAAATTAAACCTTTTTTAGCAGCAATTGTCTAATGATAACATTCATATTAGCCTCGATATATAGTGATGTTAGGGGGGGGCAGGGCCCTTACTGCCCCCTGTCTTCGCCATTGTGCACACGTCTGAGCGATGAAGCGGAAGGCATGGATGATGAGAGGGGGACGTTGGATATATAATTAATGTGGGTGTAATAGCTATTTATGTTAATCCTATATAGAGAGGTATAGATTGATCGATGTGGACGTGGGAAAGAGGGTGAGACCTCACTGGCTATATCGATTGATCAGTTTGTGTGGAAAACTATGAAAGGCCTAGCTATATACACTCATACATAGAGGAACATCGATCGTTGTGCATGCACGCGTGAGAGATAAAGAATGCCCGGTATGATGGAGAGGGGGATGTGTGTGGGTGTGTGCCTTCATGGGAGACCGACCTGAAGAAAAAGATTGCATGCGTGCAATACATAATGCCGACTGGTAGTGTGTGTGCATGCATGCACGAGAGAAAGTTAGTGGTACAATTATAAAGAGAAGACTACTGTGTGGGTGTAAAAGAATAGGTGAGGTCATAATCAATGTAAAGTTGAATTCAAATATTTGAATAAGAGATCCTGATGTTTGAAACCCATGCATGCATGAATATAACGGAGATCTACGCGGTGTGGTTTGGAAACGAGCATGTTGTAATGTATACACATTGAACAAGGTCAGACTGATTTGAATTTGAGATACCGATGGCAGACATCATTTGCCCACGTCGCATCCGTGCATGGACACACTATTCTAATTGGAGATGATGGGCTGCTTTCGCATCACATATCTATATCTATACCCCTATATATATTATATTATATATATTTTTATATTGTGTGCGGGTAACTTTAACTTTGAAAGATGGTCGTTGGATGAGGCGAATCCGATGGTCCAAAGATGGAAAATTTGAGCACTATTGGCCGTTGGATATCATCTAGATTCCACCAAATTTCGCCACATGTATAATCTAGAAGACTCCATGGTTGAACTTAAGCATAATGCACAAACATCAAAACACAAGCACTTCTTATTTGTTCTAGCATCTTCCGTATCAAAATTGCCCAAATGTTTTTCTACATGATTTGCCATTATTTGTTTTTACTTTATGTCTTACAACGCACAATTTCATGAATCTTAAAATAGATTAGCTTTCTTATAAAAACTAGATGATTTTGACTAAAATGAACTATAAGAATTAAACGAACATCTACATCATGCATATGACTCAAAGCCTGCATGCTATAATGTGGTATTTATTCATAATTTGGTTGCCAAATCTCATGCGTGCAATGCACATGTACCTTACTCTAGTCTAAATGGTGTTAGTGTGTGTGTTGTGCGTGTTGAGGTGCAAATTGTCTTTTTTTGGTACACGTTAAGCTTGTTCTTCTGAAATTTCAAGCCGCGCCTTGTTATGCCGAAAATTGAAGCTAGCGTCTCTGTCTGTTGTGCTACGAAACTCCCGCCTCTTCAACCCGCGCCTTGTTAGCCCGAAATATTTAAGATATATCTTTGTCTCGTTGTGCTCCGACAATTCCCTCCATCTCAACCCGCGCCTTGCTATTCCGAAATTACAACACACGCAAAAACTCCCACCTCCTGTGAAATCCCGACACGTGAAATGCCCGTGGTACCCCTGAACTGAAAGAACCGCCTCAAATCGGTGGGGGGTACTTTTGTAAATTACCCCACATTTCGGACAAGCGCGTCTCTAAGCCATGGTTCCCCACTGCCATCCCATCCGGCCACCCATTCGTACACTGTTGGGGATATGACTACTGAGTGTAAACCGCCTAGGAGGGGCCGGTTCACCCTCAACAATATTGAAGCCCACGAAGACCCTTAAGATGGCGTTTTACTATGAAGCTTAGAGGCCCGGAGCCCAAAGGCGGATTAGGGCCCATAGTGGTAAATCGCCATAGTCATGTAACTTGTGTTGTAAGATAAGGAAGGGAGAGACCGAGACGAACACTTGTATGAGTCGGCCTTGGGACTCTGTAAGCCGGCCGAGCGTCAACCCGTGTATATAAGGGACGACCCGGCGGCGGTTCAGGGACAAGAAACAACAACTCGATAGCCAGGCATAGCTTGTTTAGCTCCCTGGTTAGCGAGACCCCAATAATCCCATCACAACTAGACATAGGCCTTTACCTTCATTGAAGGGGCCGAACTAGTATAAAATCCCTCGTGTCCTTTGTCCGGTTTAACCCCTTTAAGCTAACCCGTCGCGATGGCTCCACGACTAAGTCCTTACACGAGGACATCTGACGTGATATTTCCACGAGAGTTGGCGCCCACCATGGGGCTATTGCACAATGGTTTTGAGTTCTTGAAGGGCAGCTTTGAAGGACTCAAAGGATACACTATGGGCCGAATGACCAAGAGTCATCGCGGCAAGCTCTACATCGACGATGCAGGCTGGGGCCCCGAGGCCGGCTCAATCGAGTATGGGTACCGGGTCCCCTTCAGCGGAATTCACGTCTTCATCGGCAAGATCGGCGAACCGGGCCCTGAGCCGGACACCTGCACCGACCTCGTCGAAACGGCTCAGCGTGCAAGTCCCGCCCGGATTCAGCCTGCCGTGAAGCATGCGTTCGTGGGATGCGTCCACGGGATCGGATCTAAACTGGAATCTGAGGGTGAGATGGTCGCTTATTCCGACGGTGAATTCTCCGCTGGTGAAATCGAATCCCTGTACCAAGTTCAGGGGGGCGTGTTTGAAGGGTATTCCGATGGCACCAGTATTCCGGAATTTCTTGAACCGCCGAACCACGTTGGTATCTTCATGGCTGGAACTCAGCCAACCTTGCAAAACTCTACGGCAGCGGCATCTGGACCGGTAGCAGGGGCAGGAGGCTCCGCACGCCGACCGGCTCAAGTTCTCTCCGGTTTGACGGATGCCTGGGCAACCTTGTTGACCACGGAAGTTACACCGGCGACGCAGGATCAGCACAATGTGGACATTGCAAGTCTAAAGGATCAGATAACGCAAGCCAAGGCAGACTTAGTGGATGAGGAAACCAGGATGGCTAAGGAATGGGCCACTTTAGATGCTCAGGCGCAGAAGATTCAAGCCGAGAATTATCGACTTTTGATGGATCAGAACGCTTCAAATCAAGTATTCCGGAGGAGATATCAATCTCGCTTGCCGGCGGATTACAATGCGATGAATCTCTTTAATACGCCAAGAGTAGGGACTAGCAACCCGGCAGCAATGAACCGGACCATGGTACCAAGGACCGGAGCGCCGGATCAACCTCAGGTGATGGGTCCACCTCAGCGTACGGACAACCCGCCGCGGTATACCGCACCACCACCGGGTCACTTCTCTACCCCATTGGACAATATCATAGCACTAGCATCGTAGTTGGCAGCTATTCCGATAGAGGGTGAATCGCCGGCGGCGGTCGAGACACGGCGGGCCAGGGATCTTCTTCACACAGCTCTGACACAGCAGCAAGCTTACTCGTATAGCCGAGACAGGGTTCACTCAACTCCACGACCGAGCAAAAGCTATAGCAGGCATATAGATGAACCGAAAGTGTCCAGCAGTGCACAGCGCCGCATTGTCCCTCAAGGGCCTAATCCGGCGCATGGTGATATGAACGCTCAGGGCGTGGTGGATAACGGCAGAGCACGAAGGGAGGCCGCTTTAGCAGCACAACATACGGGTCGATACCAACCCGCCCCGGTTCAGCCAGCAGCGTTAGTGGACCGAGGCATCAGAGTTGCTTTCAGTTCGTGGGGAGTGCCGTGCCTTATTCCGGCTCTCTGTAATGTGTGATTGCCTAAGGACTTCAAGGGCCCACGTAAGGTGCCGAATTACACCGCTGATCAGCCACCCGAGGCGTGGGTAGAAAGTTATGAGATGGCAATGGAGATGCTGGACGTGGATGAAGTGGCTTGTGCAAAGTACTTCTCGATGATGTTGGAGGGAACAGCCCATACTTGGTTGAAAAATTTACCACCTAACTCCATCGAGTCATGGGACTAGTTAAAGGCCCGGTTTATAGCCAATTTTAAAGACACATGTAAGCAGCCTATGTCCATTGTCGGTCTCGACGCCTGTGTGCAAGGGGAGAACGAGTCAACAACTCACTGGGTGCGCCGGGTTTCAGAAGTCTTGCATTCATCAGACCGTATTAATGCTGGCTCGGCAATAGTCACCTTGGAGAGTAATTGCCGGTTTAAGTCACTAAAGATGAAGTTGGGACGGCTCAAGCGCCACTGCAATGACATGGGCACCCTTATGGCCGCCTTGGTCAAGTATGTCGATTCTAATAATACCAAGGATCCCGATTCTGATGAGGAGAAACCGGAGAAGGGAGAGAAGAACGGTGGTGCAAAGGAACAGCAGCACAACCAAGGAGGCCATGGGAATAATGGTAAGCGTAAAGTGGAGTCAGATTTTGTTGCTAATGCTAATGTGCAGCGTCGTAAGGGTAAACCGCCCCAGCACGGCGGCGGAATGAATGTGGAGCGTTTGTTGAATCAGCCCTGCCCAAAGCATGGGACCAAGGAGGTTCTTGCAACGCATCTCTGGAAGGATTGTCACATTATGAAGGAGTTCAAAAACTCTGATCTTTTCCGGTATGATCAGGGTCCATCGGGCGGTTCAGTTCCAGGTTTTCTGGTGGCGGCGGTTCAAACTCTAGATTTTAGAATAATCAGGGCAACCAGAGCAACCAAGGTGGTAATAACCAGCAGAATAATCAAGGAAATCAGCAGCAGTCGGGTTACCAGAGTCACCCAAAGCAGTTGAATGGTGGGCAGTATCATGTGTTCACTACTAGCTTGTGCAACCGTGATCAGAAGCTTCACATGAGGGTTGTTAATGCTGTTGAACCGGCAGTACCATGTTACATGCGGTGGTCCGAGCAACCTATTATGTGGAGCAGAGAGGATCATCCACCCCGGGTTGACAACCCGGGTCACCTGGATTTGGTGGTGGCACCTCAGGTGGGAGGTTATAAGTTCACCAAGGTACTCATGGATGGAGGGAGAAGTATCAACATTCTGTATTACGAGACCTTCCGTCGCATGGGGTTGACAGACAAGAGTCTTAAACCGTCCAACACTGTTTTCCATGGTGTGGTACCAGGTGAATCAGTGTATGCTATTGGTAAGATCGCTTTGAAAGTTGTGTTTGGTGATGAACATGATTCCTGGTCGGAGACATTGACCTTTGAAGTGGTGACGATCCAGATCCCGTACCACGCACTGTTTGGGCGACCGTCTTATGCAAAGTTCATGGCGAGGCCTTGTTATATTTACTTGCAGTTCAAGATGCCGGGTCATAAAGGGACCATTACGGTTCACGGAAGTCGTAAAATCTCTTTGGATTGCGAGGAAGGTGATGCGGCCCATGCTGAGTCGGTTTGTGCTACAGAGGACCTGAAGTTTTATAAGGAAAATGTTGATCCAGCGGACATGACCCCTCTGAATAAGCCCACCACTGAGCATGACCCAACCCTGCATTTCAAACCGGCTGATGAGACTAAACTTGTTGACTTTGTTCCTGGCGATTCATCCAGACAGTTCAGCATCAGCACAAATCTGGACCCAAAATAGGAAAGCGCGCTCATCGAGTTCATCCGTGAGAACCGGCACATTTTTGCATGGAAGCCTTCTGACATGCCAGGTGTACCAAGGGAACTCGCTGAGCACACTCTCAATATTGATCCCAAGTTTAAACAGGTCAAGCAATTTCTTCGTCGCTTTAACGAGGAACGACGCAAGGCAATTGGTGAAGAGGTAGCCCGACTGTTGGCTGTTGGGTTTATCGTTGAAGTGTTTCATCCTGAGTGGTTGGCTAATCCGGTGCTTGTTCTTAAGAAAAACGGCACTTGGCGCATGTGTGTGGATTACACAGATTTGAATAAAGCTTGTCCGGCTGATCCTTTTGCTCTCCCGCGTATTGCTCAGATCATTGATGCGGCGGCGGGTTGTGAGCGTTTGAGTTTCTTGGGTGCTTATTTAGGCTATCATCAGATCAAAATGGCAGTTAAGGACCAGGAGAAGACCGCCTTCATCACTCCCTTTGGTGCCTTCTGCTATGTTTCTATGCCCTTTGGGCTCAAGAGTGCCCAGGCAACTTATCAGCGCTATGTGCAGAATTGTCTTCACACTCAGATTGGGCACAATGTTCATGCCTATGTTGATGATATTGTGGTAAAGTCCAGGAAGAAGGAGCCATTGATAGATTATCTCAAGGAGACCTTTGAGAATCTGCGGGTTTACAAGATGATGCTCAATCCGGACAAGTGTGTCTTTGGTGTTCCGGCAGGCAAGCTTCTAGGCTTTCTGGTGTCCAACAGAGGCATTGAGGCTAATGCAGAGAAGATCAAAGCGATTACATCTTTAGCTAAACCGGCGTGCATCAATGATGTTCAGCGTTTAGCAGATCGGATTGCAGCCCTAAGCCAGTTTATTAGCCGTTTAGGAGAGAAGGCGATCCCTCTATATCAGATGTTGAAGAAAACAGACACCTTTGTCTGGAGTGATGCGGCTAATACGGCGTTTGAAGACTTGAAGCAGCAGTTGGCTGAACCGCCTGTCCTTGCTACTCCGGTTGACAGGGAGCCCTTATTGTTGTACGTGGCTTCTAATGCCCGTGCTGTCAGTGTGGCAATTGTGGTGGAGCGCAAGGAGGCTGGTAAGGAGTACCCGATTCAACGGTCGGTTTACTATATCAGTGAGGTGCTTATCGAGTCAAAGCAGCGATATCCGCATTGGCAGAAGCTAGTATATGGGGTTTTTATGGCAAGCCAGAAGCTCAAACAATATTTCCAAGGCCATACCATTACGGTTGTCAGTTCAGCTCCATTGGGTGATATAATTCAGAACAGGGAAGCAACTGGGCGGGTTGCAAAATGGGCAATTGAACTTGGTCCACATGGTTTGAAGTATGTGCCTTGAACAACCGTAAAATCTTAGGCACTTGTGGACTTCATCAATGACTGGACTGAGTTACAAGCGCCAGAGGACAAACCAGATAATACATACTGAACTATTCACTTCGATGGATCCAGACAATTGGAGGGCTCGGGGGTTGGAGTTGTTCTTACTTCCCCTCGAGGTGATAAGATTCGTTATGTCCCCCGTTTAATGTTCCCCTGTACTAACAATACAGCTGAGTATGAGGCTCTGCTCCATGGGCTCCGAGTGGCCAAGGAGATGAATTTAAGCCGGGTACGATGCTTTGGAGACTCTGATCTGGTGGCTCAGCAAGTTTCTGGCACTTGGGATTCTAAGGATCCACTCATGGCGGCTTACAGACGTGAAGTGGATATTGTGGCGGGTTATTTCAAAGGGTATCAGGTTGAGCATATCGATCAGCGCAAAAAGGAAGCAGCAGACGCTTTAAGCCGGCTTGGATCTCAGAGTAAACCGGTACCTCCTAATACCTTTTTAGATATCTTTGCATAACCCGTCTGTTAAGTTGCCTACAGAGGAGGATTTAGCTGTTCCTCATCCGGAAGCTCAATTGGTGGCCGCTTTACATGTTGTGCCGGATTGGATGGTTCCATATCTGGCGTATATGAACCGAGGCGAGTTACCAGATGATGAAGTCCTAGCCCGGCAGATAGTCCGGCGATCCAAGTCCATGGTTATTCACAATGGCGAGTTACACCGCTGAAGTGTCTCAGGCGTATTTCAGCGTTTTGTTTCTCTAGAAGAAGGCCAAGAGATCCTGCGGGAAATTCATGAAGGGGATTGTGGTCATCACGCCGGTTCGAAGTCCCTGGTTGCAAAAGCTTTTCGTCATGGGTTCTACTGGTTGACAGCTCATGCTGATGCTGAGGATCTGGTAAAGCGATGTGATGCTTGTCAAAAGTTTTCACGCAGAGCTCATGTTCCAGCTCAAGAATTAAGGATGATTCCTATCACTTGGCCATTTGCCACTTGGGGGCTTGACATAGTGGGACCTTTTAAGCGCTCCAAGGATAAGAAGACTCACCTACTGGTGGCGGTTGACAAATTCACCAAGTGGGTTGAAGCGGAGCCTGTCAGCAAGTGTGATGCGGCTACGGCGGTTCAATTTCTCAAAAGGATTATCTTTCGCTTTGGCTTTCCACACAGCATCATCACGGATAATGGCACAAACCTTTCTAAAGGTGAGATGGAAGATCTTTGTCAGAGAGAACACATCCGGCTTGACTTAGCATCCGTGGCGCACCCCCAGACCAATGGTCAAGCGGAGAGAGCTAATCAAGAAATCTTGAAGGGTATTAAACCCCGGCTTATGGTCCCTTTAAAGCGGATGCTGGGTTGTTGGGTGGAAGAATTGCCTTCTGTGTTATGGAGCATCAACACCACCCCCAATCGATCAACAGGTTACACACCTTTCTTCATGGTATACGGGGCAGAGGCAGTCCTCCCAAGTGATATCCGTCATGACTCGCCCCGGGTTGCTAATTATGTTGAAGCGGACAACGAGCAAGCACGCCAAGAGGCACCGGACCTGTTAGATGAGAAATGGGACATGGCTCTGGCTCGATCGGCGGTTTATCAACAAGACTTGCGGCGTTATCACAGCCGCCGGGTTAGGACAAGAACCTTTCAAGAAGGCGACTTGGTGCTCCGGCTCATCCAGGATCAGACCGACATGCACAAGTTATCCCCACCTTGGGAAGGGCCGTTTGTGGTCAGCAAAAATCTGCACAATGGATCATACTACCTCATTGACGTTCGAGACAACTCATGCACTTATGAGGAGGAGACCCGGTGGCCGTGGAACATAGCTCTCCTACGGCCTTACTACACTTGAGCCATAGGCTTTTCTTATGTACATATTTCGACAATGTATATATTATGATCAATAAAATAAACCAGCATCCTTGCTATAAGCAGGGCCTCTGCTGTTTTTTCTCAAATATCCTTTGAGTTACATGGGGGCTTCAGCTAACAAAGTGAAGTACTACCTGTTAAACTGGCTATCATGCCACAATACAGCTTGGGAGCTTCACACCCAAGGGGCCAAAGAGAGTCTGGATGCTTTGCACAGCTCAAACATAGGCACCCAATGAGCACATCTCATCACGTTACTTGGGGGCTCTTTGTTTAAAGTAACAAAGAGTTTGAAAGGACCCTTGTAGCTGGGTATTAACCCACGGCTTGGAAGCCTTGTATATTTACCTAAAACCCTGGGTTAACCTGCCTTCATCCAAGTAAGCCACTCCTATCCAGGTAATCATGGCATGACCTTTCGAACGTTTGATAGTTACTCTCATTGAGACCCTGAACTTGTCAAAGTTAAAACGGTGATTGGTTAGTTGGAGGCCCATCTTAAAAGGCTTTGTCAAATGGTTTAACTCAGCGGCCTGGCAGCCCATGAAAAGCCTCGAATTTGGGTCTGGCAGCCCTCGAAAAGCCTCGACTACATGGTTTTGTTTGCATTTGTCACTATTTTTCTTTTGATGACTTCTATGTTAAACCGATATCTTTGATCTGGTATGGCTTTTCAGACATCATATAACCCGGTGTTTGTTAACCCGGCTTGGTTCTCAACTAAAAGTTGACGAACCTTATTATTAAACCGTAGTTTATTAACCCGGCCTGGCTTTGACTACTTGTCGCCAGTTTTGGTCATCTGGTGTTCATCGTAACCCGGCATGAGTTCTTATACATCATCAGTACATGGTGAAATTATACAAAATTCAAGATTTGGGTTTTCACCCTTATTACAATCAAAGTTGGTAAACCAACTAAAGTGATATCACATCACAGGTATGAGTTATTTCATATTTCTTAAGGTTTGATTATCAATCAGGCTTTATCTTGGGTGTTATGACCTGTCCAGAAGTAAACCGCCAGGACAAACTTTCTTTATGCAAGCTCCAGAGTCGCGTTGTCAAAGCATAAACAAACATTGCATATATTATGGCGGTTCAACAGAAGTCGTACTTCAGCACAACAAATCGAAGATTTTTTTAACTAGCCTGTTACAAGGTGCTTTGAGGCCCAAGATGCTGATTAATCTTACATAACAAAGTCTGTCAAAGCAACACCAAAGTCGGATTAAGATTCATCGCCAAGACGGCGTGAAGTTGACGGATTTTCAGGCGCCGATTCACCCTCCTCCTCTCCACCCAGAGGCTGGAAGTCAGGGGCAGTCCAGTCAATCCGGGTTAGAGCCTGAAAGACAGCTTCTTCACCTATCAGATCGGACAAATCAATATCAGGGGCGTAAGTGTGCTTACGAATTGGCGGGATAAGATTTTGTGTCTCTGTCACAGTCGTGGCAACTTGATGGTTCTCTTCATCATAAAAATACCGATGAACAGTCAGGTTAGCTTCTGCAGCTAGTTCACTGGATAGTGGATGCATCTCCTTTGTCAGAGCTTTGAGTGTGTCATTATCAAATGCTGATCCGTCTGCCTGTTCATCTGGAAATCCCTTGGTGATGTCAACCGGATCCAAGTCAGATATCCTTGCTTTGGCCTAGGTCAGTGCCCGTAAAGCGCCAGCCCTGGCAGCTGACCGCTTCACCTCCTCTATCTGAGCTGGTGTCATGGATAATCTTGCCAATATGTCCTTGATCAGTGTTGGTGCCGGTTTGTTATATGAGACTACATAGATAACCCGTTGTGGACCGGTATACAGTTGTTCAATCAGTATATACGTCGCCTTCAATTTCATCTGCATATCTGTTCCAAGATGAGCAATGCGAGGGCCTGTGACGGTTTAAGACATTCAAGTTAAACCGGCGGTGTTGATAGTACTACAGAGCACGTGTTCTAAGGTACTTATGAAATACAACAGCCGTCATGGAGTTCACTTGATGTTTCAGACCCGTCAGCTCTTCTTCCACCGGTTTAAGGGCTGCTTCAGCATCTTCTGCCCGCTTCAATAAAACAGCCCTTTCAGTTTCCCAGTTGGTGCGCTCAGTTTTGAAGCCCTCTTTAAGTTGTTCCATAGCTGCCAAGGCACCCTTGAGCTCTTCTTTGGCTTTAGAGGTTTCTTCTTACTGCAGCTTGAGGATTTCTTGAAGATCGGCGGTTTGGGACTCTTTGGTCTTCATGTCAGCCTGCAAAGTCAGATGATACAACAGTTACAGATTTCTTAAAGTCCCAAGCGCGTAATCAATTAAACACTTGGCACTTGGGGGCTAATGTGGATTGCTTTTTTATAGTGAATATTTTTCAAAGTCCCAAGGCTCAATCCAGGTATTAAGCTTGGCACTTGGGGGCTAATGTGCACTCAATCAGTCATAAAGGAAAGGCTACTAACAGGGACAGACAGTCCCGGTTTGTCTTCAAGAAGACAAACCGGACCTTGGGAGCTACTACGTTGAAGTGTTCTTTATATCAAAGTCCCGGCTTATATTCAGGAGATAAACCGGCCCTTGGGGGCTATAATGGAAAAGATACAGGATAAGAACATGTTTCAAAGTATTCATACCTCATAACGCTCCTTCATCAGGTTTACCAAACCGGCTTCTAAGTCACGGCTGGTGTACAGGCGGTTTAAATAACCAGAATGAAGCTCTCCAGCGCTAAGATTGACGAAGTGAGATAAATCCGTCTTCTCCTTCCCCTTGCCCATAGCGGTGAACTTCTCCTTAGCGGTATGTTTGGCAAGATAACCGTAGTGCTAGGACTGGTATGACCCGTGCCAGTAATTACAACATCATCATCATCATTTCTTGGTGGGCTTGGCGGATTGCTGGCACCCCTGGCTGGACTTGGCGGGTTAGCAGCCGGGCTTGGCGGATCAGCAGCTGTACTTGGTGTAGGGGTAGTACGAGGGCTCGACGGATCGGTATGGACTGCCGGGTCAGCCTCCGGCGGATTAGCCTTAGTGCTTGTACCTTGCAGGATGGAATCATCCATAACATCGGTATTTCCACCGGTGTCCTCAGCAGCCCTCTCCGGTTCCACTTCACCAATTGGGGTATTGGTTTTAGCCTTCTTGCTCAGGCGAGCTTTGGCATTGTGACATTACAACAAAGATCAGCACGGTAAACCGAACTGTGATGGAAAAACATGAAGAGTAATATACTTACCCAGGAACGGTTTTAAGGGGAGGCAGCTGAGTGGTTGATGAATCGCCAGATGAATTGGAAGATGCCTGGTAATTGGTATCAGACGGATTAAGTGGGTCTCTGAAGAAACCCTTCAAAGGATAAAGTTTTTCAGGAGAACAAGTAACCTCTGGGCGACGTTTCCGGTTTGGCGTATCCGGTAAACCGGAAGAGGTGATCTGCTGGCCACTGTGCCGGGTTGTGCGACATTCTTCAGCTTGCTATGTCTTCAAAGAAAATTTTGGATCTAGATAAGCAAGAGGGTGAGAGTATTTCACTTTCCAAACTGTACGGCGAAATCTTTGAACCGGCACAAGATCTGAATCGGAAGAAAGAGAGATTACCTCAACATGGTCTGCACGACTGGCTGCCGCATCATCCTGGGAATAGTTATTGTCAATAAGGTGTATGAAAAAGGAACCAAGTGAATCAAGTTCTACCTCTGGATCTAATTCGTCAACATCTTCCGGCGGATCAGAAGATTCGGTGGTTTTCTTCTTGCCCGCTTTCTTGGTGACTTTGGTTTTTACACGAGCCCTCGCCGGTTTAAGCCGTTTCCAGAAAGAGTTGTTGGCCTAAAACAATTAAAGGAAAAGAGTATTAGCACATTATTAAAGCACACGCGAAACAGTGGGTATTAAGTTAAAATTACCACTGGCGGTTTGTTGATGGCGCAAAATGGTGGCAACCCGGTTCGGCTGCATGCAGAGATTGTATCGTCAAGCATCTTCTTCACAGACTCAATAACTTCAAGGTCTGTCATTACCACTTCATGATATCATTGAGGATCTTTGACGTTGCCCGTATATTCATGCATCAATCCGGAACGGCGGCTTAACGGCAGAATGCCCCTGGAAACCCAGCAGCGGACGAGATCAATGCCAGTCAAACCGTTGGCCATAAGAGCTCGAAGATTGGCAATTTGAGGAGCAAAAGTTTTTCGTTCTGCGGCGGATAAGCGTGAAGGTAATGGGTGACCGTTGCTAAGCCGTTGAGGGCGGTAACCCGGCAAGGGATTTTCTCCATCAGGGGCAGTGTTCCGGCAATAAAACCAAGTCTGGTTCCAATCTTTAGGATGACTATGATGTTTTGCATGAGGGAAATCAACTTCTTTCCTTTTCTGAATTGAAAGGCCACCAAGTTCTGTGTTGGAACCATCATAGAACTCCGTACGGCGGTTCAAATGAAAAAAATCCCGGAACAACTCCACAGATGGTTCTTCTTGAAGGTAGACTTCGCAAAATACTTGAAAGTTGCATATATTGGACACGAAGTTCGGTCCAATATCTTGTGGATGGAGTTGGAAACTTGCAAGGACATCCCGGAAATTGTTTGATCCGGGTGGGCTGAATCCCCGGTCTAAGTGTTGCATAAATACGATCACTTCTCCATCTTGAGGTTCAGGTGGACATTCAGAGCCCGGAACTCGCCAATGAAGGACCCTTTTGAGGCTAAAGTGCTAGTGGTGACATATCTATTGATTTGTGTCTCAGTGATCTTGGACGGAACCCAATTGCAAGCAGAGAATTGTTTGGCCATCCCGGAAGAAAAACTGTGAAAGGAAAAATAAAGGCCGGTTTACAATTAATAGTTTAAGTGTACTATTCAGTGTTAAACCGGCAAATTGCTGTCCAAGTTCAGTTGGCGGTTTAAGAGAGGGCTAATGATATATGGCGGATCGGTTATCAAAGGTTAAACCGCCCGTATGCAGAAGGGCCAGGGTTCAAAATTTACTAAGTGTTACAAAAACAAGTTTCACAATATCACAGTACAATTTTGGATCTACCATCGATAACTAAAGAAAATTTTACTAAGCCCTACAATGGCGCTAAGAAGAACAGTGAAGATCTAGACGCAGTTTGTCAGGAGCAACAAGAAGCCGTGGGATGGTGGACTATCAAAATAAATCTAGCTGCGAATCAAAACTAGCAGATACATATATATACCTTCAGTAAAAGGACTAAAGAAAAGGCTGCGGAAGAACTGAGGAACGGCGACATGGATGAACTCGAAAACCCTAATGAAGATCTAGGGTTACAGGGCATGAACTTACTAGATCCACTCGGCGGCGGAGGAGCGCGACAGGGTTTCTGGAACAAATAGGTTGATGCAGCGGCCCTGGTCGGTGCAATCTCGAAGATCGACCGCGGCGGCGGCGCCCGGGTTCTTCGGGTCACGAGTAAGAAGATGAGAAAGGGGAGAAAACTGAAAGGGCCCGTCAGGCTTATTTATAATAAGGCAGAGGATAAGTGACATGCGCGAGAATCGAGGAGTCCAGAGCGGCAAGTGGCGCAGTTGTCGCCTCGATTTCCGGGATGACATTAATGAAGGGAATCTTTTTATTCGTTTTTTTACAGGGATGACATCATGATGAGCCGTTGCTGTATCCAGAGGATGACGTCATGGTGGTTTGACAAGATTTATAAAGGGAAGACATCATGGCGGATTATGAGAAATGAAGGAAGATGTTCACAAGATTTTTCTAAGTGTTGAAGATTGACATGAACAAGTTCAAATCAATCTGGGGCCTAATGTTGGGGATATGACTACTGAGTGTAAACCGCCCAGGAGGGGCTGGTTCAACCTCAACAATATTGAAGCCCACAAAGACCCTTAAGATGGCGTTTTACTATGAAGCTTAGAGGCCCGGAGCCCAAATGCGGATTAGGGCCCATAGTGGTAAACCGCCATAGTCATGTAACTTGTGTTGTAAGATAAGGAATGGAGAGACCGAGCCGAACACCTATATGAGTCGGCCTCGGGACTCTGTAAGCCGGTCGGGCGTCAACCCGTGTATACAAGGGGACGACCCGCCGGCGGTTCAGGGACAAGAAACAACAACTCGATAGCCAGGCATAGCTTGTTTAGCTCCCTGCTTAGCGAGACCCCAATAATCCCATCACAACTAGACGTAGGCCTTTACCTTCATCGAAGGGGCCGAACTAGTATAAAATCCCTCGTGTCCTTTGTCCAGTTTAACCCCTTTAAGCTAACCCATCGCGATGGCTCCACGACTAAGTCCTTACACGAGGACATCTGACGTGATATTTCCACGACATACACCAAGGCCGCGAAAACTCGCGACGAAAGCCCACACCCTGCTCCGTCCGCCACCCAGCCGGAGCCTCTTCCCCAAAGACGTCGTCCACAGCAACACCTCAACGTCCCTCATCCATCGTACCGGATGAGGATCTGTCATTGATCTCATCGTCCCGCCGGTTCAGCCACCCCGTCCTCCACCTCCAAGGAGCTGCCCCGATGTTCCCCTCATCTTTCGCACCACCTCCATTCGCACACCACCGTCTTCACCTGCACCACCGGAAGAGCATCATCATCACCGTTTCCTCGGATGAAGCTGCGGCCTAATCGGCGCCACCAAAGAGGTTGTACACTAATCGCCAAATTTTCTTCTTGATTCGATCTCACGATGCTGCCGACGCTCGGTCCCGAGCCGACACGGCGCGGCTCCATCCACGGTGGCGTCACCAGCCACTTCCTCCACGGCGTCGCTCCCTCGGCGGCAATGTCCACATCAGTTGGAGCTACTGCTGCTTTAGCTCTCGCTCGCGCTGCTGCTCTGCTCTTGCTCTCAGTCCCCTGCCTGGTCTGCTCTTGCTCGCGATGCTGCTCTCGCTCTTGCTCTTGCTTGCGATGCTGCTTCGATTTGGCTACACTTCAATCGACTAAATCGACTTTTGGGTCAGTCGATTTTCAAGGGGTGGGCTCGCCGGGGTGAAGGAAGAACCAGCCGCAGCAGGGAGGGGGCTCGCCGGAGAGGTACCCCACAATCTATCTTAGGGTTCAGGATGGGGGCGATGGTCACCGGTGGTGGCGGGGTGGTGGCGTGGGGATCGCCGGAGAAAAAGCTCGGCATGGGGGGCCTAGAGGGATGGCCGGGGCGGCGGTGGACCGACGGTGAGGAGCGTTTTCGGGGCGGGCGGGGCGGCACACCGCCGGCCGCGGGCGGCGCGGGGCTGCTGTTTGGCCGGTGGTGGCTGGCAGCTCAGGGGGTGGAGCTTGAAGATGAACCGCAGGCCCTTGATTTCGTATCCAACGGCTGCAAAATTGACTGACCGATGAAAAAGTCAGTCAACCGATGTGTAGCCTCACCTTGCTAGTGCGTTCAGTTTCGACAGCAAAATTCAGTTTCGACAGCAAAATTCAGTTTTGACAGTTAGGTTCAGTTTCGACAGTTAAGTTCAGTTTCGATAGTTAAGTTCAGTTTCGACAGTTAAGTTCAGAGTGTTGGAAATATGCCCTAGAGGCAATAATAAAATGGTTATTATTGTATTTCCTTGTTCATGATAATTGTCTATCATTAATGCTATAATTGTATTGACCGGAAACCGCAATACATGTGTGAGTACACAGACCACAACATGTCCCTAGTAAGCCTCTAGTTGAATAGCTCGTTGATCAACATATGGTCATTGTTTCCTGACCATGGACATTGGATGTCATTGATAACGGGATCACATCATTAGGAGAATGATGTGATGGACAAGACCCAATCCTAAGCCTAGCACAAGATCATGTAGTTCGTATGCTAAACCTTTTCTAAATGTCAAGTATCTTTTCCTTAGACCATGAGATTGTGCAACTCCCGGATACGGTAGGAATGCTTTAGGTGTACCAAACGTCACAACGTAGCTGGGTGGCTATAAAGGTGCACTACGGGTATCTCTGAAAGTGTCTGTTCGGTTGGCACGAATCGAGAGTGGGATTTGTCACTCCGTGTGATGGAGAGGTATCTCTGGGCCCACTCGGTAGGACATCATCATAATGTGCACAATGTGATCAAGGAGTTGATCACGGGATGATGTGTTACGGAACGAGTAAAGAGGCTTGCCTGTAACGAGATTGAACAAGGTATCGGCATACCGATGATCGAATCTCGGGCAAGTACTATAGCGGTAGACAAAGGGAATTGTATATGGGATTGATTGAATCCTTGACATCGTGGTTCATCCGATGAGATCATCGTGGAACATGTGGGATCCAACATGGGTATCCAGATCCCGTTGTTTGTTATTGGCCGGAAAGTTGTCTCAGTCATGTCTGCATGGTTCCCGAACCCGTAGGGTCTACACACATAAGGTTTGATGGCGCTAGGGTTATAGGGAAGGTATGTACGCGGTTACTAAATGTTGTTCGGAGTCCTGGATGAGATCCCGTACGTCACGAGGAGTCCCGGAATGGTCCGGAGGTGAAGATTGATATACTGGATGAAGGGTTTTGGAGTCCGGAAGTGTTCCGGAGGTACGGGGTGATGACCAGCATGACCGAAAAGTGTTTCGGGAACCCCGGCAAGTGTTGGGGGGGCTTCATGGGCCAAGGGGAGGGGGCAAACCAGCCCACTAAGGGGTTGTGCGCCCCCTTCACCTATTCCCACATGACCAGTGGGTTTGGGGCGCCCCATCTAGGGTTCCCACCTCCTGGATTGGGGGCCAAGTCACCCAAAGGGGAGATCCCATCTGCCCTGGCCGCCGCCCCCCCTAGGGGAAACTCTAGGGCGCCTCCCCCTCTCCCATCCCCCTATATATAGTGGAGGTTTTGGGGCTGCCCAAGACACGAGTCTCTCTCTCCCAAGGCGCAGCCCTACCTCTCTCCCTCCTTGTCTCTCGTAGTGCTTGGCGGAGCCCTGCTGGAGTACCACGCTCCTCCACCACCACCACGCCATCGTGCTACTGCTAAATGGAGTCTTCCCCAACCTCTCCCTCTCCCCTTGCTGGATCAAGGCACGGGAAACGTCATCAGGCTGCAAGTGTGTTGAACGCGGAGGCGCCGTTGTTCGGCGCTTAGATCGGAATCAACCGCGATCTGAATCGCTACGAGTACGACTCCTTCATCCGCGTTCTTGTAACGCTTCCGCATCACGATCTTCAAGGGTATGAAGATGCACTCCCCTCTTTCTCGTTGCTAGTATCTCCATAGATTGATCTTGGTGATGCATAGAAAATTTTGATATTCTGCTACATTCCCCAACAGTGGCATCATGAGCTAGGTCTATTGCGTAGGTTCTACGGACGAGTAGAACACAAGTTGTTGTGGGCGTTGATTTTGTTCATTATGCTTACCGTTACTAGTCCTATCTTGTTTCAACGGTATTGTGGGATGAAGCGGCCCGGACCGACCTTACACGTACACTTACGTGAGACAGGTTCCACCGACTGACATGCACTTGTTGCATAAGGTGGCTAGCGGGTGCCAGTCTCTCCCACTTTAGTCGGATCGGATTCGATGAAAATGGTCCTTATGAAGGGTAAATAGCAATTGGCATGTCACGTTGTGGCTTTTGCGTAGGTAAGAAACGTTCTTGCTAGAAACCCATAGCAGCCACATAAAACATGCAAACAACAATTAGCGGACGTCTAACTTGTTTTTGCAGGGTATGCTATGTAATTTGATATGGCCAAAAAGAATGTGATGAATGATATGTGATGTATGAGATTGATCATGTTCTTGTAATAGGAATCACGACTTGCATGTCGATGAGTATGACAACCGGCATGAGCCATAGGAGTTGTCTTTATTTATTGTATGACCTGCATGTCACTGAATAACACCATGTAATTACTTTACTTCATTGCTAAACCGTTAGCCATAGTAGTAGAAGTAATAGTTGGCGAGACAACTTCACGGAGACACGATGATGGAGATCATGGTGTCATGCCGGTGACGATGATGATCGTGGAGCCCCGAAGATGGAGATCAAAAGGAGCAAAATGATATTGGCCATATCATGTCACTATTTGATTGCATGTGATGTTTATCATGTTTATGCATCTTATTTGCTTAGAACGATGGTAGTAAATAAGATGATCCCTCATAATAATTTCAAGAAAGTGTCCCCCCTAACTGTGCACCGTTGCGAAAGTTCATTGTTTCGAAGCACCACGTGATGATCGGGTGTGATAGATTCTAACATTCACGTACAACGGGTGTAAACCAGATTTACACACGCGAAACACTTAGGTTGACTTGACGAGCCTAGCATGTACAGACATGGCCTCGGAACACAAGAGACCGAAAGGTCGAACATGAGTCGTAAAGTGGATACGATCAACATGAAGATGTTCACCGATGATGACTAGTCCATCTCACGTGATGATCGGACACGGCCTAGTTGAATCGAATCATGTATCACTTAGATGACTACAAGGATGTCTATCTGAGTGGGAGTTCATAAGATGAACTTAATTATCCTGAACATAGTCAAAAGGTTTTTGCAAATTATGTCGTAGCTCGCATTTTAGTTCTACTGTTTTAGATATGTTCCTAGAGAAAATTTAGTTGAAAGTTGATTGTAGCAATTATGCGGACTGGGTCCGTAAACTGAGGATTGTCCTCATTGCTGCATAGAAGGCTTATGTCCTTCATGCACCGCTCGGTGTGCTGAACCTCGAATGTCGTCTGTGGATGTTGTGAACATCTGACATACACGTTTTGATGACTACGTGATAGTTCAGTAATGTTTAACGGTTTAGAATTGAGGCACCGAAGACGATTTTGAAACGTCGTAGAACATAAGGGATGTTCCAAGAGCTGAAATTGGGATTTCAGGCTTGTGCCCACGTCAAGAGGTATAAGACCTCCGACGAGTTTCTTAGCCTGCAAACTAAGGGAGAAAAGCTCAATCGTTGAGCCTGTGCTCAGATTGTCTGAGTACAACAATCACTTGAATCGAGTGGGAGTTAATCTTCCGGATGAGATAGTGATGTTTCTCCAAAGTCATTGCCACCAAGCTGCTAGAGCTTCGTGATGAACTATAACATATCAGGGATAAATATGATGATCCTTGAAATATTCACGATGTTTGACACCGCAAAAGTAGAAATCAAGAAGGAGCATCAATTGTTGATGGTTAGTGAAACCACTAGTTTCAAGAAGGGCAAGGGCAAGAAGGGGTACTTCAGGAAATGGCAAATCAGTTGCTGCTCCAGTGAAGAAACCCAGGGTTGAACCCAAACCCGAGACTAAGTGCTTCTGTAATGAGGGAACGGTCACTGAAGCAGAACTACCCTAGATACTTGGTAGATGAGAAGGCTGGCAAGGTTGACAGAAGTATATTGGATATACATTGAATTAAATGTGTACTTTACTAGTACTCCTAGTAGCACCAGGGTATTAAGATACCGGTTCGGTTGCTAAGTGTTAGTAACTCGAAATAAAAGAGCTACGGAATAAATGGAGACTAGCTAAAGGTGAGATGACGATATTAGTTGGAAGTGTTTCCAAGTTTGATGTGACCAAGCATCGCATACTCCCTCTACCATCGAGATTGGTGTTAAACCTAAATAATTGTTGTTTGGTGTTTGCGTTGAGCATAGACATGATTGGATTATGTCTATCGCAATACGGTTATTCATTTAAGGAGAATAATGATTACTCTGTTTATTTGAATAACACCTTCAATGGTCTTGCACCTAAAATGAATGGTTTATTGAATCTCGATCGTAGTGCTACACATGTTCATGCCAAAAGATATAAGATAGTAATGATAGTACCACATAATTGTGGCACTGCCATTTGAGTCATATTGGTATAAAACGCATGAAGAAGATCCATGTTGATGGATCTCTGGCCTCACTCGTTTTTGAAAAGTTTGAGACATGTGAACCATGTCTATTGGTATGTACGCATGAAGAAACTCCATGCAGATGGATCATTTGGACTCACTTGATTTTGAATCACTTGAGACATGCAAATCATACCACAAGGGCAAGATGACTGAAAAGCCTCGTTTCCAGTAAGATGGAACAAGAGAGCAACTTGTTGGAAGTAATACATTTTGATGTGTGATGTCCAATGAGTGCCGAGGCACGCAGTGGATATTGTTATGTTCTTACTTCATAGATGACTTGAGTAGATGTTGTATATTTGCTTGATGAAACACAAGTCTGAATTATTGAAAGGTTCAAGTAATTTCAGAGTGAAGTTGAAGATCATCGTAACTAGAAGATAAAATGTCTATGATATGATCATTGAGATGAATATTTGAGTGACGAGTTTGGCACACAATTAAGACCTTGTGGAAATTGTTTCACAACTAATACCGCCTGGAACACCATAGTGTGATGGTGTGTCCGAACATCATAGATGCACCCTATTGGATATGGGGCATACCATGATGTCTCTTATCGAATTACCACTATCGTTCATGGGTTAGGCATTAGAGACAACCGCATTCACTTTAAATAGGGCAACATGTAATTCCGTTGAGATGACACCATGTGAACTATGGTTTAGAGAAACCTAAGCTATCATTTCTTGAAAGTTTGGGGCTGCGATGCTTATGTGAAAAGTTTCATCCTGATAAGCTCAAACCCAAAGCGGATAAATACATCTTCATAGGACACCCAAAACAGTTGGGTATACCTCCTAATTCAGATCCGGAAGCAAAAGTAATTGTTTTTAGAAACGGGTCCTTTCTCGAGGAAAAGTTTCTCTCGAAAGAATTGAGTGGGAGGATGGTGGAGACTTGATGAGGTTAATGAACCATCACTTCAACCAGTGTGTATCAGGGCACATGAAGTTGTTCATGTGGCACCTAAACCAATTGAAGTGGAAGCTGATGATAGTGATCATGATGCTTCGGATCAGGTCACTACCGAACCTCGTATGTTGACAAGGACGCGTACTACTTCAGAGTGGTACACAATCCTGTCTTAGAGGTCATGTTGCTAGTCAACAATGAACCTACGAGCTATGGAGAAGCGATGGTGGGCCCGGATTCCGACAAATGGCTCGAGGCCATAAAATCCAAGAGAGGATCCATGTATGAAAACAAAGTGTAGACTTTGGAAGAACTACTTGATGGTCGTAAGGCTGTTGGGTACAGATGGATTTTAAAAGGAAGACGGACAAAGATGGTAATTGTCACCATTAAGAAAGCTCGACTTGTCGCTAAGATATTTTTCGACAAGTTCAAGGAGTTGACTACGATGAGACTTTCTCATTCGTAGCGATGCTAAGAGTATGTTGGAATTATATTAGCAATTACTGCATGATTTATGAAATCTTGCAGATAGGATGTCAAAACATTGTTTTCTCGACGATATTCTTGAGGAAAGGTTGTATGTGATACAACCAGAAGGTGTTGTCAATCCTGAAAGATGCTAACAAGTGTGCAAAGCTCCAGCAATCCTTCTAGGGACTGGAGTAAGCATCTCGGAGTTGGAATATACGCTTTGATGAGATGATCAAATATTTTGGGTTTATACAAAGTTTATGAGAAACTTGTATTTCCAAAGAAGTGAGTAGGAGCACTATAGCATTTCTGATGAGTATATGTTGTTGACATATTGTTGATCGGAAATGATGTAGAATTTCTGGAAAGCATATTGGGTTATTTGAAAAGTGTTTTTCAATGGAAAACCTGGATTAAGCTACTTGAACATTGAGCATCAAGATCTATAAGGATAGATCAAAACGCTTAACAGTACTTTCAATTGAATACATACCATGACAAGATTTTAAAGGAGTTCAAAATAGATCAGCAAAGAAGGAGTTCTTGGCTGTGTTATATGGTGTGAGTATTGAGTAAGACTCAAGACATGACCATGGCAGAAGAGAGACAAAGGACGAAGGTCGTCCCCTATGCTTCAGACGTAGGCTCTATAGTATGCTATGCTGTGTACCGCACCGGAAGTGTGCCTTGCCATGAGTCAGTCAAGGGGTACAAGAGTGATCCAGGAATGGATCACAGGACAGCGGTCAAACTTATCCTTAGTAACTAGTGGACGAAGGAATTTTCTCGATTATGGAGGTGGTAAAAGAGTTCGTCGTAAAGGGTTACGCCAATGCAAACTTTGACACTAATCCGGATTATTCTGAGTAGTAAACCGGATTCGTATAGTAGAACAGTTATTTGGAAAAGTTCCAAATAGAGCGTGGTATCTGCATCTAGGAGATGACATAGAGATTTGCAAAACACACACGGATCTAAAAGGTTCAGATCCGTTGACTAATAACCTCTCTCACAAGCGAGATATGATCAAACCCCATGGGTGTCGATTCATTACAATCACATAGTGATGTGAACTAGATTATTGACTCTAGTGCAAGTGGGAGACTGTTGGAAATATGCCCTAGAGGCAATAATAAAATGGTTATTATTGTATTTCCTTGTTCATGATAATTGTCTATCATTCATGCTATAATTGTATTGACCGGAAACCACAATACATGTATGAATACATAGAACACAACATGTCCCTAGTAACCCTCTAGTTGACTATCTCGTTGATCAACAGATGGTCATGGTTTCCTGACCATGGACATTGGATGTCATTGATAACGGGATCACATCATTAGGAGAATGATTTGATGGACAAGACCCAATCCTAAGCCTAGCACAAGATCGTGTAGTTCGTATGCTAAAGCTTTTCTAAATGTCAAGTATCTTTTCCTTAGACCATGAGATTGTGCAACTCCCGGATACCGTAGGAATGCTTTGGGTGTACCAAACGTCACAACGTAACTGGGTGGCTATAAAGGTGCACTATGGGTATCTCCAAAAGTGTCTGTTGGGTTGGCATGAATCAAGACTGGGATTTGTCACTCCGTGTGACAGAGAGGTATCTCTGGGCCCACTCGGTAGGACATCATCATAATGTGCACAATGTGATCAAGGAGTTGATCACGGGATGATGTTTTACGAAACGAGTAAAGAGACTTGCCGGTAACGAGATTGAACAAGGTATCGGCATACCGACGATCGAATCTCGGGCAAGTACTATATCGGTAGACAAAGGGAATTGTATACGGGATTGATTGAATCCTTGACATCGTGGTTCATCCGATGAGATCATCGTGGAACATGTTGGAGCCAACATGGGTATCCAGATCCTGTTGTTGGTTATTGGCCGGAAAGTTGTCTCGGTCATGTCTGCATGGTTCCCGAACCCGTAGGGTCTACACACTTAAGGTTCGATGACGCTAGGGTTATAGGGAAGGTATGTACGTGGTTACTGAATGTTGTTCGGAGTCTCGGATGAGATCTGGGACGTCACAAGGAGTCCCGGAATGGTCCCGAGGTGAAGATTGATATATTGGATGAAGGGTTTTGGAGTCCGAAAGTGTTCCGGAGGTACCAGGTGATGACCAGCATGACCGAAAAGTGTTTCGGGAGCCCCGGCAAGTGTTGGGGGGGGGGGCTTCATGGGCCAAGTGGATGGGGCAAACCAGCCCACTAAGGGGCTGTGCACCCCCCTCACCTATTCCCACGTGACCAGGGGGTTTGGGGCGTCCCATCTAGGGTTCCCACCTCCTGGCTTGGGGGCCAAGTCACCCAAAGGGGAGATCCCATCTGCCTTGGACGCCGCCCGCCTAGGGGAAACCCTAGGGCGCCTCCCCCTCTCCCATCCCCTATATATAGTGGAGGTTTTGGGGCTGCGCAAGACACGAGTCTCTCTCTCCCAAGGCGCAAGCCTACCTCTCTCCCTCCTCATCTCTTGTAGTGCTTGGCGAAGCCCTGATGGAGTATGGCGCTCCTCCACCACCACCACGCTGTTGTGCTGCTGCTGCACGTGTGTTTAACGCGGAGGTGTCGTTGTTTGGCGCTTAGATCAGAATCAACCGCGATCTGAATCGCTACGAGTACGACTCCTTCATCCACGTTCTTGTAACGCTTCCGCATCGCGATCTTCAAGGGTATGAAGATGCACTCCCCTCTCTCTCGTTGCTAGTATCTCCATAGATTGATCTTGGTGATGCGTAGAAAATTTTGAATTTCTGCTATGTTCCCCAACATAGAGATGAGCGGCTGATGTATTTTACATCTAGCATTTTGTGGTTATGTATTTCACGTCATGTATTGGAGATGCTATTAGAATTCCACTCAGGTTAACGTTGTTCGTTGTCTCTCTTGTCCTGCTTCAGCCTCGGCGTCATACAACTCACCGGAGCTGCTCCAACGACGAAACCCTCCATCACAGCGGAGGAGTACCTCGGGCTCCATCTCCAGACACCTAAGATCATCTTCCCCTCCTCCGACAACAAAGTCAGCTGGAGCATCCTCACCGGCCAACCCAATCACGCTGAGATCGACATGGCTTCGCCAAAGAGGTTGTACACTTGTTGCATCTCTTTTTTACTCTACATGTTATATATATTGTCCACTGAGCACTCGTAGTAACGGGAAATACGATTATTTTATCCTATTATATGACAAGCAGTGAGGTACCATGCAACTTAGCTATCCGTGATGGACTCTCTTGAACGCCATCATTATTTATCTCTGCGCGTTTGAGCTGTGCATTTGTCGATGGGCATGGGAGTTGAGCTAGTATGGCAGCGGCCTGGGTCCAAAGTAATAGAAGTATCACAAAAACATTTTTTAGTGTAGGATTTTCCTTGCTCAAGCCTGCCTACAAGAATCGCCAGTGCTTGAAAGGAAAAGTGAATGAAAAACATAGGAATTGCAAAGTTTCCTATGGTACTAATTTTCATGAATTTGCTGCAAAGGAATGGAGCAAAGGAAAACTGTAGGATTTGTTCCTTTAGTGTCTCCTTGAAAGAAAAACCGTAGGAATTCTAATTTCTACTTCTCCTCCTTTTCATATTCCTATTCATCAAGCACAAGACTAAGAGAAAGTAGCATAATAGCATTATAACCGTACATTTTCTTGTGGTTTGACTTAATCTCACCATGCTTTTTTGCATCCTGTGATCTTCCAATTGTTGTGAATCAAACACCCAAATTGCAGAAATCCTGTGTTTTTAACTTCTCTGTTTTGCACAAGCATTCCTATCCTATTCCTGTCTATTTCCTATCCCTGCATTGTTAGAATCCTCAAATTCAAACAATCCCTTACTCAATTACTTCTGTTACAGATATGTGTCAAAGAAAACCTTGTGTGGTTTGTCCTGCTCCTGCGGCGCTGTGTTCCACCCCATCTCAGCTGCTCCAACGACGGAAGGGTTCACCACAGCAGGGATCCTCTCTCTAGACTGTCTTTCACCGCCTAAGATCTTCTTCCCCACCGCCGGCAGCTACGACAACTGCATTACCATCATCAACTGAGCAGATGACCTTGAGGACTACACGGGTCCGCAAGAGAGGTCGCACTCTTCCGTGTCTGCTTACGTTATGTGTCGCTTAATATGATGACATGCTACATTATCATCGTGTTCACCTATTAGACTCCGAGTCAGGTCCAAACTAATGCTGAAACTTGAGTATTTAAATGGTTGTGGGGTACATATTGGGGCAGCAATCAGTACTATTTGTCTACTATCTGGTTAATCTCCGGTGTCTACTATGAGTTTCATGTTGGGTGCAAACAAACATTAAAGGAGCCATTATATGTATTTTTTAACTAAAGCTATTATCTGCCTGCTATCATTGGTTTTGGGTCTATCCACAGTTTGCTACCATCACTCTGGATTTGTGCATGCACTCCTTACATAATCTCACTATGTTCTATTCCTATGCATGCTAGTTATTGTACACAATGGAACTGATCATGTAGAGCAAAAGAGACGAGTCTTGCATGGCAATAAAATTTCATGCAGACGTCGTTCCATGGTGGGCGAAAAGGTAGCCCCCCCCCCTCCACCCATTTCGGAACGTAATCAAGAGGAAGATAACTATTCTGAGCGGGATTCAGAAGGAGAAGACAACTCCTATTTACCCCATGAGGTCTTCGCTCTAACTTGGCATGCTGATGTTGGTAATATCATGCATATGGTGCCTTGCATTGCTTACTGTATACATTAAAGATGTCATCTGCTTATTTTAAACATGCTTTGTGTTAATGCCATCTGTTTAGTTTCTTTATCGTATATGTGAATCATGCAATGCCATCTTGTCTAGCCAGGCATCATATATGTGAATTTTGCAGTGCCACCCTGGTTAGCCAGTCATCTTATATGTGAATTATATCATGCCATCATATTTTTATTATGTGTTAAATTTGGCAACAATTTTAGTACATTCAATTACTCTTCCTGTGCATCAGCCACTTGGCACAGTCATGGAAATATCTGGAGTGGAAACAAGGTCTTCAGAGTAGACAATGCTATCTGATGAATCGCCTGTCTTGCTGGTTACCGATAGCTCCTCGGAGGAGGATTCAAAGACATATGACCAGTCATATTTCCCCCCTGAGGTGCATGCCCTAACTTGGCAGGGTTATGTTACTCATATCGTGCGTATGGTATCTTGCATTGTTATGTCATTTGTGTCAGGACCCCGACTCAATGTCACATCGATCTAGCCTATAACACTTCATATCACTTTGCGGCCTCACGCACGGTATTCCCACGGGTGTCGCCTTACCTTTGCCCGGGACCGTTTGCGCCTTTTGGCTCACGTATATGATGATGTCGCTAGCATCCATATGATAAAGAGCCCGGGCTGACATGACTAGTCGTAAACCCAAAGTGGCACAAACTTACAGGGACAGGCATCCATGACCCAACATCGAACGTGTCGGTCATCAGCGAGTGAATCCAGGCTGTAGCACTGGGCTAGCAGGACTCCGGTGAACCGGGCTGTAGCGGGCTAACAGGACTCCGGTATTCATCGCGTGACATTTCCCCGAAGGGACAGACACAGGAACGAAGAAGGACACATGCCGGCCAGCCTAAGTGTTCCGGAGCAGTAGCAAGCTACCATGGCTCGGTGGAAACACTAGGAGACATTTCCCGGTAAGAGAGGCTACTAAAGATAAACAACTAGATAGTCAGATCCCACACATACCAAGCATTTCAATAACATACACACAATATGCTCGATATGTGCAAATACAACATGGCATCACAACATGACTCTACAACTCAAGTATTTAATCAATAGGCTCCGAGGAGCGAGATATTACAAACAGGGGTCTCATGACCCAACATTCAGAGCATACAAATCAAAGCACAAGCCGAAGCTATCATGTCTGAGTACAGACATCTATAAATGAAAAAGGCTGAGAAGCCTGACTATCTACCAGATCCTGCCGAGGGCACAAGATCATAGCTGAGGTAACAAGCTAAACATCGAAGTCCACGTGGAACTACTAGTGAGACTGAAGTCTCTCTGCAAAAACATAAAATAGGCAAACGTGAGTACAAATGTACCCAGCAAGACTTACATCAGATCTATCTACATATGCATCATTATCAACAAGGGGATGGTGGGGTTTAACTGCAGCAAGCCAGCTTTGACTCGGTGGCTAACCTGAACTACGACTGCAAGTAACTCTTTTGAGGTGGCGCACACGAGTCCACATATTCACCATATCAATACACCACTATGGATCCTCTCCCGTCTCCCTACGAGAACGCCATCCATAGCACTCAGACATGATAGGGGTATCCACTTATTTTAGAGTATCCACTTTCACTTGTCTATGAACTATGCAAGGGGTCCGAGTTTCCATATCCGAGGAATCCGGCTATTCGAATAGATGATGTTAACCCTGCAGGGGTGTACTTCTTCACACACGCTTTCGCCACTTATCGCCCTATACACGTCATGTACCTCGGCAACCTTCAAGCGGAAGCCGGGCGAGGGAGTCGGCCACGACCTGACTAACCGAACAAGTCTCTAGTCCAGGTTTATCGCCTATTCGGGTTCCATCCGCAAGGAGATCCGGCCGGGGTGTCGCTCACGGCCCCAAATGATGTGTGCAGGGTTCCCAAGCCCACCTCGACGGGTGGATCTACGCTTGGTACACCGTGCCACTATGCCTAGTCTGTCCCAAGCCCACCTGTACCGGGTGCCACTTGGTAGACTACTAACACTACCTACAAACACTAGAAACTAGTTGCAACTCCTGGACAGAGATCATGTTGATTAATAAGTCGAGAGGGGTCGAGTTACCGGAACCCAATGTGTGGTAGTAACTGGTCATGGATCACAAACACAGAACTCAGTTCCTAAGGACGGCTGCAATGAGACAACCCACCATGTACTCCTACATGGCCTCTCACCGCTACCTTTACCAAATCGTGTTCACATACTTAGCTCACACACAGTAGGACATGTTCACACACCTCTGATTCATCCCCGATGAATCAGACCTGACTCAACTCTAAGCAGTAGCAGGCATGACAAACAAGCATGAATGAGTAGGCACAACAGGGCTCAAACAACTCCTACTCATGCTAGTGGGTTTCATCTATTTACTGTGGCAATGACAGGTCATGCAAAGGATAAAGGGGTTCAGCTACCGCAGCAAGTAACAAATATGTCGTTGTTGTCCTAATGCAGTAAAAAAGAGCAGGAGAGAGAGAGTGGGATTTTATCGGAATGAACAAGGGGGTTTTGCTTGCGTGGCACTTCTGAAGATAATATAGCTCTTCATCGGTATCAACGATCACAATGTCGAAACATCGTCTACCGGGAGGGGACAGATACCGGCAACAAAGAAGAAATACAATCAATGCAATGCACAATATGATGCATGCTCATGACATGCCAATATGAATGTGTTTTGAGCTAATGCAACTAGCAACAGATTAAATGAAGTTGGTTTGAATACAAGATTCAAATTCAAACTCCATATGTGATTATTCAAATGCCATTTAATTGATTTGTGCTAAACAGCAGCTATAAGTTGTTCTAACATGCATGAAAATGGTACAGATGGATTCCTTGAATTTTTCTGATAATTTTTCATATATAAATTATTTCATTCTGAGCTACGGTTGAATTTCTATGAATTTTTGAATTTTAAATCATTTTCTGGAATTTCCTGAATTAAAAATAAATCCAGAAAATGATTTATTGCGTCAGCACTAGGTCATGCTGATGTCAGCAGGTCAACTGGGCGCCCCAGGTCAAACCTGACGTGTGGGGTCCACACGTCAGTGACACGGGTTAAACAGGGGGGTTTAGTTTAGTTTAATTAAAGATTAGGGGCACTAGGGCCCACATGTCAGTGTCAGGGGGGGTTAGATTAGGTGGTGATTAGCGTAAGCTAATCACCTGATGGCGGGGTCCACCTGTCATGGACCCAGGGGAGGTCAAACCCCTGGTCAAACGAGTCAATCCCGCCGGCGTTGAGTCACCGGCGAGGCCGAGGCGGCGGAGGCCTTTGGGTTGCTTGCTCCGGCGACCAAACGGACGGAGGAGGGGCTCTACGGATAGCTGGAAGAGCGCCGCGTCTTCCTATGGAGTCGGTTGGGGTAAGGGCAGCCGGAATCGGCGCCGGCGACGACCTAGGTGGCCGCCGGAGTTCGGGCGACCACGGGTTTGGTGCTGTAGAGAGCAAGCGGGCTAGTTTTTGCGCTAGGCATGCTCTACGGGAAACTACAAACGCGCAGGGCTCGCCGGGGTGACCAAATGGTCACCGGAGCTACGCCGGCGGCGAGCTCAGCGGAGGTGAGCTTCGGCCATGGCGGAAATCGGTGCTAGAGGATGCGCTAGAGGAAGGGCACAGGGGGGAAATGGAGAGGAGCTCACATAGGGACTAGCAGAGTCGACGACGAGGTCGGGGAAGCTCTGGACGACGCGAATTTACGGCGGCGATCTCCGGGCACCGGAGATGAAGACGACGATGCTCCGGTCGACTGGGGCCTCCTATGGTCGCGTGCGTCGGTGTGCAGCTCCATGGGGTCAGGACGGAGCTCAGGAATGCGAGAAGGGAGCGAGGGGGTGGCTGTGGCCGCGGCGAACGGCGTCGGTGGCGACGAGCTCCGCTCGGGCAGAGAGGGAGAGAGATCAAAGGAGAGGATGAGGCGAGGGAGAGAGTGGGAGAGAGCCAGGGGCTGCGTGGCGCTCCGTGGCGTCGTCTAGGAGGGGCCGGGGAAGCAGGAGGTGGCCGGAGAAGCAGGAGGTGGCCGGGGCGCGTGGCCGCGCGCGCCGGGCGCGTGCCCGTCCTCCTGGCAAAGGAGGAAGGCGACAGGGGGGGAGTGGAGATGGGCTGGGCCGGTTTCTGCAGCAGGCCGCACAGGTAGGCGCCAGGTAAGTGGCTGGGCTTCTCTCTGTTTTATTTTCTGTTCTGTTTTCTTTTATTTAATCTTTGCCACTGTTTTGAATTTAAAATAATTCAAACAATGCCAAAAACTCCTCTGAATATTTTTATTTTGCTAGATGGACTTTTCCAAAAGCTCAAAAAATATTTCAGGGATATTTGAAATTATATTCTAATTATATGAATATAATTCAAATCCAAATAGCTAATGAATTAAATTCAAAGTCCCAAAAATAAATCCTTAAAAATGTTCAATATTTTGGTTGGGACCAGAACCCTTGCCAAAAATTATCAAACATTTAAGAAGGGCATTTTGGAACAATGAATGAGATTTTTAGGGTTTTTGCCCTTCTTTTATTTAAATTTTGAGGCTTCCAAATTTCCTCAGTTCAAGTTTCAGAAATTTAGACATGATGCAAACACCAGGCAGCACCAGAAGCTAGGGATGTGACAACTCACCCCCACTAAACAAGAATCTTGTCTCGAGATTCAAGCGTAGGGTAAGATGAAGGGGGAACGCAAACTAGTATAATCTTCACGATCCAGGGTGCACTTCATACAAGTGTTGATTCGATCACCATCTTTGTCTTGAAGTCTTGCCTTGAGAACTCCAACTATCATGACAATGAGAGGAAAGGAAAGACTCTAAAGGAATTGTTCTTCCCGAAGGTCGAACAACTCAGGATTAATCCACGGTATGAGACATAGCAACATCTCTCGAGCTGAGAGACGAAGCACACATCCATAGGAATGGGGTGAAGCAGATGACAAAGGTTCACTAGGTAGACAACAATTCCAGACTTAAGAATGTGGTGATCGGTTGTCAACGTAGCGAGGAGTTGAGTTGCCATGATACCACGACGAAACATCTTGGAGGAGGGTGATTCGTAGATTATTACCTTAAGTGGCAAAAAGAATTACCTTTGATATAGAGATCATTGATACTCTTCATACCAGCCTAAGGCAATTCACAACAATCATTTGGCGGGGTGCAAAGGAATGGTACACCCGGACTAGAATGGATGATGTGGACTACCTTGTTGAAGACAACGCAATGGATGATTTTTGCTTATCACCGGAAATGGAAGAGACCCATGGTAGAATGGCACATTGGCGGTGCAAGCTGGGAACAAAATGCAAATGCTGGGAATGATTCTGGTAACTGGGGAAGAACCCAACAATAGAGAGTGAATTCACTGTTTGAAAAGGTCATAGCATTGCCGAGGAAACTGAGAGCAAACCCAGTTAGTGCCGAAGATAACACGTAGCGCTTGCGCGTGCTCTCAAAAACTTGAGCATTTCCATAATCATCAAGATTTTACCAATATCCGTGTCAAGGATTCTGGCAACACAACTTGCTACCATGATGAATGATGATGGATGATGCAGATGCAAAGAAAGATAACACTTTCTCAGATTTCACCCTTGGCGGGGCCAAGGAAATAAAATCTGGATGATCGACCGAGAGACATTTAGCACTCCGCTTCTAATGTTCTCCTTGATGTGCTAGTGTAACCCATTCATAGAAATGGTCTGGTATCTAGAACATCAAGTAAAGGTCGGACTTCGGAAACACAAAAATCATAAGGCACAACTAGGGAGTAAATCCTACGAAGTCCTTATGGAAAGGTGTCCAACTTCTCCAATCAAGATACTACAATATTAGGTCTCCCGGCGGGGTGTGTTGGCCACGACATCCACTTTACCGGTTTCCGAGGGACCGATATTATAGTTCTTGGAAAATGTTCCAACCATCATATCTGCCTGAGATTCAGATCTGGTTGGTGTCAGGATATTCCAGACTCATCGAGTCTAGGAAGGAAAATGAAAGTTTGCAACACAATTCGACGAGATAACGTTGCGAGATTCTCGGCAAATGAACTACGATAGCAAACTCCAAAACATGAGCTGGTTCTTCTACACATGTGTGAACACGCTGCCTCAGACAAACATGATCACATGGTAGTCTTACAATAAAACACTACCGAGTTCTGGTAGGAACCATCATCGAGGATATAGGAATCTTGTGCATGAACTAGTATTTGCACAGCAACTCCTTTTCCTTGAACAAATCAATCAGTGGCTTGGTGTGCTAGGGATACATATAAAATGAAGGTCGCAAGTCTCCAAACCACAAAATACTTCGCACATGTGTATGACTGACTTGGGATGATTCCAGAGGAAGCAGAACTAACTTTCTCAAATTCACGGAGGCAACTTTCACCAAATGCACGTGTATAAGAGGAAGTCACTCCTTTCATCAAACAAATACTTCATGAGCTAGCATGAAGAAAATGCTTTCAAAAGTTTCCAACACTAACTTATTGTCCAACAAGATCTTGGAGAAGATAAAATGATGTTGATGGGCTCAACAACAAATCATCGAGATTTCCATGAAGATGGAATTCCAAGACTTGGTGAACAAGCTGATAGCATTGGTCAGACCAAAAGATGTAATGGTGTATGCTCGAGGAAAATCCACGAGTAAGACAACATTACGAACATCGTTGGTTCTGATTTGATTTGACGATAGCCCATACTCAATCAAAGGTTTGGGTAAGATAATAGATCCAGCAACTGATCACAGGGACCAATCGATGAAGATATCATCTTTCTTCAACACACACTACACAAGAATATCCCTTTGGAACGAACTAAGTCAGGCAAGCTTTTATCTTCCAACTCTCCAGGTTGTTGTCTAGCTTAACCAACTAGCTCAGGGATATCCAACACAGATTCTTGGAGAAAGGGTGGTTCACAAGAAACCAACTTGATCACGAGCTCAACATAACAGTCAGGAAACAACCCGGTAACACTTCCAAGAAGATATTTGGAAAGCCACGAACCACCGGTATGTTATTAAGCTCGAGAACAATCTCGCTTTTGAGGGCAAGACGATATGATCAATGAGTGAGGACACCCTAAGAATGAGGTTGTCGTCCATTTAACTACCAAGCAATGGAGTTGCTAGCAGTATAGATTTCACACATCACGATTCACTTGTCGGCGTTCCGGTTATAATAACACGGAAACCAAGGAATGAATATCGATGGCGAGAAGTATCACTACATCAAGAATTCACAAGAGCCGGTGCAATTCTCATGAAAATCCTGACATAAAGACGGTAATACTTCAGGGTAGAGCAGAATCAAAAGCTGGGTTGGCATTTTGAACTGCAGAGCACAATTGCTTTGACCCAATCCTAGATATGGATGAGGTACTGGAGTTTGTTTCTCCTAGTCATTCTGGAATAGAATGGCTTGACAGACCACACGAGTAATAGGCATCGATGAACGAATGCACACATAATCTTGACTATCAATTGATAGACGAGGGTCAGAAGACAACTAAAGAGAGACAACTCAAGGAACATACGATTTTCTGAGTTGTGGATGCATGGTTTAGCATGTCGAACGAAGTTCAACATATTTCTTCCGGATAACCCATGCAGAAAGGTAGAACAGGCAGAGCCACAATATATAATGGAGAACTCATCAAGAGCACTCTGGTTGTGATCGTTCAATTCAACGAGGAACTTCTGCCATAAGTAGTTCATGGTATTTGGAAGAAGAAGATACCACGGACCTCAAAGACTATCGCAAAGGTTACTAATAACCTAAGGGAGCTAGCAATTACTATCAACATGAAGTAAGTGGGGTGAATCTCGGGTTCAAAACCCAGGAATAGAATACCTACTACTAAGTGGCATCACGGGATGCTTTCGAGAATAAAGGCCAGAATCATCACACTGGGACACAAATCATGGCTAGATCACTAGATGATCCCCTGAGGCACCTAGGGTCATAATAATAACTCCAACATATATGTTAAGGCAACGGAGTACCTCAACTAAACGATTTGTGTGATTAACCTGACCAAAGGCACATCGGAAACAGGAGGAAGGGGTTTGCAAATGCATCCGAATATTTAGAAACCTGGGATGACTCGGACGGCATAACGGCTGTAAATGCTCAGAAAAGATTTGAGACATTCACAAAAATGGTGGCATAACCACTCGGAAGCACAATATCAAGGTTTCAAGATCAACAGTTAACGTACAGAAGTAGTAGAAACTGAACTCAAGCTTAAATCCAACAATCTTATAAGTCTACGGATTAGCAACACGTGATCCTGATAGAAAGAAGAGATAGCCTAGTCCTTAATCCCCGTAGGAAAGATAAGATGACTCAGATCAGAAGGGCATAAGGTATAAGGAGTAAAAAGAGCCTTACGTTCCATCCCACAATCAATTCCCTTATATAACTAAAGAATTTCTAGACTCAACTTCGACCAGTTTGGCTTGGTAATCCTACAGGCAGTCAAGCTCTGATACCAACGCTGTCAGGACCCCGACTCAATGTCACATCGATCTAGCCTATAACACTTCATATCACTTTGCGGCCTCACGCACGGTATTCCCACGGGTGTCGCCTTACCTTTGCCCAGGACCGTTTGCGCCTTTTGGCTCACGTATATGATGATGTCGCTAGCATCCATATGATAAAGAGCCCGGGCTGACATGACTAGTCGTAAACCCAAAGTGGCACAAACTTACAGGGACAGGCATCCATGACCCAACATCGAACGTGTCGGTCATCAGCGAGTGAATCCAGGCTGTAGCACTGGGCTAGCAGGACTCCGGTGAACCGGGCTGTAGCGGGCTAACAGGACTCCGGTATTCATCGCGTGACATTTCCCCGAAGGGACAGACACAGGAACGAAGAAGGACACATGCCAGCTGGCCTAAGTGTTCCGGAGCAGTAGCAAGCTACCATGGCTCGGTGGAAACACTAGGAGACATTTCCCGGTAAGAGAGGCTACTAAAGATAAACAACTAGATAGCCAGATCCCACACATACCAAGCATTTCAATAACATACACACAATATGCTCGATATGTGCAAATACAACATGGCATCACAACATGACTCTACAACTCAAGTATTTAATCAATAGGCTCCGAGGAGCGAGATATTACAAACAGGGGTCTCATGACCCAACATTCAGAGCATACAAATCAAAGCACAAGCGGAAGCTATCATGTCTGAGTACAGACATCTATAAATGAAAAAGGCTGAGAAGCCTGACTATCTACCAGATCCTGCCGAGGGCACAAGATCGTAGCTGAGGTAACAAGCTAAACGTCGAAGTCCACGTGGAACTACTAGTGAGACTGAAGTCTCTCTGCAAAAACATAAAATAGGCAAACGTGAGTACAAATGTACCCAGCAAGACTTACATCAGATCTATCTACATATGCATCATTATCAACAAGGGGATGGTGGGGTTTAACTGCAGCAAGCCAGCTTTGACTCGGTGGCTAACCTGAACTACGACTGCAAGTAACTCTTTTGAGGTGGCGCACACGAGTCCACATATTCACCATATCAATACACCACCATGGATCCGCTCCCGTCTCCCTACGAGAACGCCATCCATAGCACTCACGCTTATCTTGCGTATTTTAGAGTATCCACTTTCACTTGTCTATGAACTATGCAAGGGGTCCAAGTTTCCATATCCGAGGAATCCGGCTATTCGAATAGATGATGTTAACCCTGCAGGGGTGTACTTCTTCACACACGCTTTCGCCACTTATCGCCCTGTACACGTCATGTACCTCGGCAACCTTCACGCGGAAGCCGGGCGAGGGAGTCGGCCACGACCTGACTAACCGAACAAGTCTCTAGTCCAGGTTTATCGCCTATTCGGGTTCCATCCGCAAGGAGATCCGGCCGGGGTGTCGCTCACGGCCCCAAACGATGTGTGCAGGGTTCCCAAGCCCACCTCGACGGGTGGATCTACGCTTGGTACACCGTGCCACTATGCCTAGTCTGTCCCAAGCCCACCTGTACCGGGTGCCACTTGGTAGACTACTAACACTAACTACAAACACCAGAAACTAGTTGCAACTCCTGGACAGAGATCATGTTGATTAATAAGTCGAGAGGGGTCGAGTTACCGGAACCCAATGTGTGGTAGTAACTGGTCATGGATCACAAACACAGAACTCAGTTCCTGAGGACGGCTGCAATGAGACAACCCACCATGTACTCCTACATGGCCTCTCACCGCTACCTTTACCAAATCGTGTTCACACACTTAGCTCACACACAGTAGGACATGTTCACACACCTCTGATTCATCCCCGATGAATCAGACCTGACTCAACTCTAAGCAGTAGCAGGCATGACAAACAAGCAGGAATGAGTGGGCACAACAGGGCTCAAACAACTCCTACTCATGCTAGTGGGTTTCATCTATTTACTGTGGCAATGACAGGTCATGCAAAGGATAAAGGGGTTCAGCTACCACAGCAAGTAACAAATATGTCGTTGTTGTCCTAATGCAGTAAAAAAGAGCAGGAGCGAGAGAGTGGGATTTTATCGGAATGAACAAGGGGGTTTTGCTTGCCTGGCACTTCTGAAGATAATATAGCTCTTCATCCGTGTCAACGATCACAATGTCGAAACATCGTCTACCGGGAGGGGACAAATACCGGCAACAAAGAAGAAATACAATCAATGCAATGCACAATATGATGCATGCTCATGACATGGCAATATGAATGTGTTTTGAGCTAATGCAACTAGCAACAGATTAAATGAAGTTGGTTTGAATACAAGATTCAAATTCAAACTCCATATGTGATTATTCAAATGCCATTTAATTGATTTGTGCTAAACAGCAGCTATAAGTTGTTCTAACATGCATGAAAATGGTACAGATGGATTCCTTGAATTTTTCTGATATTTTTTCATATATAAATTATTTCATTCTGAGCTACGGTTGAATTTCTATGAAGTTTTGAATTTTAAATCATTTTCTGGAATTTCCTGAATTAAAAATAAATCCAGAAAATGATTTATTGCGTCAGCACTAGGTCATGCTGATGTCAGCAGGTCAACTAGGCGCCCCAGGTCAAACCTGACGTGTGGGGTCCACACGTCAGTGACACGGGTTAAACAGGGGGGTTTAGTTTAGTTTAATTAAAGATTAGGGGCACTAGGGCCCACATGTCAGTGTCAGGGGGGTTAGATTAGGTGGTGATTAGCGTAAGCTAATCACCTGATGGCGGGGTCCACCTGTCATGGACCAAGGGGAGGTCAAACCCCTGGTCAAACGAGTCAATCCCGCCGGCGTTGAGTCGCCGGCGAGGCCGAGGCGGCGGAGGCCTTTGGGTTTCTTGCTCCGGTGACCAAACGGACGGAGGAGGGGCTCTACGGATAGCTGGAAGAGCGCCGCGTCTTCCTGTGGAGTCGGTTGGGGTCGGGCCGGCCGGATTCGGCGCCGGTGACGACCTAGGTGGCCGCCGGAGTTCGGGCGACCACGGGTTTGGTGCTGCAGAAAGCAAGCGGGCTAGTTTTTGCGCTAGGCATGCTCTACGGGAAACTACGAACGCGCAGGGCTTGCCGGGGTGACCAAATGGTCACCGGAGCTACGCCGGCGGCGAGCTCGGCGGAGGTGAGCTTCGGCCATGGCAGAAATCGGTGTTAGAAGACGCGCTAGAGGAAGGGCACAGGGGGGAAATGGAGAGGAGCTCATGTAGGGACTAGCAGAGTCGACGACGAGGTCGGGGAAGCTCTGGACGACGCGAATTTACGGCGGCGATCTCCGGGCACCGGAGATGAAGACGACGACGCTCCGGTCGACTGGGGCCTCCTCTGGTCGCGTGCGTCGGTGTGCAGCTCCATGGGGTCGGGACGGAGCTCAGGAATGCGAGGAGGGAGCGAGGGGGTGGCTGTGGCCGCGGCGAACGGCGTCGGTGGCGACGAGCTCCGCTCGGGCAGAGAGGGAGAGAGATCAAAGGAGAGGATGAGGCGAGGGAGAGAGTGGGAGAGAGCCAGGGGCTGCGTGGCGCTCCGTGGCATCGTCTAGGAGGGGCCGGGGAAGCAGGAGGTGGCCGGAGAAGCAGGAGGTGGCCGGGGCGCGTGGCCGCGCGCGCCGGGCGCGTGCCCGTCCTCCTGGCAAAGGAGGAAGGCGACAGGGGGGGGAGTGGAGATGGGCTGGGCCGGTTTCTGCAGCAGGCCGCACAGGTAGGCGCCAGGTAAGTGGCTGGGCTTCTCTCTGTTTTATTTTCTGTTCTGTTTTCTTTTATTTAATCTTTGCCACTGTTTTGAATTTAAAATAATTCAAACGATGCCAAAAACTCCTCTGAATATTTTTATTTTGCTAGATGGACTTTTCCAAAAGCTCATAAAATATTTCAGGGATATTTGAAATTATATTCTAATTATATGAATATAATTCAAATCCAAATAGCTAATGAATTAAATTCAAAGTCCCAAAAATAAATCCTTAAAAATGTTCAATATTTTGGTTGGGACCAGAACCCTTGCCAAAAATTATCAAACATTTAAGAAGGGCATTTTGGAACAATGAATGAGATTTTTAGGATTTTTGCCCTTCTTTTATTTAAATTTTGAGGCTTCCAAATTTCCTCAGTTCAAGTTTCAGAAATTTAGACATGATGCAAACACCAGGCAGCACCAGAAGCTAGGGATGTGACAATTTGCTTAGTTTAGACATGATTTGTGTGAATGCCACCTGTTTAGTGTCTAATTACCATATATGTGAATTATGCAATGCCATCTTGTTGCAAGACATTATATATGTGAATGATGCAATGTTATCTTGTTGCAAGGCATTATGTATGTGAATTATGCAATGCCATGCTGTTTAGGCAAGCATCATATATGTGAATTATATCATGCCGTCCTTTTTTGTATTTCTCATTGCTTTTGTCGACAATGTTTGTATATTCAACTGCTCTTCCTGTGCATCATCCATTTGAATTGGTGATGGAGAAATCTGGAGTGAAAACAAGGTCTTCAGAGCAGACAATGCTACCTGCTAAAGCAGATATCTTGCTGGTTACAGATAGCTCTTCAGAGGAGGATTCAGAGGCAGATGACCAGTCCTATTATCCCCCTGGGGTGTATGCTCAAACTTGGTAGGGTTATATTACTCATATAATGCATATGTTGTATTGAAATGCTCAGTTTTTACATCATATACACAATATTGAATGCCATCTCCTTAGTTGACACATCATATATGCAATTTCCCTCTGCTCACTTCCTTAGTATATAAATCATATATTTGAATTATGTCATGCCATGATGTTTACATAGACAGCATGTATCTGAATTATGGCATGCCAACCCATTTTCTAAAGACATAATATAGTTATATCATCTCATCCTGTTTACATAGTCATCATATCTTAAATTATGTCATTCTATCCGTGAATTATATCATACCATCATGTTTCCATTGACGGCATGTTTGTGATTTATGGCATGCCAACCACTTTAATAGACACATCGTATAGTTATATCATGTCATCCTGCTTACATATTCATCATATTTTGAAGTATGTCATTCTATCCTGTTTAGTTAGCCATCATACATGTGAAATTGTGTCATGCTATCCTGTTTAATTAGCCATCATATATGTGAAATAATGTCCTGCTATTCTGTTTGCTTAGACAACATAAATGTGAATTATTTCATGCCCTGTTTTCTTCCCTACTATCCATTGCACCTGTCTATCTTACAATGTCTATACATTCAACTACTTTTCTTGTTTATCATCCATTTCAATTGGAGGGAGTGATGGCAGTATCTGTGGGAGTAAAAACACAGTCTTCGGAAAAGATCGTGATACCTGTCGATGCAGATAGAACCACGGTTGTACTTGCCCAAGAATCAGCCCCACCACACATAACCCACACTCATGCAGATTGTACCCCTACCTAGTTGGAGAGAGAACCAGCTACACCCCTTCTAACCCTAACCCCAGCAGATAGACACCCAGTTCCCGTTGACACAGCACCGTCTCCACCACAGAGCACCCAAACACGAGCAGTTAGTAAGGCAACTACAGTGCCCAAATCACGAGGACCACCACTCGGAACCCAAAGTCAACGCTTAAAGCAGAAGAAGAATTGTTCTCAGGTCAGGTTCCGTAGCTATGGTTCATACTACTTTTCTCTTGCATCACTGTATTTATTGATACCAACCAATTTGAAATTTGAAGGATGCAATTGAACCTCCAATAGCGCAACAGGTATGTTTTAAACCTGTTTCTTCAACGTGTTTGGCTGTTTGCTATTGTAACTTGCTCTATGTTGATTTCAGTTTCAATTGAATAAACAGTTATGTTCTCATGCCATGCACATTACAAGTGTTGTTATTGCTGTGTAGTTTCCCACACTTATATTCTGTCTATGCTGCTTTGTCTTAAATAGATATGATTCGAACTGTATCTATCTTGATTTGGCAACACAAACTAGAATGATATAGACCATACAGTGACCATAATACATACATATATGTTTGTTTCATGCTGTTATCCTATCCACCTTACTACTGAACTGGTTTACCAAAATGAGTTTCATATACTACATTGTAAACCTGAGATGTGTTTGTTTGTTTCTCTTTTAGAACGCGGATAAAATATTGGAGAAGAGTACCCTGTTATGCAATGGTAAAGGAAGTAATGCAGATAAGGTTCAAGATAGTGAGACATCCCTGTTGGTCTCCAAGAAAGCTGATAAAAACTATATTGAGGACACTGAGACAACCCCAAAGTCCTGTCTTGATGTAGTGTTCGAGTTACTGGCTACCACTGCTAGCACCAGCTCTTCGAACTTGTTGCCTGAAACAGTTTGGTTTCTTGAGTCTCAACTTCAAGTTGAAAGACATCAATCAGATGTTATGCGACAGGAAGCCAAAGGACTGAGGAAGTCCCTGTAGAATTCAGACGCATACTTTCTGGTGTAACAGCAAGCACTGGAGGACTTAAGCGCCAAACAAGAGAAAGCTAATAAGCTTGCTAAGCATCTTGCCAGCATTATGGGTACCCAGGATATTGTTTCTTGAGCTCTTCTGAAGTGGTTTCAGTTCTGGACTTGTTTTGATGCGGCGTTTATATGCTGCTGTGTTCCCTATATTTGCACTGGTGGCGAACTTTGATGCCCAGTGGATGTAATATGTGTAATAGCCGTGATAGCCTAGTGTAAGTTGCTTGCTTATTTATTTCCTTGTTGTCTTGTTTATTTGTTTGCTTGTAGTCAGTGCAGTTATTTTTCTGCGGTTTGCTAGTGGCTGCAATAACCTATTTTTTAAAACTAGGCCACAATAACCATGGGCTAATATTTACTGTAGTGACACTGGACCTACGGGCCGTAGAAAAAGTGGGCCTTCTACGGGCCGTATAAACAGTGGGCCTTCTATGGGCCGTATAAATAGTGGGCCTTCTACTGGCCACATAAACAATGGGCCTTCTATGGGTCGTATCATCAATGGGCCTTATACGGGCAGTATGATCGATTGGCCAAACATGGGCCAATAACAGGCCGCATAATGGCCGTAAACGGGCTAGAGTTGGAATCGTCCTTTCATGGGCCGACCATAACGGGCCATCATTAATAGGTCGTATTTCATGACGCTATGAAAATGGCCCAACGTGTTAACGGACCACAAACGGGCCGACTGTAACCACGGGCTGAATTTGGCCCATAAGCAGAAAATGACAGTAATGGGCCATAAGTAAACGAATGCTGGAAATGAGCCCAAGAATAGATGGGCTCTGAGAAGGCTGAAAGATAACATGGGCTGGAAACGGCCCAACGGAATAACGGGTCCTTAACGGGTATAAAGTGATAAATTGTTCATTACGGGCCAGTTTCACCACGGGCCGTTAATGGGTGTAAAGTAATACACTGTTCATTACGGGCCAGTTTCACCACGGGTCGTTAATAGGCCAAGAGTTACATAGGGCCTCATATGGGCCGAAAGACGTCATGGGCCATACATGGGCCAGAAGTGAAAATGGGCTGGAATCATATTGGGTGGCCCAGATGACGCTATTGGGCCTAATTTGGATAGGGCGTAACGGGCCTTGGGTTAGCAGGCTGTAAATGGGCTATATGCGAACAGGCCGTTAACAGGCTTTACATGGGCCGGCCCTCAACCTTTTGACCAAGTCAAATGGGCCGGCCTTTACACAGGAATGGGCCTCTATTGGGCCGTGCCACGTGTCGACGTATCACAGGCGCCTTCTGTCCAATGAGTGGATGACATCTATCCCAACGGTGAGCCGACACGTGTTTCCTCCAGCCAATGATGATTTTACATGTGGAAAATCCCCATTGGTCGGGGCTGTTAACGGGTTACTGGATCCAAAACCCGACCCGATAGCTTAACGGTGTTCCGTTATGGTGGATGCCATGTGTCGGTCACCATTGACGAAAGCACTTCTGTGAAGCGCGATTTATCGTCATGGAAGTGGACACTTCCGTGATGATAATTTTGGTAATGTCATGGAACACTTCTACGACAGCACAGGTATGACTATCTTGATTCTGTCATAAATTTGTCATGGATGTACATGCATGACAAAAAACGCGACCTACTGTGAAAAACACGTATCATCACGGAAGTGTATTGTTTTTGTAGTGTAATTTGACGTGTGTAAAGTCGTTCACTTCATTGATGGTCAATTAATATAGCGCATGCAAATTGAGTGGACGTGAGGGCGGAAGAAAGACATTATTACTCCACTGCGCGCATGCGAGTAGTTAAATCGTGGGTTGCTAGTAGTACTTCCATTGGTCTCCTTCGTATTTTGTGCCAATTTTTAACAGTAACATAATATTTACGCATTTGAGTAGTGTAGTACTTGAAATTTATGTTCCGCTAAAATCATCGGGAGCCGTTTCGGGCCTCGAAACCAAAACCATCAATTAATCTTTACCTTGTTCCCATCACATTTGAAAGCCTGCTCACACCTACTAGTACGTACCAAACCTGAACGTGTTCCCACTATTCAGGTATTAGTACTAGTGCTAGTACTTAGGTTATAAAAAGGGGAACTACCTAACCGAAAATTACTCTACCTTTCCTCCTCATAAGTGCTTCTTCTTCATCCGCCGTTGCCATGGTTGGTGAGCAGAGCTCTAGGTCGAGAACTACTCGTAACAAGGGAGCGGCAACCAAGGCTGCGGCAAAAAAAAGAGGGCTCGCCGCCACGCAAAGACCTCGAAAGATCTCTCACGGGCAGGCGGTGGCTCCCAGGAGCGCCCTAGCCATGGAGGCGAACATGCCGAGTCGGTGGAGCTGGAGTCGTTATCCCTCGACGGCATGCCCAATCAGCTCAAGAAGCACCTCAATAAGCAGAAGGAGTGCATCCAAGGCTTGATGGAGTTGCTGAAGGAGAGCCTCGATGACATGCCCGCTAAGCTCAATCAGCAGGGGGAGTTGGCCGCCGGCTTGGTGATGCTGCTGAAGAAGAGCATTGCCTCAGAGAAGAAGACGACTGGTGAAATCCTGCAACGTCAGGAGGACAAGGAGAAGCTCTGCCACGAGATCGACCTGTTGAAGGAGAAGAACGCCGGCTGGAAGAAGCTGCATGAGAATAGTAGTTCCTCGATGAAGATGCTGCAGGCCCTCATCATGGAACAGAAGGAGGAGTTGGTGAAGCTCTGCATCGAGCACCCAGCTGCTGTCAAGGTACGTAATGCGGCTGTGGAACAGATGATGAAGGCTCGCATCGAGAAATCCTGTGTCATGGACAGAATGAAGAAGATGGCGGAGGAGACGCACAAGGAAATGGAGGTCATGGAGGTGATGAAGAAGCAGTTACGACTCTGCGGCGAATTAGATCATTTGGGGTGATAATCTTCCTTCTTCTTTTGCTCCTGTGTTTCATCTTTTGCTTTGGGTGTTTCGCCGCATGTGTCACGTTCTCTACGAGGCATGAATAGAACAATGGGTGTTTTAGGGAATGAATAGAGCAATGCTACAAGAGATGACTAGCAAATTAGATCAGTTTTTATCGCCATATGGCACTGGGCTGCCGTGTTTCGTGCTCCTCCGTCGTAGTACTACTCCAGTGAAAAACTTGAGTATACCGCACGGTTCTTTGCTCCTCCTCGATCAGTTCGTCGGCACATTTATACGAGCAGTCAAATCCCAAGGCCCCGCCTTCCAGCAGTAATGAGCCATCAAATCACAAAGGCCCTCGCCTCTCGTGAAACCGACCAAGCTAGACTACCCCGCCCTCTAGCCTTTTAAAAAATGTATACTTTTGTACAGCAGTAATATCGAGGGATTGCGCCATGGAGCAAAACTTGAAATTAAAAAAAAGGTGGTACATATAGAGAGCGCTCGTCGCCAAATTATGCATATAGTACTATTAAAAAGGCTAGTCACAATAATGGTGTCCAGCACAACCCACCCCTCAAATAAAACTATGCACCCTGGAATTCTTTGACAAAACTAAGCACCCTGAAATTCTTTGACAACTAAACTGCTGGCTATATGATGTTAGCCATATATATTGTATGTATATAATGTGAAGAAATGAGTGGTAGTACTATACCAACTAAAATATGAAATGTAAGAAATACTAGTATGTACGTACTGAAGAGTTAAAGTAACAAGAAGAAACATAACATAGTTCTGATGGGGGCCCAGACAACACACCCCTCAAATTAAATTAAGCACACCTGAAAGTAAACTTTGCAACTATTCCAGTAGACAATGCATTAGAACCACCATGAGCAATGACACCGCCACCTTACTCGGAGTCCTCGTCCACGTCCTCGACTTCGTCCTTGTCCCTCTTCCTCTTGGACGATACTTCTTTGCTTGAACCGCACACTTGGCTCTTGCTCTTCATTCAACCCTTGTAGATATTGAAGCAAAGGTAGCCATCCATTGCAGCGTAGTGGATGTGGTCTATATCTAGTACATTCCGCTGCCATGCATGACAATGAAACGTGTATGGAGGTTTCTCCAGTTTACTGTACGAAGGATGAACCATGGCTCCTGCCAGGGTTAGCATTGAAAGCTGACGAGAGGACACCAGCCGATTCTTCTGGAGGTCGAAGGTGTTGCCTACAACAAGGCCTATCCGACGTAGGACTTCTTTGTCGTTACCAAAGTCTACAGTAACGAATTTGACTAGGTTGCTCTCGAGGAAGTTCTTAAAATCCTGGCACTCAACGTCGGCATGGCATATGTGGTAGACCAAGCATAAGTCATGCACGCAAACCTGGATCATGGCGGGCTTCTTCCTCTCTTCGTCTTTTAGATCCTTCTCTCGACCCAGGACTGTGGTGTACTCAACATCTAGCCCAGCGACCCACTCATCATCTGAGTCTTCGAACATGCGTCTCAAGCGAGAAAGGCATCCTTTCACCGTCGTGGAAGAACGGGTGTAGATGACGTCGAACTCATCACCGGTGATGGTTCTAACCTTGTACTCACCGCCAATCGTGGAGATTTGGGATGCCATGGATTTGGGAGGAGGGTTAGGATTAGTGGAACTGCCATAATGTGAATGGACGGGACGACTAGGAGCGAACCACCGTAGTTTTAAAGGACGTGCGGGGACGAGTAGGAGCGAACTGCCAGCGTGCAAACGGCAGGGTAGTGGCTTTTCATTCTCCCATGATACGGGCTTCTGAGAGCCCTTGGATCTAAGATCGAACAGTTGCATGGCGTGATTCCAGACCTATGGGTGAATATCCTATCCTGGCGGGTTATTCTGCAAAGTTTCAGCAACTTAGCATGCGACCGTTTGATCTCAGATCCAAGGGCTGCCAGCAGCCCGTATAATGGTTGCGCCTACCACGACCGTCGTGTCGCTCGTGCGGTCGCGCCCTTGGAGATTTAACATGGTGCGTTAGGCTATCTGAGTTGGCATGTCATACATAGTCATCACTTAGTCACTCATACTACAACAAGGTTAGCTATAAGGTTGGCTATAACTGTTATTTTTTCTTCTTCCGCGCCTCCACATCCTGGCACCTTGGAGATGGGAAAACCTGCCTCTTTTGGACCGACCACTCGCTTGATGGCCAGGCCATCTCCGAGCTCGCCCCGGCCTTTTCTCTCTCGTGCCGAACCGGCACAAGCGTTGCACCTTGGTAAGCGAGGGCCTCGAGCAGCATGCATGGATTTGCGACATCCACGGCGCTCTCGGGATCCCGGAGGCCCTGGAGTACATCAGCCTTTGGCGCAAACTCCAAGGCATGACCCTTACCACCACACCCGACAAGATATCCTGGCGTTGGATGACAAACAGCATTTACTCGGCTAAATCTTGCTATCATGCTCTCTTCCACGGATCCACTACACCGCCCTCCTGGAAGCTTCTTTAGAGGAGCTGGGCCCCTCTCAACACCAAGTTTTTCCTCTGGCTTGCCTCTCTGGACAGGTGCTGGATGGTTGAGCGCCGTGCACGTCACGGCCTCACGCTCAACACCGCTTGCTTCCTATGTCACCAGGAGACGGAATCCATCGACCACCTCTTAGCAGGATGCGTTTTCACCCGTATCACCTGGCATGAAATCCTGGCCTGGTGCCGGCTCACCACCCCACCCATGGATGGCGCGACAACCTTCTTCGCTTGGTGGGCGCTTGCGTCCGCCACCTCGCTGAGCGACCTACACAGAGGGCTCAACTCCATCGTCACTCTGACTGCTTGGGCCATCTGGAAGCATCGCAACGCCATCATCTTCGACGGCCTGCACCCCTCCACCAATGATCTGGTGCTCTCCATCCAGGATGGCGCTCGCCTATGGGCTAAGGTCGGCGCCAAGGGACTAGCCGCTATTATCCCTATAACATGATCACTTGTAGCGAGGCTGAGCATCCTCCTTCCCCTGCTCGCTGCATCCCTCCAGACACCTTCTAGTGTACGTCTACATGGATGCTACCTGTACCAACTTTTTCTCCCCCCCCCCTATCAATGAAATGATACGCTGCTAAGCGTATTCACCAAAAAAGTGTATTTTTTTACTCCTCTCTATCTCTTTCTTCGTACTCCCTCGGTCCCATAATTTTTGACTTGAACGGCAGGTGCTCTGCCTTTGCATTATAGAAGAGGGAAAATGGTCCAGTTAATAGGGAAACTACACCCGAAAACCATACAACGCGCGGTTAATATGGGAAACCGGCAAAAACCAGACCCAACAACTCATGGCACATCATCTGTGCCGGAAACAAGAGCCCCCAGACCTAGGAACGGAGGCCATGCCTTGTATCAAACAAAGACGAACTCCGTAAACACCCACAAACTCTCTACAATGACAACACACTGAAGTTCACCCTCCGTCCCATAATATAAGAACATTTTTGACACTAGGACACAGGGAGTACTAGTATTTATTGCATTTGCCAAGGAGTGACCTCTTCCAATGAAATGGTGTTGCTAAGTTTGCTTCATTTAATTAGCTATAGACTCAAAATTATCTTTTCACCTAGGTACATGCGCTTAGCACAGTTTCTTCCTTGGGTCACCAAACTAGTCTCTCTCTTCTTGATTAACTTGCCACATCAGACTTTATGCCTATGTGGCAAGCTTAGCACCTGTAGGAGCAAGTAAAAGTAAGTACAATAGTGTGCTTTACATGGCATTTTTGCATATGTGGAGGAAACGGAGGCAAGGAAAAAGTGGAGAAGTGGGCTCTCATGCAAGAGCCAGCCTCTACTACATGGTGGAGCATTGGGAGAGGCACCTATATGGAGGTGGTCAGGAATCGGGAGACTCACGCCGGTCGTAGCATCGCAGTTAAAATGATAACGGCAAGTCAAATCACGGGGCCCCACCTGTCCAGCAGTAACTCGCTGTCAAATCACACAGCCCTACGTTTGCAACAGCCTACTCCCTCGTCTTCTCGCATCTTTGTCGAACCGACTAGGCGGAACTGCCCCGCCGCCTACCGCGCAGGAAAAGCCCCGCCCTCGACTTTTAAATAGTATACAATGTACTAATTTTGTATCCATGGATTGCACCCGCGCCATGGAGCAAAGCATCTAGAAAACGGCGGTACACATGTACGGAGTATATAGCACGCCCGTTGCTTTCGCGTCACACCCCAGACGGTCGGTCGGTCTAGCAAGCTGCTCTCCGAATGGAACGTGCGTCATATTGCGTTTGCACACACATGTGGGACGACAATTGAGAACCGACCATAGGCACACTCCCCGGCCCCGCAAGTCGGGTGACTTAATAGAAGAGGGAAACGAGCGATAGTACTAGAGAAGTGTTGTTCTACGTTGGTGCCTGGACGATCCCTGCAAGACACGGAAGATCAGTTCGTCCATGCATGTGACCAGACTCCAACAAACACGCATGGATTGGCTATCATCTACATATCGTGCAGGTTGTGTTGTACATGGCTGTGGTTGTGGTGAGAAATCTAGAAAAAGGTTTCTTGTCATCTCGCAAAATTAGGTGTCATGTGCTTCGGATCCCTGCGAGGTTTAAACAACGACAACTGAGTTGGGCTAGTCATTGACTCATTGGGGGCACATGCACGAAGACTACTCGGCTGCCATCTAGGTCAAGCCAGCTATGTTAATTAGGACATCTATCGACGAACCCCTTTTCTACGAGTTTATCTTTAATTTGAGCTTTGTTCCTCATCTAGTTTGTCCGTCGGGATTCATGTTGTCTCCTTTGGGCAGTGAGGTTATGATTTCGTGTCATGTGGCATTTTTTGTGTTATATGTTATAATCCGGCGCTTCAGATCAAAATGACGACAACTGCGCCTCCGGGCCACGTGCATGAAGACTTCTCGACAGTCATTGACGAGGTCAAGCCGGCTCCGGTAGACAAAAGAAAACTAGTACGTACTACTCCACTATATAGGCAGAAGCCTTCGCGCTTGCTTGCTAGTGTTGCTCTCTTCACACTGTCTCGGCCTCTCTAGATCTAAACACGACAGCGGTGGCCACACTTTCTCTCTCTCTCTCTCTGCTCACCGCTGGTCACAGATCCAGCCGGATCCTCTCCGCCGGGAAGGTGAGATGGTGCAACGTTCACGTGGTCGTCCTCGGCGACAGCTCTTACCCACTGCTAGGCGCGTCCCAATCAGCCTGCCTTGCCGTTCTCTCCCAAGCACCGCTGGCGAGGGAGGGCCTCCAACCCCTTCTTCCTCGCTGCCGTAGTGTGGGCAGATCCGGCCTCCCGCCGCCCACCTAGCGACATCCCGGCGGCCATCAGGTATAACTTCCTTCAAAACCGGCCTTGCTCTACTTCTCGAGCTCCTGACGTCGCTGCATTTGTATCTTTTACTATTTCTCAGGCCCCCTCGTAGATAGGATCGATCGGCTATTCGAAAACCACCTTTTTTATGTTTAAGAGGTAAAACTAGTTCATGCACTCGAATCTAGTACTACTTGGTACAAACAAGGAAGAAAGGGGGTGGGGGTGGGGGAGGATTTGTTACCTGAATCTAGGACTTGGTCGAAAGAGGAAATAATGGGGGCGAAAAGTAGCAGAGACTGGCTACCCAACTAGTCTCTAGGTCTTATAGGGAAATAAAGGGAAACGTAGTACAAACTCAATATAAACCCGATCTATTGGTTGAAACAGGAAAGAAAGTGGGGACTGGGGGACAAGTCAATAGAGTAAGTCTAGCACTAGATTTGCTAGCCTCAGACAGTATAAGGTGGCTATACCGAACAAAAATGGGACCAACCCAGATATCCTGTTCTGATGTTTGTTGCCCCGAGCCGCTCTTATGTAATGCCACTGGTAAAATGTAGTAGTCGCAATGTTAAAAGTAAGGACACGTTAAACCAATGTTGTTTTCAATGTAATGCCTCCAGTAATATGAATTAATGGCACTTCTTTACATGTCCAGCTAAAATTTCCCAGTAAGATAAGTTGGTTCTTTTCGTTAGAAATGCAATTGTCCTGGTCCGCCTACTCTCCCATGCCCACAGTAATGTCATATTTAAAGGTTGTCATACTTAATCCTAATGCCCACACTAATATCTAGCAATGCCACTGCTTTAGAAATTGCTACTGTCCTTGTAGGATTGCCGTTCAGATAAGGAACATGCTTCTTTTCAGTTGATGCATGTTCCATCACTTGTTAGTCTTCCTCCTTTCCACCTTTTTTGTGCAAACAGAGATATACATTTCACGCTCGATCTTAGTTGAACTGCACAAATGATATCCAAATTATAGTTGAGCATTCCAGGAGCTTCACAACCAACCTTGATGTTGCTCAATTTTGCTGCAACTAATGAAGAAGAAGCTCTGTGGGTTTCGTTTTCTGATGGAAAGGGAACCGGGGCTGGAGCCCTTTTCTTAAAAAAATTGAAGAGGAAGCTGCTAGCTCACGGGACATTACTTCATTTTAGGTGAACTGCACCAAAAGGTCCCATGAATTGAATCATCCATGTTGGTGACTGAAAGAGCCAGCTTCAGCATCCCAGTCTAAGCACCCCCGGCCTCCATCCTTGCGACGCACGGTCCACCTCATTTGCCACCTGCTCGACCCTAGTGTCACTGATAAAATGAAGTAATAATACAGTTAAAATAGAGTGAGTGTCATCTCTATCATTTCATTTCCAATATAGATAAAGAAAGTGCTTCTGTTTGTTAATGTATGTTTCATCAACTAGTCCCATTGTTAATGTTTAAGTGTTTATGCAAACTGGGGTCCTTAATTTTAGTTGATATGTACAAAAATAGAGATTTGAATGTCTCAAGGCGCCTCCTTGTACTACCGCTGTACACTGATGTTCGTCACTGGCAGAAGGTGTATCTGGGAGACTTGGGACGATGTCCAGTATGAGGCGTACCGTATGAGGCATCGCAGGGCCCATCTCGCCCTTGCAGCATGGCATACTATGATACTATCGCAATATTTTCTTCTATTTATTTTGTGTGTTTCATCAACTAGTGCCACTATAATGTAATCATGCTTTTTCATTATCTGTGCAAACAGGGTTATTCAGCTGCATTTTGGTGGAACTGCACAAATGTATGTATGGAACCGGCATATATGTAGAGTGTGAGGTGTGCGAAGTAAAAATTACCGACACCAACCATGCTGCATGCACGCATTGGCATCCACCACCACCAGTGGGATGTGTGGCGCTCTCTGTGGACGGATCTTTCTCGGCAGCAAATCCTAACCAAATACTAGTAGCTTATATTGGTAGTTTTCTAGGGAGTACTCTTTTCCGAAAGAAGCACCAATTTATTTTTCTTTGTTTGTACACTGTGTCACAACTTTGAACCAAAGGTCCAGAGCTATTTTAGGGTGATTGGCATAGTACTCGGAGACTGATTGTAAGCATGATTTTCATTAGCTATCACACTGATTGTAAGCATGAGCAGGTGGAAGATTAGGTTAGTGCGAAGCTTACCTTAAACCCTACCGCCGCCGTTGAAACGAGGTGAGCGTCGAGGGAACCTTGGAGAATGGCGGGGAAGCGACATCGCGCCATCCGGCCTCCTCTTGCGGTGGGAGAACGAATACTCCTATGGCACTGGCTGGCTCTGCACCCTCACGAACGGCACACCATACTCGATCGATTCGTTATCCTCTGGGTGCTCGACCTTCGACCTGTACGCCCACCACCTCCGCGTGACTGTCGCCTTGTGCAAATTTGTCTGCTCCATCGCCCAGAGGAGATACTCGATGAACTCGGAGGACTACAGCGTGACTGCCGCCGAGGAGTACATGTAAATCGCCGCCCTCATCACCGCCGTCTCGCTCTTTCGCATACATTGCCACATGGCCCGCACCGTCCTCGAAATCTCCCACTCATTGTAAAACCAACTAAGGATCTCCTTCAACCTGGCTAACTTTGCCTGGTCGCCGCCGGTGATCTGCTTGATTCACTGCTGCATCCTCTCCATAGATGTCCTTCTGAGTGGTCCAGTGCTAGCTTTGGAAGATGGGAGGAGAGACGGTGGCCTTGAAATAGAGAAGAGGGAGAGGCGAGATGGTGGTTTTGGAATGGAGATGATGGAGAGGAGAGGAGGTGGTTTTGCAATGGATAAGATCAGAAGAGGGAGAGGCGAGACGGTGGTTTTGGAATGGAGATGATGGAGAGGAGAGGAGGTGGTTTTGCAATGGAGAAGATCAGAAGAGGGAGATCCGAGACGGTGCTTTTGGAATGGAGATGATGGAGAGGAGAGGAGGTGGTTTTGGAATAGAGATGATGGAGAGGAAAGGAGGTGGTTTTGCCATGGAGAAGATTAGAAGATGGAGAGGCGAGACAGTGGTTTTGGAATGGAGATGATGGAGAGGAGAGGAGGTGGTTTTGCAATGGAGAAGAGGGAGAGGAGCGTGCGACAGCGATTTAGGATTGGATGAGAAGGCCGGCGTGCTGTGACTGGACCAAAATCAAAATCAATTTACCCTTCAATTAAGAAAGGTACCCCACATTAACTAGTCTCCCTTTTATTCTGGGTCATAATTGACCATGATTTTCGCACATAAAATATATGTTATACGTTGCAAAAATAATATAATTTGAAAGTACATTCAGATACGAACCAAATGATAAAATTTTTGGTGACATGCATTCACATTTTGCATGGGGGACGTGGTCAAACTTTGACCCAAAATATGCAAAACAACAAAAGAATACTTCCAAGACCAGCACCACTCTTCCGCTCTTCTCCTCTTAAACCACCGCCGCTCCTCTCCTGTTCCAATCTAAATCCAGCGCCGCTCCTCTCCTCTTCCATTTCAAAACCACCGCCCCTCCTCTCCTGTTCTAGTCCAAAACCAGCGCCGCTCCTCTCCCGTTCTAATCCAAAACCAGCGCTGCTCCTCTCCTCTTCCATTCAAAAACCACCGTTTGCGAGTGAAGGTGTTGTGGAGAAGTAGATCGATGGAGGAGTACAACAGATACATGAGGATCGCAGACGGTGACCCTGTGAAGCTAGCTAGGATGTTGGAGATACAATCTTGGTTTGACAACCAGGACTAACTAGCGGCGACGGTGACATCCATGGCCAAATATCTGCAACAGAGCGAAAAGGTGGCGATACTCCCGCAGGGAGTCGCGCCGGAGTACATAGAGCTGCTCCTCTGGGCCATTGAGCAAACAGATTCACCGAATCCGATCGTGAGGGAGCAGTGGTGGGAGTATCGATCCCAGATGGAGCATCCACCAGAGATTGAAGGATCGAGCATCTACAGGGTGCCGTTTGTAAGGGTGTCCTGCCAGAGCGAGTCGGTGGAGTCTTCGTCGACCGAACCCAACTGCAAGAGGAGAAAAGCAGTTGGCCCGACGATGCTTCCCCGCCATCGTCTCCCTCGCCGTTCACATCGTATCACGGGGCGGCTGTCTGCCGCAGAGGAATAGGAGGGGGATGCCCCCCCAGCCCAATAGTCAGGCAGGTTGTGAATTGTCAGGAGGAGCTTAGGGTTGTTAGTATTTGCAGGTTGTGATTTGTGTTTTGTGTTGTGTATTTTGAGAGTACTTTCAGATATGAATGTCTTTTGAATTTCAGATTTGCAGTATTGAGCATATGAAGTATTTTAGGAATTCTAGAGATCTATTTTTAGCACTTAAAAATTGTAGTTTCATAGGAGTATGAAAGTGCAGACAATGTGATTCTCACAGAAGAAACTGCAAGTTTCAGTTTCAGGTAAGAAACTGCAAGTTTAATTTCAGATAAGAAACTGCAACTTTCAGTTTCAGATAAGAAACTGCAACTTTTAGAGGCAGAGCATTTATATTAACACGGCCTTTTCAAACAGGGTTAACATCATGTTGGAAGTTTTATTCATGGTCAAAAATGGAACTACCAGCTAGTTAACATCATGCTGATCAACATTCATGCATAGCACATCTTCATATGATGCACAATCAAAATGCCCACACAATGTCGAGTGTGCGAAACACAGAGAAAACGAGGGACAGTTTTGGCAAGTGTTGGACGTGGTTTTGGGCTGCTCCGTCTAGGCTTTCATTTTTAACATGCGCAGCCCACGACCTCGGATTGGAGGTCCATAGGCATGTTTGTATTTTCTTAGGGCCGTCATGTATCGACCGGCCTATGGACCTCCCATCCGAGGTTTTATTTTTGGAAGCCCAATTTATGTATTTTTTTTGAAGAAAACGCAGAGGTCTGTTCTATTTTTCTATATAAGAATAGGAACACCAGGTCCAACTTATGTTTCCCTTCTAACTATATTATATATATTTAAATTATTTTATATTAATTATATATTATTTTTATTGTCATCATATATTTAACAGATACTTACATATGTAAGAAAACAATATCCCACATCTTATTAACTTATAAAAATAATTTCTTAACAAATAAAATCCTGGATTGTTTTGGCACAAAAATCCTAGTGATTGTGTACAAAGCTTGGTAAGATTTAAGGAAGAATGTAATAATATCACTTATTATTAAAATATATTTATAACAAAATGCACAGCCCCTTTTTATTTTTTGCTAACATTGCTGGCCCAACCCAACATTATAACTAGAATCAGCGCAGCAAAATTGTGTATGTCAAGAAAGTGCAAATGGCCTGTAATTTTTTAGGAATTAAAATAAATGGGCCGCATGTACGCTACATTATTTGTTCACCCAGCCCAGCTAATGGCTGTAATTCAAAAAAAAGATCAAATTGACTGTAAATTCTACCGCGCAAAAAAAAGACTATAAATTATTGTCAGGACCCCGACTCAATGCCACATCGATCTAGCATGTAACACCTCATATCACTTTGCGGCCTCACGCACGGTATTCCCACGGGTGTCGCCTTACCTTTGCCCGGGACCGTTTGCGCCTGTTGGCACACGTATATGACAGTGTCGTTAGCATCCATATGATAAGGAGCCCGGGCTGACATGGCTAGTCGTAAACCCAAAGTGGCACAAACCTACAGGGACAGGCATCCATGACCCAGCATCGAACGTGTCGGTCATCAGCGAGTGAATCCAGGCTGTAGCACTGGGCTAGCAGGACTCCGGTGAACCGGGCTGTAGCGGGCTAACAGGACTCCGGTATTCATCGCGTGACATTTCCCCGAAGGGACAGACATAGGAATGAAGAAGGACACATGCCGGCCAGCCTAAGTGTTCCGGAGTAGTAGCAAGCTACCATGGCTCAGTGGAAACACTAGGAGACATTTCCCGGTAAGAGAGGCTACTAAGGATAAACAACTAGATAGTCAGATCCCACACATACCAAGCATTTCAATAACATACACACAATATGCTCGATATGTGCAAATACAACATGGCATCACAACATGACTCTACGACTCAAGTATTTATTCAATAGGCTCCAAGGAGCGAGATATTACAAACATGGGTCTCACGACCCAACATTCAGAGCATACAAGTCAAACACATGCGTAAGCTTAACATGTCTGAGTACAGACATCTACAAATGGAAAAGGCTGAGAAGCCTGACTATCTACCAGATCCTGCCGAGGGCACAAGATCGTAGTTGAGGTAACAAGCTAAACGTCGAAGTCCACGCGGAACTACTAGCGAGACGGAAGTCTCTCTGCAAAAACATAAAATAGGCAAACGTGAGTACAAATGTACCCAGCAAGACTTACATCAGAACTAACTACATATGCATCATTATCAACAAAGGGGATGGTGGGGTTTAACTGCAGCAAGCCAGCTTTGACTCGTTGGTTATCCTGAACTACGACTGCAAGTAACTCTTTTGAGGTGGCGCACACGAGTCCACATATTCATCAACCAATACACCACTATGGATCCACTCCCGTCTCCCTACGAGAACGTCATCCATAGCACTCACGCTTATCTTGCGCATTTTAAAGTATCCACTTTCACTTGTCTATGAACTGATATAAGCAACCCATAAGTCCTTTACCGCGGACACGGCTATTCGAATAGATGATGTTAACCCTGCAGGGGTGTACTTCTTCATACATGTTTCCACCACTTAGCGTCAGCACATGACATGTGCTCGGCAGACTTCAAGCGAAAGCCGGCGTGGGTGTAGACCACGACCTACCTAAACACTCAAGTCTCTGGTCCAGGTTTATCGCCTATTCGGGTTCCATCCATGAGGAGATCCGGCCGGGGTTTCGCTCACAGCCCCAAATGATGTGAACAGGGTTCCGAGACACCTAACGGGTGCCTGGTATACCCGGCCATGGTGTATCTACCATATCACAGCCCACCCCTCGGGTCAGCGCTGCCCACGGCCTCCAACACATATCCTACAAACACCAAAAACTAGTTGCAACTCCTGGACAGAGGACAAGGGTGAATAAGAAGTCGAGCGGGGTCATATTTCAGGGCCCAATGCATGGTAGTAGCTGAATCATGGATCACAAACACAGAACTCAGTTCCTAAGGACGGCTTCAATGAGACAACCCACCATGTACTCCTACATGGCCTCTCACCGCTACCTTTATCAAATCGTGTTCACCACTTAGCTCACACGCAGTAGGACATGTTCACACACCCCTGATTCATCCCGGATGAATCAGACCTGACTCAACTCTAAGCAGTAGCAGGCATGACAAACAAGCATGAATGAGTAGGCACAACAGGGCTCGAACAACTCCTACTCATACTAGTGGGTTTCATCTATTTACTGTGGCAATGACAGGTCATGCAGAGGATAAAGGGGTTCAGCTACCGCAGCAAGTAACAAATGACTCATTGTTGTCCTAATGCAGTAAAAGAGAGCAGGGCGAGAGAGTAGGATTGTATCGGAATGAACAAGGGGGTTTTGCTTGCCTGGCACTTCTGAAGATAGCATTGAGTCTTCGTCAGTGTCAACGATCACATCGTTGGTACAACGTCTACCGAGGGGGAACAACACCGGCAAACACAGAAGAAACACGATCAATGCAATGCACAATATGATGCATGCTATGACATGGCAATATGAATGTGTTTTGGGCTAATGCACCTAGCTATGATTTAAATGAAGTTGGTTTGAATACAAGATTCAAATTCCGACTCCATATATGATTATTTAAATGCCCTTTATTTGTTTTGTCCAAAACAGAGGACAAACATTGTTCAAACATGCATGAAATGGTACAGATGGATTCCTTGATTTTTTTGATAATTTTTCATATATAATTTGTTTGATTTGGAGTCACGGTTGAATTACTATGATTTTTTGAAGTTTGGACATATTCTGCAATTTTCTGGACTAAAATAAATCCAGAAATAAATAGTGCATCAGCATGACATCACCCTGATGTCAGCAGGTCAACTGGGCGCCTCTAGGTCAAACCTGACCAGTGGGGTCCACTGGTCAGTGACTAGTGCTGGTTAGTGACACTGAAAGGTGGGTCCGGTCAATAGACACGTCAGCCCAGTCAACTCTGACTGGTGGGTCCCGCATGATTATAAACTAATCTAAACAGAAATAAATCCTAGATTATTTAGGGTGTGGGGCCCAGATGTCAGTGAGTTAGGTGGGTTAGTTAGGGCGTCATTAGTGGCTAATGACAACGCCATGTCAGCCCACCGGCGTTTAGCCGCTGGTGACACAAACCGCGGCGGAGATCTTCGGAAATCGCCCTCCGGCGATGGTTCGATGCGCGGCTAGGCTTGCTCGACTCCTGGGAGTGCGCCGCATCTAGTGGTACCACTGGTTGGAGCCGGTGTGGCCGGAAACTATGCCGGCGTCGAGGTTTGGCGGCGGCCGAAGCACGGAAGCAGTCGGGTTCGGCGCTACTGCGTATGGGAGGAGGATTTGGTGGGTGTGCTCGGCTTCTGGGAGTGTGCTGAGCGCGCTGATGGGCTCGGACGCGAGCGGCAGCGACTGTGGCCGCGGCGGCGCCATGGCCGGCGGCGACGGGTTCTCGGGATCGACAGAGGTGACGGCTACGCGGTGAAATCAAGCACGGGGAGAGAGAGGGGAGGCGTAGAATCTCATAGAGGACTCGCAGAGAAGCCCAGCGGGGTCGGGGAAGCGTCGGAGTTGGCGGATCGACGAGCGGCATCCGGCGGACGTGCGTGAAGAAGACGGCTCGATGACGGCGATGCAGGGCGTCTGAGGTCGCTTGACTCGGCGGAGAGATTGAGGGCGAGGTAGCCGAGCTACTGGGCACACCGAGAGGTCGAGGGGGAGGCTCTGGGTGCGGCAACAGCGGGCGGCGGCGATGAGCTCCGCTCGGCTGCGCGCGAGAGAGAGCAGAGGAGGGGAAAAGGGTCGAGAGAGAGCAGAGAGCGAGGGGAGAGACAAAGGGGGCTGCGGGGCGTGTCCAGACGCGTCGGGGGCGCCTCGGTGGCAAGCAGGAGGTGGCCAGGGCGGCGTCGGCGCTCGCCACCGAGCTGCTTCGGGGCGAGGGGGGGAGGAAGACGACAGAAGGGTGGCCTGGTGGGCTGGGCCAGCTCCTAGGCTGCACAGTGCTGGGCCTGTGGGCTTTAGGTAAGCGCCAGGTACTAACTCTCTCTCTCTCTCTCTCTTATTTCCATTTTCTATTTTCTGCAATTGTTTTGGCTTCATTAAAAATGCCAGAGCATTATTAAAAATCCTGAAAATATTTGTGGCATTGTTGAAATTATTTCCAACAGCCCTCAACTAATTTCAGAATTATTAGAGCATTTAAAATATTTATAAGATTTAAATGCCCCAATTCAAATACAATATGAGTTAATTCAAAAATCCAGAAATGACCTATAAATAAGTTCATCATTTTTGGCAGAGGTTTTCACCTTTATTAGAAATCATGAACATTTACAAAGGCATTTTGGTTTTATTGAAAATGATTTTATTTGAGCCTATTTGAATTCATTTGGTGCTAGGGTTTAAACAATCCCCATTTCAGGTTTAACTGAAATTTAAACATGATGCATGGATGCTAAAGAAAAAAACAAGCAAGGCCTGAACTGGGGATGTGACAACTCACCCCCACTAAACAAGAATCTTGTCCCGAGATTCAAGCATAGGGTAAGAAGACACAATGACACAAGCTAACACGATCTTCACGATCCAGGTTGCACTTCAAATGAACGTTGATTCGATCACCGTCATTGTCTCGATGTCTTGCTCCAGGAACTCCTACCAACATGACAATGTGAGGGAAAAGGAACTCTAGAAGGATCGATCTTCTTGAAGATCGAGCAACTCATGATCAACTCACGGAATGAGGCGTAGACACATTTCACGAGCTGAGACGCAAAGCACACATCCATATGAATGGAGTGAAGCAGAAGACGAAGGTTCACTAGGTAGACAACAATTTCACGCTTTTAAAGGTGTTGAACGGTTCTCAATGTAGCGAGAAGTTGAGTTTTCCATGATACCATAACAAGACGTCTTGGAGGAGGGTGATTCGTAGAGATATCCCTTTAAGTGGCAAAAAGAATTACCTTTGATTCAAGGATCATTGAAACTCTTTATACCAGCCTAAGGCAAATCACCAACAATCGATTTGCGGGGTGCAAAGGAATGGCATACCCAGACTAGAATGGATGATGTGGATTACCTTGTTGAAGACAAAGTCATAGATGATTTTGTTTATCAACGGAAATGGATGAGACCCATGGTAGGACCACTTTTGAAAATGATCCTAATCAGTAATTACTGAGAAGGGTAGTCCAGAGTAGGGTGGCACGATGGCGGTGCAAGCTGGGAACAAAATGCAAATGATGGGAATGATTCTAGTAACTGGGGAGAGGCTCAACAGTAGAGAGTTATTCCACTGTTTGAAAAGTTATAGCATAATCAGGAAACTGAGAGCAATCCCAGTTAGTGCCGATGGTAACACCTAGCACTTGTGCGTGCTCTCAAGAACTTGAGCATTACCATAATCATCAAGGTTTTACCAACATCCGTGTCAAGGATTCTGGTAACACAACATACTACCATGATGAAAAATGGTTGAGGATGCAGATGCAAAGGAAGGATAACACTTTCTCAGATTTCACCTTAGCGAGGCCAAGGGGACGAAATTTGGATGATCGACCGAGAGACATTTAGCACTCCGCTTCTAATGTTCTCCTTGATGTACTAGCGTATCCCATTCATTGAAATGGTCTGGTATCTAGAACATCAAGTAAAGGTCAGACTTCGAAAGCACAAAAATCATAAGGCATAGCTAGGGAGTAAATCCTACGAAGTCCTTATGGGGAGGTGGCTAACTTCTTCAATCAAGATACTACAATAATAGGTCTTCCGGCGGGGTGTGTTGGCCACGACATCCACTTTACCGGTTATCGCGAGACCAATATTATAGTTCTTGGAAAATGTTCCAACCATCACATCTTCCTGAGATTCAGATCTGGTTGGTGTTGGAATAGTCCAGACTCATCAAGTCTAGAAAGAAAAATGAAAGTTTGCAACACAAATCGACGAAATGGCGTTGCGAGATTCTCGGGGAATGGACTACAGTAGTAAGCTCCAAAATATGAGCTGGTTCTGCTACAAACATGTGAACATGTTGTCCCGGACAAACATGATCACATGGTAGTCTTACAATAAAACACTACCGAGTTCTGGTGGGGAATCCTCATCGAGGATATCAAAGTCCTTGCATAAGGTATACTCTTAAGAAGGAGCTTCTTCTCCTTGAACAAATCAATCAGTGGCTTGGTGTGCTAGGGACACATATAGAATGAAGGTTGCAAGTCTCCGAACCATAGAATACTTCGCACGTATGCATGACCGATTTGGGATGATTCCAAAGAAGCGACATTGACTCTCTCGAATCCACGGCGGCAACTTGCATCAAATGCACATGAGCTAGAGGAAGTCACTTCTTACATCCAAACATATGCTTCATGAGCTAACATGAACAATGCTTTAACAAGTTTCCAACACTATCTTAATGTTCAACAAAATTATGGAGAAGACAAGGATGTTGTCGATGGGCTCAACAATAGTTCAGCCAGGTTCCCATGGAGATGGAATTCCATAATTATGTGAACAAGGTGATAGTATTGGTCAGACCCAAAAGACATAATGGTGTTTGCTCGAGGAATCAACCACGAGTAAGACAACATTACGAACATCGTTGGTTCTGATTTGATTTGACGATAGCCCATACTCAAATCAAAGGTTTGGGTAAGACAATAGATCCAACAATTGACCGCGAAGATCAATCAATGCAGATATCATCTTTCTTCAACACACATACAAAATATCCCTAGAATGAACTAAGTTGGACAAGCTTTCATCTTCCAACTCTCAAGTTGTTGTTTAGCTTAACCAACTAGCTCAGGGGTATCCAACACAGACTCTTGGAGAAGGATTGGTTTATTAGAAACCAACTTGATCACGAACTCAACATAGCGGTCAGGTGACAACCCGGGAATACTTCCGAGAAGATATTCGGAACATCACGAACCACCAATATGATATTAAGCTCGAGAACAATCTTGCTTTTCAGGGTAGGACGATATGATCAAAAGAGCAAGGGGTTGATACAATACTAACTCATTGATCAAAGAGTGCACCGGAAATAAGGACTAGGTAGCACGGTCAACCTTAGGGTGATGATTCAGTAACCTACACGCTAAGAATGAGGTTATCGTCCATTTAACTACCAAGCAACAGAGTTGCTAGGAGTATAGATTTCACACATCATGTTTCACTTGGCGGCGTTCCGGTTGCAACAACATGGAAACCGAGAAATGAATAATGATGGAGAGAAGTATCATTGTGTCAAGAGTTCATAGGATGGTGTGCAATTCCCATGACATTCTTGATATAAAGATGGGTAATACTCCAAGGTAGAACAGAGCAAAAGCAAGATTAGCAATTTAATCTGCGGAGTACGACTGCTTTGACCCAATCCTGGAAATGGACAAGGTACTGGAGTTTGTTTCTCCTAGTCATTCCGGAATAGAATGGCTTGACGTACCACAAGAGTAATAGGAATGCACGCATACTCTTGACTATCAAATGATAGACGAGGGTCAGAAGACAACTAAGAGGGACAACTCAAAGAACATATAATTTTCTGAGTTGTGGATGCATAGATTAGTATGTCGAACCAAGTTCAACATGTTTCTTCCGGATAACCCATGCAGAGAGGTAGGACTAGCAGAGTCACGATTTATGAATGGAGAACTCCTCAAGAGTACTCTGATTGTGATCTTTTGGTTCAAATAACTTCTGCCTGAATGGTTCATGGTATTTGGAAGAAGGAAATACAACGGACCTCGAGGACTATCGCAAGGTTACTAATAACCTAAAGGAACTAGCAAACACTATCAACATGAAGTAAGTAGAGTGAATCTCGGGTTCAAGAACCCAGGAATAGAATACCTACCAACTAAATGGCATCACGAGATGCTTTCGAGAGTAATGGCCAGAATCATCACACTGGAACACAGAACATGGCTAGATTACTAGATGATCCCCTAAAACACCTAGGGTCATAATAATAGCTCCAACATATATGTCAAGGCAATAAATTAGCTCAACGCACCGGTTAGTATGCTTAATCTGGCCCAAAGGAACATCGGAACGGAAGGAAGGGATTTTGCAAATGCTTCAGACTATTTAGAAACCTGGGATGACCCAGACAGCATGACGCCTGTAAATGCTCAGAAAAGATTTGAGACATTCACAAAAATGGTGGCATAACCACTCAGAAGCACAATATCAAGGTTTCGAGATCATCAGTTAACATACAGAAGTGGTAGGAACTAGACTGAGGCTTACATCCAACAATCTTACAAGTCTACAGATTAGTAACACGTGATCCTGATAGAAAGAGGAGATAGCCTAGTTCTTAATCCCCGTAGAAGAGAAGAGGATGACTCAGATCAGAAGGCCATGAGGTATAAGGAGTAAAAAGAGCCTTACGTTCCATCCCACAATCAATTCCCTTACATAACTAAAGCATTTCTAGACACAACTTCGACCAGTTTGGCTTGGTAATCCTACAGGCAGTCAGGCTCTAATACCAAAGCTGTCAGGACCCCGACTCAATGCCACATCGATCTAGCATGTAACACCTCATATCACTTTGCGGCCTCATGCACGATATTCCCACGGGTGTCGCCTTACCTTTGCCCGGGACCGTTTGTGCCTTTTGGCACACGTATATGACAGTGTCGCTAGCATCCATATGATAAGGAGCCCGGGCTGACATGGCTAGTCGTAAACCCAAAGTAGCACAAACCTACAGGGACAGGCATCCATGACCCAGCATCGAACGTGTCGGTCATCAGCGAGTGAATCCAGGCTGTAGCACTGGGCTAGCAGGACTCCGGTGAACCGGGCTGTAGCGGGCTAACAGGACTCCAGTATTCATCGCATGACATTTCCCTGAAGGGACAGACACAGGAACGAAGAAGGACACATGCCAGCCAGCCTAAGTGTTCCGGAGCAGTAGCAAGCTACCATGGCTCAGTGGAAACACTAGGAGACATTTCCCGGTAAGAGAGGCTACTAAGGATAAACAACTAGATAGTCAGATCCCACACATACCAAGCATTTCAATAACATACACACAATATGCTCGATATGTGAAAATACAACATGGCATCACAACATGACTCTACGACTCAAGTATTTATTCAATAGGCTCCAAGGAGCTAGATATTACAAACATGGGTCTCACGACCCAACATTCAGAGCATACAAGTCAAACACATGCGGAAGCTTAACATGTCTGAGTACAGACATCTACAAATGGAAAAGGCTGAGAAGCCTGACTATCTACCAGATCCTGCCGAGGGCACAAGATCGTAGCTTAGGTAACAAGCTAAACATCGAAGTCCATGCGGAACTACTAGCGAGACCGAAGTCTCTCTGCAAAAACATAAAATAGGCAAACGTGAGTACAAATGTACCTAGCAAGACTTACATCAGAACTAACTACATATGCATCATTATCAACAAAGGGGATGGTGGGGTTTAACTGCAGCAAGCCAGCTTTGACTCGGTGGCTATCCTGAACTACGACTGCAAGTAACTCTTTTGACGTGGCGCACACGAGTCCACATATTCACCAACCAATACACCACTATGGATCCACTCCCGTCTCCCTACGAGAACGCCATCCATAGCACTCACGCTTATCTTGCGCATTTTAAAGTATCCACTTTCACTTGTCTATGAACTGATATAAGCAACCCAGAAGTCCTTTACTGCGGACACGGCTATTCGAATAGATGATGTTAACCCTGCAGGGGTGTACTTCTTCATACATGTTTCCACCACTTAGCGTCAGCACACGACATGTGCTCGGCAGACTTCAAGCGAAAGCCGACGCGGGTGTAGACCACGACCTACCTAAACACTCAAGTCTCTGGTCCAGGTTTATCGCCTATTCGGGTTCCATCCATGAGGAGATCCGGCCGGGGTTTCGCTCACAGCCCCAAACGATGTGAATAGGGTTCCGGGACACCTAACGGGTGCCTGGTATACCCGGCCATGGTGTATCTACCGCATCACAGCCCACCCCTCGGGTCAGCGCTGCCCACGGCCTCCAACACATATCCTACAAACACCAGAAACTAGTTGCAACTCCTGGACAGAGGACAAGGGTGAATAAGAAGTCGAGCGGGGTCATATTTCAGGGCCCAATGCATGGTAGTAGCTGAATCATGGATCACAAACACAGAACTCAGTTCCTAAGGACGGCTTCAATGAGACAACCCACCATGTACTCCTACATGGCCTCTCACCGCTACCTTTATCAAATCGTGTTCACCACTTAGCTCACACGCAGTAGGACATGTTCACACACCTCTGCTTCATCCCGGATGAATTAGACCTGACTCAACTCTAAGCAGTAGCAGGCATGACAAACAATCATGAATGAGTAGGCACAACAGGGCTCGAACAACTCCTACTCATACTAGTGGGTTTCATCTATTTACTGTGGCAATGATAGGTCATGCAGAGGATAAAGGGGTTCAGCTACCGCAGCAAGTAACAAATGACTCGTTGTTGTCCTAATGCAGTAAAAGAGAGCAGGGCGAGAGAGTAGGATTGTATCGGAATGAACAAGGGGGTTTTGCTTGCCTGGCACTTCTGAAGATAGCATTGAGTCTTCATCAGTGTCAACGATCACATCGTCGGTACAACGTCTACCGAGGGGGAACAACACCGGCAAACATAGAAGAAACACGATCAATGCAATGCACAATATGATGCATGCTATGACATGGCAATATGAATGTGTTTTGGGCTAATGCACCTAGCTATGATTTAAATGAAGTTGGTTTGAATACAAGATTCAAATTCCAACTCCATATATGATTATTTAAATGCCCTTTATTCGTTTTGATCAAAACAGAGGACAAACATTGCTCAAACATGCATGAAAATGGTACAGATGGATTCCTTGAATTTTTCTGATAATTTTTCATATATAATTTGTTTGATTTGGAGTCACGGTTGAATTACTATGATTTTTTGAAGTTTGGACATATTCTACAATTTTCTGGACTAAAATAAATCCAGAAATAAATAGTGCGTCAGCATGACATCACCCTGATGTCAGCAGGTCAACTGGGCGCCTCTAGGTCAAACCTGACCAGTGGGGTCCACTGGTCAGTGACTAGTGCTGGTTAGTGACACTGACAGGTGGGTCCGGTCAACAGACACGTCAGCCCAGTCAACTCTGACTGGTGGGTTCCGCATGATTATAAACTAATCTAAACAGAAATAAATCCTAGATTATTTAGGGCATGGGGCCCAGATGTGAGTGAGTTAGGTGGGTTAGTTAGGGCATCATTAGTTGCTAATGACAACGCCACGTCAGCCCACCGGCGTTTAGCCGCCGGTGACACAAACCGCGGCGGAGATATTCGGAAATCGCCCTCCGGCGATGGTTCGACGCGCGGCTAGGCTTGCTCGACTCCTGGGAGTGCACCGCATCTAGTGGTGCCACTGGTTGGAGCCGGTGTGGCCGGAAACTATGCCGGCGTCGAGGTTTGGCGGCGGCCGAAGCACGGAAGCAATCGGGTTTGGCGCTACTGCGTGCGGGAGGAGGATCTGATGGGTGTGCTCGGCTTCTGGGAGTGTGCTGAGCGCGCTGATGGGCTCGGACGCGAGCGGCAGCGACTGTGGCCGCGGCGGCGCCATGGCCAGCGGCGACGGGTTCTCGGGATCGACAGAGGTGACGGCTACGCGGTGAAATCGAGCACGGGGAGAGAGAGGGGAGGCGTAGAATCTCACAGAGGACTCGCAGAGAAGCCCAGCGGGGTCGGGGAAGCGTCGGAGATGGCGGATCGACGATCGGCATCCGGCGGCCGTGCGTGAAGAAGACGGCTCGATGACGGCGATGCAGGGCGTCTGAGGTCGCTTGACTCGGCGGAGAGGATGAGGGCGAGGTAGCCGAGCTACTGGGCACGCCGAGAGGTCGAGGGGGAGGCTCTGGGTGCGGCAACGGCGGGCGGCGGCGATGAGCTCCGCTCGGCTGCGCGCGAGAGAGAGCAGAGGAGGGAAAAAGGGTCGAGAGAGAGTAGAGAGCGAGGGGAGAGACAAAGGGGGCTGCGGGGCGTGTCCAAACGCGTCGGGGCCGCCTCGGTGGCAAACAAGAGGTGGCCAGGGCGGCGTCGGCGCTCGCCACCGAGCTGCTTCGGGACGAGGGGGGGAGGAAGACGACAGAAGGTTGGCCTGGTGGGCTGGGCCAGCTCCTAGGCTGCACAGTGTTGGGCCTGTGGGCTTTAGGTAAGCGCCAGGTACTAACTCTCTCCCTCTCTCTCTTATTTCCATTTTCTATTTTCTGCAATTGTTTTGGCTTCATTAAAAATGCCAGAGCATTATTAAAAATCCTGAAAATATTTGTGGCATTGTTGAAATTATTTCCAACAGCCCTCAACTAATTTCAGAATTATTAGAGCATTTAAAATATTTATAAGATTTAAATGCCCCAATTCAAATACAATATGAGTTAATTCAAAAATCCAGAAATGACCTATAAATAAGTTCATCATTTTTGGCAGAGGTTTTCACCTTTATCAGAAATCATGAACATTTTCAAAGGCATTTTGGGTTTATTGAAAATGATTTTATTTGAGCCTATTTGAATTCATTTGGTGCTAGGGTTTAAACAATCCCCATTTCAGGTTTAACTGAAATTTAAACATGATGCATGGGTGCTAAAGAAAAAAACAAGCAAGGCCTGAATTGGGGATGTGACAATTATGAAAAAATGGGTTGAATACGTGCCACATTTTTGGGGGCTGAAATGTGGGCCAATAGGTCGAAGCCAACGCAAGTCGTTGTCAATTTAGTTAACAAATGATTCTGACATATTTGCCATTGGATTTACATCCAATGACCGGCATCCATCATCAATCTCTTGTCTTCTTCCTCCAGCGCCGCCGGGACCACCTCCTGCCTCCTGCTGCTAGCAGCTCTGCTTAGCATGCTTCGCTATGAAGCGCTACTCCATCGTTGGCCAGGCCATCCCTCCACCCCTCCACACCTCCTGTTCTTCTCCACCGACTGCCGAACCAGACCGCACTAGAACCTGTTAACCCTCGTACACCTCTCCGTCTGCGACTCTACTCCCGCGTCTTCCCACCTCCGGCTCATTGCTGTCCGGGGCCTCGCCGTCGTCCACCACCTTGGATGCGCTTGGTGCGGCGTGGTCAACGTGGTCAAGGAACGACGCCATCGAAAGTTGACTGTGCATGGAGAGGCTGCCAGCTGGGTCCACGGCCGCACACAAGGAAATGCCTCCTTATTACGCGCAAAATAATGATTCCTCCACCTGACATCTGGGACCCACCGGAAGGGCCTCTGTATTTCGCGAAAAAAACATGCCCCCCGCTGACATGTCGGACCCACCAGCTATCTTCGCACGCAAGGAAGTGCCTCCTTATTACGCACAAAAAAATGAATACTCCCCCTGCCAGCTGGAACCCAGCATAGTGGGAGGCTGACTTGTGGGCCTACCAAGTTGACGGGGACGGAGGGCTTTGTCAACTTAGTCAATATGAACGATTCTAGCTCCTGTTATCGTACGATGTTCATCCAACAGCCGTAGTGCTTCTTCAACCTCTGGTCTTCTTGCTTCAGCCACCCAAACCAGCGCCGGTTGTGCCGCGCGCTCCTGCCTCCCGTAGCCGGCTGTGATGCCGTAGAGGCCTCACCGCCCCCTACTACTCCCACCGCTGGCCAGGCCATCCCTCTACTCAGCCACACCCCCTGTTATTCTGCGGCGACAGCAGCCTCACACCGCAGCCAAACTAGTGAACCCTCGTACTCCTCTTCGCGTGGGCATCCACTACTGTGTCTTCCCCGGCTCCGAGTCGTCCCCTTCCTAGGCCTCGCCGTCGTCCACCGCCATGGTGATCTCAACGCGGCGTGGTCAACGTGGTCAAGGAACGACTTCCATCGGACGTGGACTGTACGTGGAGAGGCTGACAGCTGGGTCCACGGCCGCAGCAAGGATTTGCCTCCTTATTACGCGCAAAATAATGATTGCTTCACCTGACAGCGGGGACCCACCGGACGGGCCACCGTATTTCATGAAAAAAACATTTCCCCCTGACTGCTGGGACCCACCAGCTACATCTTCGCACACAAGGAAGTGCGTAAAAAACGATTCGCCCCCCTGATTGCTGGGACCCACCAGCTACATCTTCGCACGCAAGGAAGTGCCTGACAGTCGGGACCCACCTGGTCGAAGCGTACGTAGCGTTGTCATTCTGGTCGCGAACGTGTACGTACAGATATACTGGTGGATGTAGAGGCGCGCACGTGTAGTAGTAGAGGCGCGCATGTGTCGTAGTAGAGGCGCGCACGTAGCATGTACACGTACGTACAGCGGCCAGGGTGTAAGAAAGAAAATACGGCCACGTATGTGTACATACGGGCGGGGTCTAGAACGCCTACTCACGCATATATACGTACGGCCAGGGCTCGTGTACATTGGCTGGGTCGGAACAGAGAAACAACATCGTCGTCATGTTCATGGGGAGCCAACCGGCTGGGTCAAAACGAAATGCGTGGTTGTGTTCATCGGGAGGGCTTGGACGGAATAGGCGATGGAAACAAGGCCTGGTGTACCGCAAAACAGAGGAAACGGCCTTTTGTCCGACCGGTAACGTTTGAAACGGGGGTCGTGTTCATCGGGAGGGGTCTGGCATACCGCAAAACGGAGGAAACGGACCTCCTACGGTCGAAACGGGGGTCCTGTTGATCGGGAGGGGTGTGGCGTACCGCAAAACGGAGGAAACGAACCTCCTATGGTTGAAACGGGGGTCCTGTTGATCGGGAGGGGTGTGGCGTACTGCAAAACAGACGAAACGGACTTGTGTTGGAGCGCTA
>NC_041381.1:520872999-520873697 GCF_002162155.2 Triticum dicoccoides | reverse complement strand
GCGCTACGGTCGAAACGGGGGTCCTGTTCATCGAGAGGGGTGTGGCGTACCGCAAAACGGGACTCCACGGGATACTGTTCATCTCCACCATCGACCTCCTCCAGCCTCCACGGGCTCCTGTTCATCCAGCCTCCACCGCGCGCTACTCCACCGGCTACTGTTCAACCACCCCTCCACGGGCACCACTCCACCATCTACTGTTCACCCAGCCCTCCACACCACGGGGTCCTGTTCATCCACAACTCCACGGGCACCCCTCCACTGTCTACTATTTATCCAGCCCTCTACACCACGGGGTCCTGTTATCCACGCCTCGATGGGCACCCCTCCACCGTCTACTGTTCATCCAGCCCTCCACACCACAGGGTCCTGTTCATCCAGAGGCAACGCCACGCTCACTGTTCATCCAAACCCCCCCTCTCCCCCCGCAACGCTCACTGTTGATACGTCTCCAATGTATCTATAATTTATGAAGCATTCATGCTATTTTATTATCTGTTTTGAATGATTACGAGCTTTATTATACACTTTTATATTACTTTTGGGACTAACCTATTAACCGGAGGCCCAGCCCATATTGCTGTTTTATTGCCTGTTTCAGTATTTCGAAGAAAAGGAATACCAAACGGAGTCCAAACGGAATGAAAACTTTGGCAGCGTTATTTTTGGGAAGATTATCACCCATGAGACTTGGAGTT
>NC_041381.1:520846518-520872715 GCF_002162155.2 Triticum dicoccoides | reverse complement strand
CATCAAAAATCAAGATAGATCGGGAGTTCCGCCACCGCAAGCCTCTGTAGCCACCAAAAACCTCTCAGGAGCCCGTTCCGGCACCCTGCCGGAGGGGGGATCCTTCACTGGTGGCCATCTTCATCATCCCGGCGCTCTCCATGACGAGGAGGGAGTAGTTCACCCTCGAGGCTGAGGGTATGTACCAGTAGCTATGTGTTTGATTTCTCTCTCGTGTTCTCTCTCATGTTCCCTCTATGGCACGATCTTGATGTATCCCGAGCTTTGCTATTGTAGTTGGATCTTATGATGTTTCTCCCCCTATACTCTCTTGTGATGAATTGAGTTTTCCCCTTTGAAGTTATCTTATCGGATTGAGTCTTTTATGAGAACTCTTGATGTATGTCTTATGATGTTTCTCCCCCTCCGGTAGAAACTTTGGGGCACTCTTTGAAGTACTTTGTGTTCGTTGAATAGATGAATCTGAGATTGTGTGATGCATATCGTATAATCATGCCCACGGATACTTGAGGTGACAATGGAGTATCTAGGTGACATTAGGGTTTTGGTTGATTTGTGTCTTAAGGTGTTATTCTAGTACGAACTCTTGAATAGATTGATCCGAAAGAATAACTTTGAGGTGGTTTCGTACCCTACCATAATCTCTTCGTTCGTTCTCCGCTATTAGTGTCTTTGGAGTGAATCTTTGTTGCATGTTGAGGGATTGTTATATGATCTATCTATGTTATTATTGTTGAGAGAACTTGCACTAGTGAAAGTATGAACCCTAGGCCTTGTTTCCTACCATTGCAATACCGTTTACGCTCACTTTTGCCATTAGTCACCTTGCTGTTTTTATAATTTCAGATTACAAAAACCTTTATCTACTATCTATTTTTCACTTGTATCACCATCTCTTCGCCGAACTAGTGCACCTATACAATTTACCATTATATTGGGTGTGTTGGGGACACAAGAGACTATTTGTTATTTGGTTGCAGGGTTGTTTGAGAGAGACCATCTTCATCCTACGCCACCTACGGATTGATAAACCTTAGGTCATCCACTTGAGGGAAATTTGCTAGTGTCCTACAAACCTGTGCACTTGCAGGCCCAACAACGTCTACAAGAAGAAGGTTGTGTAGGAGACATCAAGCTCTTTTCTGGCGCCGTTGCTAGGGAGGTGAGTGCTTGAAGGTATATCTTCAGATCTTGCAATCGAATCTTTTTGTTTCTTGTTTTATCACTAGTTTAGTTTATAAAAGAAAACTACAAAAAATGGAGTTAAGTTTGTCTCATACGCTTCATCTTTTTAATATCTTTCGTGAGTTTGATGGAAAGGAAAATTGTGCTCAAGTGCTAGAAGAAGAATGCTTTAAAATGCTTGGTACTAAATCTTTGAATGATGAGAATGATTGCAATGTTGTTAGTATAAAATCCTTGAATATACATAGTACTAATGATGATTGCTCTAGTCATGATGAAAATATATCTTATGAGCATGTCAACTTTTGTGGAGTGCATGTTTGCATGAACACACCAAATAGAGAAGATATATATTGCAAGAGGCATAAGCATTTAGAAACTAAATGGTTGCAAGAAAGGCTAAATGTGAGTGCTGAAAATTTAAATTTCCTTTGCCGTACTTGTGAACTATGCAATGAACGTGGTCATCTACATCTCCTATGCAAATTGTTTCATGATCGAATCATGTCCAAAAGTTGTGATGATTTGATCTCCCTTGCACATTATAATGAACTTAGTTTAATTTTGGGTTATGAAGAATTGAAATGTTTACTTAAGGATCTTCCTGAATTTGCCGATAAGAAATTCCTTGATATTGATCTAGAAAAGATTTATATGTTTTGTGCGGAGAATTGCATTGAAAATCCTTATATTGCCAATTACCTAAAGAAAAGAAAGCAAATAGAAGATGATGAGAATACTAATGAAAGGGAAGAGACTTCCCAATATCCTCCTATTATTTCTTATGATGAATCAGGCAACGAGGAGGAGCTTTCTATTCAACCAATCTCGTCAATAAGGAGCTCAAAAAGGAAGGTTGAACCCACACATAATGTGAAGAAGAAAAAGAAAAGAAGGAGCAACAAAGGTAAAAAGGCATCCCTCCCAAATGATGTTGCTCCTACTACTCATTGTGATGATGATAATTGCTTTACTATTGGTGCTATCCATATTTTTAATGATGAGAGTGATTATGCTTATGATATGAAAGGGCCCAAGCTTGGGGAAGCTATGTTTGATGAGGATGAAATATTTGAGAATATATTTGCTGAAATTAATGTTTGTCCCAAGCTTGGGGATGCTATGTTTAATGAAGATGATATTTTTAGCATCCCAAGTTTTGATATGCAAAGTTGTTATGATGATAGCATGCCTTGTACCTATGATGATTATATTGATGAAAGTGGGTTCGGAAGAGTGTCAACTTTAGGAAGTAATGATCCAACTATTTTGGAGGATGTTGAATTTTATTGTGATGAATATGAAAGTGGATTTGGAAGAGTGTCAACTTTATTTAGTGATTCCACTATCTTGGGAGAGGTTTCAATCGATTATGATGAGAACGAAGTTGCTACTTATGATGATTATTGTGATGAAACTTATGCTATAAAAAGTAGTGATGATTATATTTACAAATCTTGTCATGATTTTGATTACCCTTTTTCTGAACGTTACTCTTTTAATGTGGAAACAATTTTTAGTGTTCAAGTCTCTTATGATACTCTCACTATTCCGAATGAGAAGAATTTTGCTTATGCGGAGAGTAGTAAATTTTCTATGCTTGTAGATCATGAAAAGAATGTTTTGGGTGCTAGTTATATTGTTGAATTCATTCATGATTCTACTGAAAATTATTATGAGTGAGGAACTTACGCTTGTAGGAATTGCAATAATATCAAGTTTCCTCTCTATGTGCTTAAAATTTTGAAGCTATGCTTGTTTTACCTTCCTTTGCTAGTTGATTATTGTTCCCATAAGTTGTTTGCTCATAAAACCCTATGCATAGGAAGCGGGTTAGACTTAAATGTGCTAGTCATATTCTTCATGATGCTCTCTTTATGTTTCAATTCTTATCTTTTATGTGAGCATCATTGCCATCATCATGCCTAGCTAAAAAGGCATTAAAGAAAAGCGCTTGTTGGGAGACAACCCAATATTTATCCTTACTGTTTTTGTGTGTCCACATGATTATTGTTTTATAGCTTTTGTTTCAATAAAGTGCCAAGTAGAGCCTTTGGGAAGACTTGGGTGAAGTCTTTGTGATCGTGCTGTGAAAAACAGAAACTTTAGCGCTCACGAGAATAGCTGCCATTTTTTACAGAAGAGTGCTTTTAGGTTGATTCTTTTTGAAGATGATTAATAGACAAATTCCTCAGGTCCACCAATTTATTTCAGAATTTTTGGGGTTCAGAAGTATACGTTTGATACAGATTACTACAGACTGTTCTGTTTTTGACAGATTCTGTTTTCATTGTGTTGTTTGCGTATTTTGATGAATCTATGGCTAGTATGTAAGGGTATTGTCGGTGTCAAAACCGGCGGATCATGGGTAGGGGGTCCCGAACTGTGCGTCTAGGCGGATGGTAACAGGAGACAAGGGACACGAAGTTTTTACCCAGGTTTGGGCCCTCTCGATGGAGGTAAAACCCTACTCCTGCTTGATTAATATTGATGATATGGGTAGTACAAGAGTAGATCTACCACGAGATCAGAGAGGCTAAACCCTAGAAGCTAGCCTATGGTATGATTGTTTTTCGTCCTACGGACTAAACCCTCTGGTTTATATAGACACCGGAGAGGGCTAGGGTTACACAGAGTCGGTTACAATGGGAGGAGCTCTACATATCCGTATCGCCAAGCTTGCCTTCCACGCCAAGGAAAGTCCCATCCGGACACGGGATGAAGTCTTCAATCTTCTATCTTCATAGTCCAGGAGTCCGGCCAAAGGTTATAGTCCGGTCATCCGGACACCCCCTAATCTCGGACTCCCTCAATAGCCCCTGAACCAGGCTTCAATGACGACGAGTCCGGCGCGCAGATTGTCTTCGGCATTGCAAGGCGGGTTCCTCCTCCGAATACTTCATAGAAGATTTTGAACACAAGGATAGTGTCTGGCTCTGTAAAATAAGTTCCACATACCACCGTAGATAGAATAATATTTGTACAAATCTAATCTGCTGATGTATTCCGCAGCGTGACATCACGCCATGGCCAAGCCTTTATTCAAATCGTTTTACTATCCCACCTCAGCGCGTTTAGCGAGGTGGTTCCGTTAGCACGTCTTGTCGAAGCAGAGATCATGTCCCCTTATTCTGGGATTCTCATCAATACGGACGTGGGTAACCCAACCGTGCCATTAATCATGGCACTTGGGAGATAAGCGAGTTTTACCAGGCTGGTGGGGGCACATAGTTTCGTCCGCCCATATAAGGGGATAAGGATCCACCTTTTTCATCTACCCTTTTTCCTCCTTCGCTTATCCATTTCCGCGCACTCGAGCTCCAGCGCCCAAGTCCGCACTTCCCACCTCAACCTTCTCCAGCCATGTCCGGAGCGGGAGGCAGGTGGATGGCCTCCTCCGTCACGGAGGGGCACATCAAAAAGTTGAGGAAAGCCGGATACTTGTCCAACGACGTTGCGCACCGGCTCCCAGACAAGGGGCAGCTCATGCCCACCCCAAAGCCCCATGAGAGGGTGGTGTTCCTCCCCCATTTCCCACACGGACTAGGCTTCCCACTCCACCCATTTGTCCGCGGGCTCATGTTCTACTACTTCCTGGATTTCCACGATCTGGCCCCGAACTTCATCCTCAACATCTCGGCGTTTATCGTCGTGTGCGAGGCCTTCCTCTGCATCAAGCCCCACTTCGGCTTATGGCTGAAGACCTTCAATGTCAAGCCGAAGGTAGTGGGCGGCCAGCAAGCGGAGTGCGGAGGCGCTATGGTGGGCAAGATGCCCAACGTCATATGGCTCGAGGGCTCCTTTGTGGAAACCATCAAAGGGTGGCAATCGGGGTGGTTTTACATCACCGAGTCGCGTGACCCTGAATGGGCAACGGCCCCCGAATTACAATCTGGCATCCCCACACGGCTCACCTCCTGGAAAGAGAAGGGCCTGTCGTGGGGTAATGTGGGAGAGCTGACCGGACTCCAAACCTGCGTCCAAAACCTGGTGGACAAGAAGGTTAAACTTGTCAACGTAGTCCGGGTCATGCTCCTCCACCGGATCCTCCCGTGTTAACGACGGGCTTTTAACTTGTGGGAGTTCGACCCGGCCCAGCACCAAACTTTGTCCAAGCTCTTTGACACAACGCACAAGGATGCCTGGAAGGTGCTATTCAAGGGCGCCGAGGTTCCCCCTCCCATTACCAAGGATCGCAGATTCTGCGCGAAGCGCCAAGCCAGCGTAGTAAGCTTGTTTTACCCTTTACGAGATACTTGTTTTTCATAGTTTGACTCTATGCGGGATCTAAGCTCCCGTTCCTTTGACAGGACTGGCAGAAGAAGTCTAGATAGATCAACTGTCCGGCTCCTTTGCCCGAAGGCCCCGCAGATGTCCGCTTGGCAAAGCTGCTGGTCCCGGCACCCTATGTGGTGCCGGAGAAGAAGGCCAAGAAGAAGACCACGGGAACTCGAAAGAGTTCCCGGCGCCTGGTGGTGTCGGATTCATCGTCCGATGACTCCGATGCGCACTCCTCCCACGAAGACGAGGAGGAGGAAGAAGAGGCCTCTCCCCCTCCAAACGGGGGAGGAAAGAAAAGGAAGGTCGTCCCAACTAGGGGGGCCGGAGGGTCCAAGAAGGGAAAGACCCTTCCTCCGGACTACTCCACCAACGCCGACGACGGCGAAGAGGAGTGGCCATCCAGGGCCAAGCCCCTAGCAAAATTGTAAGTATCTGGATACCAGAATAACTAATGGCGTTCCTTTATTGCACAGTATCTTCTGACGCCGAATATAATTATGTAGTCCGCCCAAGGCCCGGCTCGACGCTTCGTCGAGCGGCTCCCTGGATTCGTCGGATGCGAATAGTCTTTCACTCCCGACTGCTACCTCCCCTCGCCCTACGGAAGATGCCGAGGTGGAGTCCCAAAAGGGGCCAAGCCAGGAGGAGGTGGTCCTGGAGGCGCCCCAAGGCGACCTCCCGGACTCGACGCACAAAGGGGATGAAAGCCCAAAGGGCTCTAAGTCCGGCCCTGGGCCGGACACCGCACCGGAACCTTCAGTGGTTTCGGAGTCCGGCAGGCGGCCCCTAGTAATAAGGGCAAGCCTACGATGCCGGTGACCTCCGTCCAACCGGAGGCACCGGATAATTTGCTGGAGGTGCTTAACGGCGCCTCCATCGACGAGGAGCACCACACTATTATGTGTGCGGTGATCCAGAAGGTTCAGTCCGCCAAGAGCGGGCTGACGGAAGCCTGTCCCAGCCTTCTAACAGGCTTTGAGGTATGTATTTAAGACATGTAAAAATATTACCGCATAGACAGTAGCCCCTGATGCTCAGTTTGGTGTTCGGAAAGAAAAGCCAGACTGAGGATCTAAAAAGATATACGCAGGAGTCTAACATAAGTATGTCAATATGGGAATGCAGGCTGCGCTGCTGACCTCTGCCGCACTGACTGGGGAGGTCGATGCATTGAAGCAGAGCCTCGAGCGGTCCGAGAACGAGCTCGGCCTTGCCAAGAAGCAGCTCGAGGACAAGGAAGGTAAGTAGTACCTTGTGTAAGTATATAAAAAGATCTGGTTCCAAATAATGACAGGACCAACGTGAGTATTACAGGGGCCACAACCGAGGTGGCGACCCTGAAGGAAGCGATGTCCAAGGCCGAAGACAATGCGGCCGTGGAGCGCACCAAGCGAGAAAAGCAGGAGGCGCGGGTGGCGGAGGTGCGGCAAGAGCTCCACACTCTTGTGAAAAAACACGAGTTTGGATCTTGACTCAAAGACTCGAGAGTCTGAGCTTGCCTCGGCCCTTGAGAGCGCCAAATCTGCCAAGGCCGAAGCCCAAAAAGCCCTCAAGGAAATTGAGGCGATGAAGAAGATAGCGGCGGGTAAGGCATTCTTTATGCAAAGCAAGCACGTGAAAGTGAATTACTTGTTACTTACCCGAGTTCGGAGCTCTCCAGGAGCATTCACAGATCTGCCCCACAGTGTGTTCGACGTTGCCGCATTCTACCGAGCCGAGGAAGGGAGCTCGATGGAGAAGGTGTTCTGGTCCCAGTATGTTGAGGCCGGACACCCGGTGCCCTTGAGCGACCAGCTGAAGCAGCTGGTCGAGCTCTATAATGTAGCCGAACAGGCCATGAAGGGCCTTATAGGCCGGCTGTGGCCTGGGGAGGTCATGCCTGGGAGCTACTTTGGGCTGGTGAGGCGGCTGGCGGATGCCTGTCCATGGCTTGAAATCATCAAGCGCTCCGTATGCATCGAAGGCGCCCGTAGGGCCCTTGCCCATGTTAAAGTACACTGGGGCAAGATGGATGCTGAGAAGCTGGTGACAGATGGGCCACCGGAGGGGAAGGAGCATCGCAAGCCCGAGTTGTATTATGAGGGCGTCCTGAAGGGTGCCTGCCTTGTGGCGAATGAGTGTTCCAAGGATGTAATTTTTGAGTAAACTCGCTCATGTTATCTTGTGCGCTGAAAACTTGTTCATATGCGCTAAGCAACGCTTTCTGAATTTAAAATATTACCTTCTGTGCAGCCGTTTATTAAATCTGAGAGATGGCGAGTCGTCAGCTTCTACCCCCATGCCACGAGTGCTGGGGTGTTCGGGATAAACCTGAGCGCTCTTGTTCCCATTCTTGGGTCCTTTGAGGGAGGCGCTCAGCACAACGAACAAGGCAATCAGACTATAATGCTTTATCACTCTCACTTAGCCATAGCATTCTATAATTTTAAATTTCGGCGAAGCCCCTAGTATTCTGAAGACCGAGTTCAGGGCGCTATCCATGCCTAGGCCGTACAAAGCCAGCTCCTCGCTCTAAGCGGCATAAGTCTTTAGGGACTCGAAACCTCTCGAACAGCGACCGACTCTCGCCCTATCATGACGGTTAGTTTTAGCTTTCTCTACTGAGGTGCTTAACCCAGCTCAACTGGGGCACAATCGCAGTAGTTCTCCCAGCGCTACCTTAGCCGATATAACGGAACGTAAGGTACCAAAACATGGGAGCCGGGCAAACCCAACTATTGACCCAAGACATGATTCGGAGCCGATGCATAAAATGCTATAAGTTCGGGGTGCCGCACTCGTGAGAGTGTTCGGACTTCTCACACCATATTCTGGGGTACTTAAGCCCCTGGTGTATTGGCCGTACCAAAGTGTACGGTTGCATAATGTCATGACTGAACATATTTACATAAAAAATGAATGCAATAATAGACAAGAGCTATGTATTGTTTATTAAAAGGTTGTTGTGAAAGCAGAACGATACAAATAGTGTGATAAGCAAGAGATGCGATTATTTGACATGTCCCCCTCCAGGGGCAAGCTGCGAGACTTTATGTAAGACAGGTATTTAGCTCGTTATAGAGACCACCTGGACATTCGACGTAGCTTGCTGCCTCCCTGGCTGTTGCATCGTGTGTTCGGCGATTGTACTGCCGGACAGGCCTTCCGGAGAGTGGAGTCCTGAAAGTAAGAAAAAAGAAATGACAAAATCGGGAGCCCCTAGTGCGGTTGAGCCGCATTTTGGGCGTCCCATAGTTGTGCCCTTCCCCTTATGCCCATGGTATTTCCAGAGCGTAATTATGTACGCGTGGTACTGGTTTCGCAATTTCGCGAGGGCTGGGGTTGGGGCCGCACTGCTACGCTTGCTCGGAACGTGCCAGGCGGTCCTGTTGTAGGTTACTCCGGGCGCGCTTGACGGTGTCCGGGCGTTTAATAGCCGGACTGGAGAATTGCCTTGAGGCTACTTTGTACTTCCGCCACGAGGGCTGCCATATGCTCCTCCATTCGGAGAGAGCGTTCAGTGTTTCCATTAACCATAATGACTCCTCGAGGGCCTGGCATCTTGAGCTTGAGGTATGCGTAGTGCGGCACCGCATTGAACTTTGCAAATGCGGTACGTCCGAGAAGGGCATGATAGCCACTGCGGAACGGGACTATGTCGAAGATTAACTCCTTGCTTCGGAAATTATCCGGGGATCTGAAGACCACTTCGAGTGTAACTGAGCCTGTACAGTTGGCCTCTACACCTGGTATGACGCCTTTAAAGGTCGTCTTTGTGGGTTTAATCCTTGAGGGATCTACCCATTTTGGCACTGTATCCTGATAAAGTAGGTTCAGGCTGCTACAGCCGTCCATAAGGACTCTAGTGAGGTGAAATCCGTTAATGATTGGGTCTAGAACCAATGCAGCGAATCCGCCGTGGCGGATGCTAGTGGGGTGGTCCCTTCGATCAAAAGTGATCGGGCAGGAGGACCACGGGTTGGACTTTGGGGCGATTGGCTCCAATGCATATACGTCCCTGAGTGCACGCTTCCGCTCTCTTTTGAGGATGTGGGTTGCGTATGTCATGTTCACTGTCCGCACTTGTGCGGGAAAGCCCTTCTGTCCCCTATTGTTTGGCGGCCATGGCTCCTCTCGTCATCGCTATGCAACCCCTTGTCTCTTTTTTCGGCACTTAACTTGCCTGCCTCCTTGAACACCCAACAATCCCTGTTGGTGTGATTGGCTGGTTTTCCGGGGGTGCCATGTATCTGGCACGAGCGGTCGAGTATTCGGTCCAAACTGGACGGGCTCGGAGTATTTCTTTTGAATGGCTTTTTCTGCTGACCGGGTTTAGAGCCTCTGAATCCGGCATTAACTGTCGTATCGTCAGCATTGTCTCCGTTAATGCGGCGCTTGTGCTTGTTGCGACACGACCTGCCATTGTTGTCCTTGGTATCCAAATTACCAGGGCTCTTGGTCATGTTATTACTACGAGCTAGCAAGTTGTCTTCTCCCGCGCAAAAGCGGGTCATGAGTGTTGTGAGGGCTGCCATGGATTTCGGCTTTTCCTGTCCTAGGTGCCGGGCAAGCCATTTGTCAGGGATGTTATGTTTGAAGGCTGCGAGGGCCTCTGCGTCCGGACAGTCGACTATTTGATTTTTCTTGGTTAGGAACCGTGTCCAGAATTGTCTGGCCGATTCCTCTGGCTGATGAATTATGTGGCTTAGGTCATCGGCGTCTGGTGGTCGCACATAGGTGCCCTGGAAATTGTCGAGGAATGCGGCTTCCAGGTCCTCCCAGCAACCAATTGACTCTACTGGCAAGTTGTTAAGCTAATGCCGAGCTGGTCCTTTAAGCTTGAGTGGGAGGTATTTGATAGCGTGTAGATCATCACTGCGGGCCATGTGGATATGAAGGAGATAATCCTCAATCCATACCGCAGGATCTGTTGTGCCATCATATGATTCGATGTTTACGGGTTTAAAACCCTCGGGGATTTGATGATACATTACTTCATCTGTGAATCATAGTGGGTGTGCGGCGCCTCTGTATTGGGCTATATCACGACGTAGCTCAAATGAGCATTGTCTGCTGTGTTCGGCCTGGCCGTATTTGCCATATCTGGCATGATGGTTATCGTCCGTGTCGTGGGGCGCCCACGCGATCCGTAGATCGATCTTGTTTGCCTTGCCTTGTCCTCCAATATGTCTTGCAGGTCTGGCGCATTTCCCCGTGCCTTGGTACTTTTTGAGCGACGCCGGGGTGCGGCCTGAGTGGATGGCTGAGAGGCCTCTCTGTCGTGGCCACGAGGTGGCCGGTCGGCCGCGTCGTGCGCTGGTGATGTAGGTTTAGGTGCTTCCTCCTCTAATTGGGGTAGCAGCCTGCGCTATGGGTAGCTCTTGGAGGGGCGTTCGAGTTCGTACTCTTCAGCCGCAAGGACTTTAGTCCATCTGTCGGCTAGCAAGTCTTGGTCAGCTCTAAGCTGCTACTATTTTTTCTTGAGGCTACTCGCCGTGGCCATAAGCCTGCGTTTGAAACGCTCTTGTTCGGCGAGATCCTCAGGCACGACAAATTCGTCGTCATCGAGGCTTGCCTCGTCTTCGGAGGGAGGCATGTAATTATCGTCCTCTACCTCTCTGTGTCACGCCCAATATGCGACCCTATCCAAAAGGAACTCGAAGGTCCCACCAAGGATAGACCCGCATATTGAAACGCTTTTGCAAGGTGGATATCATTACATCAACATTACATAATACATGGGGATACATACATAAGGCATACCATGCCACATGAATACAACATCACAATACATAAGAGCATCATCCGACTACGGATGAATCACAAACAGAAACTCAAAAGACATCCACCCTGCTAGCCCAAGCTGCCGACCTGGAACCTATCCCCTGATCGAAGCAGCAGAAGAAGAACTCAACGCAAGCAAGCATCACTCTCGCGTCATGATCATCGCACAACCTGTACCTGCAACTGTTGTTGTAGTAATCTGTGAGCCACGAGGACTCAGCAATCCCATTACCATGGGTATCAAGACTAGCAAAGCTTAAAGGGAAAGGAAGGGGTAAAGTGGTGAGGCTGCAGCAGCGGCTAAGCATATATGGTGGCTAACATACGCAAATAAGAGCGAGAAGAGAACAAGCGGAACGGTCGTGAAGCTAGCAATGATCAAGAAGTGATCCTGAACTCCTACCTACGTCAAGCATAACCCAGAAACCGTGTTCACTTCCCGGACTCCGCCGAAAAGAGACCATCACGGCTACACACGCAGTTGATGCGTTTTAATTCGGATCTGGTGTCAAGTTATCTACAACCGGACATTAACAAATTCCCATCTGCCTATAACTGCAGGCACGGCTTTCGAAAGATTATACCCTGCAGGGGTGTCCCAACTTAGCCCATGACAAGCTCTCGCGATCAACGAAGGAATAGACCTTCTCCCAGGAAGACCCGATCAGACTCGGAATCCCGGTTTACAAGACATTTCGACAATGGTAAAACAAGACCAGCAAAGCCGCCCGATGCGCCGACAATCCCGATAGGAGCTGCACATATCTCGTTCTCAGGGCAACACCGGATAAGCGAAGCGTACAGGAACCGATGAATCCAAGTTGCCAAGGAAATGGTCCCGCATGGTGCTCTAGTTTGGACCAACACTTAGACAAGCACTGGCCCGGGGGGGCTGTAATGAAGATGACCCTTGGGTTAATTACTCCCAAGGGAAAAGTAGGTGGTGGTGAGGCAAATGGTAAAAGTCAATGTTGGGCCTTGCTGGAGGAGTTTTATTCAAAGCAAACTGTCAAGGGGGTCCCATAAATCACCCGACCGCGTAAGGAACGCAAAATCCAGGAACATAACACCGGTATGACGGAAACTAGGGTGGCAAGAGTGGAACAAAACACTAGGCAAAAGGCCGAGCCTTCCACCCTTTACCAAGTATATAGATGCATTAATAATATAAGAGATATTGTGATATCTCAACCAAAATCCTGTCCACCATGAAGAAATCTTCAACTTCACCTGCAACTAGCAACGCTATAAGAGGGGCTGAGCAAAGCGGTAACATAACCAAACAACGGTTTGCATAGGAAAGGTGTCAAAGGTTAGAGGTTCATGGCAACACGGGATGGCTCGACAAACAGATGATAGGTAGCGCAGCAAAGCGATAGAACGAAGCAACTAGCATGGCAATGATAGTAGTGAGATCCAGGGTAGCGGTCATCTTGCCTGAAATCTCGCAAGGAAGAAGAACGAGTCCATGAAGAAGACGAACGGGAGTAGTCAAACGAATCCTCACAATCGCAACATTACCGGAACTAAGAAGCCACACCGGAAAGGAAGAAACAACATGGTAAACACACAAGCATAATCATGGCATGATGCACAATCAAGTATGATGCATGTCCGGTTTAAAGAGGCATGGCATGGCAAAGTGCAACAAACAATACTACAAGTTAAGTGGAGCTCAATATGCAACGAGTTGCATATTGACGAAACACCACATAAATTATTTAGTTCTCTCTCGGTTAGGTACACAACAATATTAAATGTTGTTAAACATGACAAGAGGTGAAACATAATAAAACTACCTATCTAAGCAAGTTTAAATGAGGCCGGAACAACAAAACAACAATTCCGGAAAATCCCCATATGCAAATTATGGATTTGGTACTGTTCTGCCCTAAACACAATTTTATTGTTGTTAAACAGGAAAACAAAGTGCCCCATGTTAATCTAAGCATTTTTCCACCCCATTTACATATAAAGTTTATTTAAAATGGAGCTACGGTTATTTACTTATGAATTAAATCATTTTAACATGGCATATTAGCAAATTAATGCAAACATCAATTTAAACATTTTAAACATAGATGAAAATGGCATATTATTAATCTACACAATTTTCTGCGCATTTTACATATATAAAACATTTTAAACCGATGCTTAGTTTATTAGTTATTAAATGCATGAAGTTAAAGGGGGTTTCTGCAAATCTGTTAATCACTAGAATAAAGCTAAATCGCAGATCTAGAAAAAAAACATACACGGGCCGAATCTGCCTAGCCCAAATAGTGTACAGGAGAGGGGCGCTGAAGGAGGGTTGCTTACACATGGGCCTTTGAGGCCGAATCGGGGAGGAAGAAGCTGAGCTGCAGTGGCTGCTGGGCTTGGCGACGCGGTCCAAGAGGCTGGCCACGCTGGCGCGGTCGAGGACGGGGTCAACGCGCGGGCGAGGCGCTCGTCTCCTCGTTCGTGAAACAGGGGATCGAGCAACAGGAGGAAGGAAGCGGCGGCGTTCGAGGATCCTGGTGGCCGGATTCGGCGATGCGGCGGGGCAGACGAGGTCCTGGAGGCGCTCGGGCAGAGGTAGGGAAGGCCATGGTGCTGGAGTCTTGCTGGTTCCCGCGCACGACACACAGGCAGGAGGCGGCAGCGCTACAAGGAGAACGGAGAGAGGGAAAGAGATGTGAGGGAGGAGGAGACCGAAGGAAGGGGAAGGGCGCGCTCTGGGACGGCAGAACTGACCGGATCCAGGACAAGGACGCGATCTCCGGCGAAAGACGGCGATTCCCGGCAGCGGCGAGCTCCGGTGGTGGCGCCACGGTCTACTGCTGCTCGCGGGATGGAGGAGGTGAGGGAGATCGGGCACGAGGTCGCCGGCAGCAGGTCGAGCTCCTGCTCGAGGAAGGAGGCGCGCGAGGACGATGCAGAGCAGCCGTTCCTGGAGGCCGGCGACGGCTGCTCCGTCGAGGCAGAGAAGATCGAGGCAGGATCGTGGCTGCGGGGCACTGTGGTGGACCGGGGGGGATGAGCTGGTGGCCTAGGGGCCATCGGATATTGATCTGGTGGCTCCAGATCAAGGTGGAAGGTGGCTGGCTGGATGAGGCTGGGTGTGTGTGGTCGGTTGCGAGGTGGAGAGCAGCGGCTGGATCGCTGGCGATCCCGAGGGAATGGAGACAGCGGCGGCGGCGACTGGACAGGGGAGGATCCCTAGAAAAAATAGGGTTTGGTCTTAAGTTACTAGGGATGGAATATATATATATATATATATAAAAAGAGGAGTTTGGATCATCCGATTTAAATCCGACGGTCGAGACTAAAATGCTTTGGGAGTCCAAACAAATAAACGAAGATATTTTAGGGATGTTTGGGGATGATCCGGACCCAATGGTGATGACTGAGCGGGTCGGGTTTGGGAAGTTTCGAACGCGGGAGAGGGGTCGATGCACTGTGCAAAGAGGGGGCTAGGGTTGGGGTTTAGGAGGGGTTTCGGAGCCTCCGATGACGATCCAACGACACCAGTCGGAGGGGGGTTTAAGCCGGGTTAGATGGGCTGTGCGGAGGGGAGAGAAGAGAAGTGCAGCCCGGCAATGGTTTCGGAGACCGAAACGTCCGACGAATATACCGACTATATCGCGGTTACATATTCAACGGTTGGGCAGTCAAACGGACTCCGAATGCGACGAAACTTGACAGGCGGCCTGTCTACACTATAATAAGACCGCACGACAAGTTGCAACCCATTCCGAGAACATTTTTATGCCACTTATAAAATAATATTTTGGAGGTGCCGCGGGCGCGTGCGAGTGTGGTCTGGACTCAGAACGGACAACGGAGAGAACCGGCGGAACCTGAACGGATGCAAGTTTTTTGAAAACGATGCCGATGCAATGCGCATGATGACATGAGACGAGATGCATAACAAGAACAAAATGCAAAACAACAGACAAAAACCCAACCACGAAGGAAATAACATATCGCATCTCCGGAAAAGGCAAGAGTTGGAGTTACGAATATGGAAAGTTGCATCCGGGGCGTTACAACACTCCACCACTACGAGAGGATCTCGTCCCGAGATCTAGGATGGCACCGGAGGGAAGAGGAAGAGGAAGATAAGCGGTAAAACTCAGTTGCTTCTTCGACCAATGAGTGAAACCACGAACCTTGAGAGGTTGAGCAAAATGAAAGAAAGAAAACAATGAAGATGAACGAGATTGCAAACAATCCGTTAGAAAAGAGGAACAAGGAACATTACAAGAACTTGAAGGTTGCAAAGACATGAATCAAGAGTTTAATGGACAAGATAGAATTCGAAACCACTCCGGTTAAAACAAGATGAGAGAGGAAGAATTTGGGCAGCACTCCAGTTGAACATGGAAGGAATAGAACATGAACTTGAGAAGATGGGAAGATACTTGATGAAATCAACAACGCACTGCCTCCAGAACTATTGAAGGAATGGCACAAGGGGTAAGAAGGATTTCAGACAGCACTCCGATTGAAACGAGAGGCAAAACTTGACAAGATGGAAGAACTTGAATGAGTACACAACACTCCAGTTAAATGAATAAGCATGAAAAGAACACGATCTTGACAAAACAAGATGATGAGTGAAGAGAACAACATCACAATGCCTTCGGAATGAAAGAATAGAAGCTAGATCGTTGAAATAGAAGAATGGAGAAGAAAATGCCAACTTGTACCACAAATCAGCTTGGAAAGCATCCTTGCAAAGAAGAATAGAACGTAGTTGTTGGAAAACCAACAACGAAAAGAATAAGCTTGTAGTGGGCTTATGGTAAACTTCTCAAAATTATGAGGTGACAACCGGCCACTAACTGAAACAATTGCTTGCTTGAGATCAATGAAGAGATGAAAACTGCTTTCGCCGAGAGGATAGGAGAATACTTGGATCATTGATAAGCACCACAAATAGCAACATTCCTTAGGGGAAGGCTTTAGGTGAAATCTATACCAAGATAACTCCAAAGAAGAGATTGATGGATTTAAAATACCTCATTCTTGAGAACATGTGAATCAAGAAACATGAACTCAAAATTATCAAGAATGACATAACACCGCCTCAAATGATAAGGTAGAACGAATTGCACTTCGAAATGCAAGATGAAGAATACTTGAACGCCTCAAAACAAAACATGTGTTAAACACCATGTTTATTTTAGAGTATAGCTTAGCGGGTCATAACTTCGAGAGAAATCTTGAAGAACAATTGAAGAATGAAAGGAATCCTTGATGAACCACCATGTAGAGCCTCCATGAAGAACTCCGGTAATGAAAGGATGATAGAAAGAAAGAGAAGTTGAAAACACAAGGTGAAACCTTGCGATGATTTAGATGGAGCTTTGCGATGATATAACCGAGAGAACTTGGAATTTCGGAAAGAAAAGATGATCACTAGAACCAAGAATTACTTCATCATGAACAATCTCCGGAAGAAGGAATTAATCACTTGGATGAAACAATAATAAGAATTACGTCATGCCTATCCTTCACCAATTTAAATTGATGACAAGAAATGGATTTGGCATACTACTTATTCTCATAGAAAGGATGGATTAAGAGAGATATAGCGTAAACTTGAGAAGGTATTGATGGAACCACCGGTGGGATTGAAACAACGAAAGAATGGATGAAATTATATGATAACGAAGAAAGTGAAATCTTGAACGAACCATCGAAAGAATTGTGAATGAACATAGCAAAGGCACAATTCACCGGGAAGAATTGGAAAAACGAATGAAGATACTTGATGGGATTTAAATACAAGAGAACGAAGAGATCACGAGCTGATTAGAGACCACTTGAGCGATGCACCAGTAAGATATGGAGAAGGAGAGCTAAAAGCTGAGAATGAATAATTCTGAGATGATGTGCTCCGGAGAATCAAACTGAAAAGACTCCTGAATAGATCCGGATTGGTGAAAAGAATTCTCACAATCGAAAATAATTATGAGAGGATGACATCAAGCTTGAACTACGCATCTTTGGAAGAACGGGTAAGGATTTAAGATGAAATCTTCTTCGGACTTCAAAATTCGAGAATGACGACGAGAAACACCACCATGAATTGTTGAGGCACTCCGGAATGACAATTAAAAAGGTTGAACCAATGATGAAAGAATTTGAAAGATCTTGGAGAAGGACATGTTACTTATGATAAATCATTCTTACATCAAACTTTGAAATGAATTTGAGAATCGCTCCTGATAATTCGAAGAGTCAGGTAAGATCCTGGGAAAAGACCTGTGGGTTAGGGCCCACTAAAAAGAAACACCATTGAAATAATTTAAAGGGGGGATTGCACCGGTTGAATTAAATGACTTGAATGAGATAACAACCTCGAAATATCTTGAACGGATTGAGAATGGAAACACAAGTCTTCTGAGATATCTTGAGCACTCCGGATAAGAATATAGAAAGGTGAACAATTAAGAGGTGCATCGGCATGAGAAAGCATTTGACACGAGGAAAGGAATATGATCAACACTGAAAGCTTGAATTGGATCCACCAGAGAAGAAACAACAATGAAGGATGATGAACTTAAAACTATTGAGCATCTTCTTGGGAAATCACCGGATAAGAACATTGATTGAAAAGAGTGAATAGACTTCACATGAATAAATGGATACTTGATTAAAATATATTAGTCCTTGAAGAAAAGGGTGGGAGGGCGGAAAAACAAAGGCAACTTGGGATGAACGAAACAAACACCGTTGAGAAAACTTAGAATTGATCTTGCGGATGGGGAGAATGATGGGACCATCTCGAAGAGAAGCGCACCGGTTGGAAAAGGATTAGTATTCACAAAGCAATATGAGAACACCGTTTAGGAAAAGTATGGATTCAACATTTGACTTTGAAGCAACTCGAATACCACAAATAAAACAAAACAAAGGATTTGGCTTGCAGAATAAGCCGGAACAAACATATGATAGAGATTCCGTCCGAAGTTTTCGTGGTGGGGCCCACACGGGCTCGAGTGTACAGCACCATCATGTACAAGGCAGTGCACATGACATACGAAGTGTCCCTGAACCAGCATAGCCAAGGGTTCTTTAAGACACACCGAGACCACTGTAAAAATGACCGTGGAAAGGCGGACCACTAGACGTCGAACCCCAATCTCATATCATGCATCTGTCGAAAAGATATTCTAGGAGCTACTTGAATTCCCACCTATAAAACTCCCGAAACTTTCTGGTTATGCAATCTGGTGTTGGGGATACAGGGGAAGCAATATATCTCACCCAAACTAACAATCCCCACATCCAGCTGTATCCATCCGTCAACACATAGCCAAGAAACCTTCGAAAATCGTGTACCTCAACCTTCGAAAAGCATCCATTATACGAGTTATGGCAATACTCCCGAGCTCGCCCCAGTACTGGGTTATCGGGGTTATCTCACCAACAACTGCATAAAAGAGATTTTCGATGTCGGCAAATCTCAGGTATTCCAGAACTGCAACGATAAAATTGTGACGACAACACCTCAGAGCTCGACTCCCCGGGTCAAAGCCACATAAATAGACAGGAGGCACCAAGAACAATGTTCTCGTCACAAAACCATCGGAATGATTCCAAGATACCCGCGTGATCCTAAAAAAAAATTTAGTGAAATTTGAGGAGAGGACAGACAAAACATCTACGTCAGGAGTCCTCACCAGAGCGACGAAGGGGGCTGAGGAGTAAAAAGAATCCTACTCTCCGATATATATAATCCTAAGACTCAAAATAGTTTTTTTTCTAGACTAGGCAAAAGGCCGAGCCTTCCACCCTTTACCAAGTATATAGATGCATTAATAATATAAGAGATATTGTGATATCCCAACCAAAATCCTGTCCACCATGAAGAAATCTTCAACTTCACCTGCAACTAGCAACGCTATAAGAGGGGCTGAGCAAAGCGGTAACATAGCCAAACAACGGTTTGCATAGGAAAGGTGTCAAAGGTTAGAGGTTCATGGCAACATGGGATGGCTCGACAAACAGATGATAGGTAGCGCAGCAAAGCGATAGAACGAAGCAACTAGCATGGCAATGATAGTAGTGAGATCCAGGGTAGCGCTCATCTTGCCTGAAATCCCGCAAGGAAGAAGAACGAGTCCATGAAGAAGACGAACGGGAGTAGTCGAACGAATCCTCACAATCGCAACATTACCGAAACTAAGAAGCCACACCGGAAAGGAAGAAACAACATGGTAAACACACAAGCATAATCATGGCATGATGCACAATCAAGTATGATGCATGTCCGGTTTAAAGAGGCATGGCATGGCAAAGTGCAACAAACAATACTACAAGTTAAGGGGAGCTCAATATGCAACGAGTTGCATATTGACGAATCACCACATCGATTATTTAGTTCTCTCTCGGTTAGGTACACAACAATATTAAATGTTTTTAAACATGACAAGAGGTGAAACATAATAAAACTACCTATCTAAGCAAGTTTAAATGAGGCCGGAACAACAAAACAACAATTCCGGAAAATCCCCATATGCAAATTATGGATTTGGTACTGTTCTGCCCTAAACACAATTTTATTGTTGTTAAACAGGAAAACAAAGTGCACCATGTTAATCTAGGCATTTTTCCACCCCATTTACATATAAAGTTTATTTAAAATGGAGCTACGGTTATTTAGTTATGAATTAAATCATTTTAACATGGCATATTAGCAAATTAATACAAACATCAATTTAAACATTTTAAACATAGATAAAAATGGCATATTATTAATCTACAATATTTTCTGAGCATTTTACATATAAAACATTTTAAACCGATGCATAGTTTATTAGTTATTAAATGCATGAAGTTAAAGGGGGTTTCTGCAAATCTGTTAATCACTGGAATAAAGTTAAATCGCAGATCTGGAAAAAAAACATACACGGGCCGAATCTGCCTAGCCCAAATAGTGTACAGGAGAGGGGCGCTGGAGGAGGGCTGCTCACACATGGGCCTTTGAGGCCGAATCGGGGAGGAAGAAGCTGGCCGCAGGGGCTGCTGGGCCTGGCAACTCGGTCCAAGAGGCTGGCCACGCTGGCGCGGTCGAGGACGGGGTCAACACGCGAGCGAGGTGCTCGTCTCCTCATTCGTGAAACAGGGGATCGAGCAACAGGAGGAAGGAAGCGGCGACGCTCGAGGATCCTGGTGGCCGGATTCGGCGATGCGGCGGGGCAGATGAGGTCCTGGAGGCGCTCGGGCAGAGGTGGGGAAGGCCATGGCGCTGGAGTCTTGCCGGTTCCCGTGCACGACACACAGGCAGGAGGCAGCAGCGGTACAAGGAGAACAGAGAGAGGGAAAGAGATGTGAGGGAGGAGGAGACCGAAGGAAGGGGAAGGGCGCGTTGTGGGACTGCAGAACTGACCGGATCCAGGACAAGGACGCGATCTCCGGCGAAAGACGGTGATTCCCGGCAGCGGCGAGCTCCGGTGGTGGCGCCACGGTCTACTGTTGCTCGCAGGACGAAGGAGGTGAGGGAGATCGGGCACGAGGTCGCCGGCAGTAGGTCGAGCTCCTGCTCGAGGAAGGAGGCGCGCGAGGACGATGCAGAGCAGCCGTTCCTGGAGGCCGGCGACGGCTGCTCCGTCGAGGCAGAGAAGATCGAGGCGGGATCGTGGCTGCGGGGCACTGTGGTGGACCGGTGGGGATGAACTGGTGGCCTAGGGGCCATCGGATCTTGATCTGGTGGCTCCAGATCAAGGTGGAAGGTGGCTGGCTGGATGAGGCTGGGTGTGTGTGGTCGGTTGCGAGGTGGAGAGCAGCCGCTAGATCGCTGGCGATCCCGAGGGAATGGAGATAGCGGCGGCGGCTACTGGACAGGCGAGGATCCCTAGAAAAAATAGGGTTTGGTCTTAAGTTACTAGGGATGGACTATATATATATATATAAAAAGAGGAGTTTGGATCATCCGATTTAAATCCGACGGTCGAGAATAAAATGCATTGGGAGTCCAAACCAATAAACAAAGATATTTTAGGGATGTTTGGGGATGATCCGGACCCAATGGTGATGACTGAGCGGGTCGGGTTTGGGAAGTTTCGAACGCGGGAGAGGGGTCGATGCACTGTGCAAAGAGGGGGCTAGGGTTGGGGTTTAGGAGGGGTTTCGGAGCCTCCGATGACGATCCAACGACACCGGTCGGAGGGGGGTTTAAGCTGGGTTAGATGGGCTGTGCGGAGGGAAGAGAAGAGAAGTGCAGCCCGGCAATGGTTTCGGAGACCGAAACGTCCGACGAATATACCGACTATATCGCGGTTACATATTCAACGGTTGGGCAGTCAAACGGACTCGGAATGCGACGAAACTTGACAGGCGGCCTGTCTACACTATAATAAGACCGCACGACAAGTTGCAACCCATTCCGAGAACATTTTTATGCCACTTATAAAATAATATTTCGGAGGTGCCGCGGGCGCGTGTGAGTGTGGTCTGGACTCAGAACGGACAACGGAGAGAACCGGCGGAACCCGAACGGATGCAAGTTTTTTGAAAACAATGCCGATGCAATGCGCATGATGACATGAGACGAGATGCATAACAAGAACAAAATGCAAAACAACAGACAAAAACCCAACCACGAAGGAAATAACATATCGCATCTCCGGAAAAGGCAAGAGTTGGAGTTACGAATATGGAAAGTTGCATCCGGGGAGCTACAACACTCCACCACTACGAGAGGATCTCATCCCGAGATCTAGGATGGCACCGGAGGGAAGAGGAAGAGGAAGATAAGCGGTAAAACTCAGTTGCTTCTTCGACCAATGAGTGAAACCATGAACCTTGAGAGGTTGAGCAAAATGAAAGAAAGAAAACAATGAAGATGAACGAGATTGCAAACAATCCGTTAGTGGCTATGAAGTGAGTGGTGGGTGGGTTTTGAATTTCTTCGTCGTCTGCATCCCAACCTTGCTGACCATGGTCCGGTCAGGGCTCTCCTGATAAAGAGAGAGACTTTAGTGAATTCAGAATGTCACTGAAGGGCGAGTGCTGAAAGATGTCCACGGCGGCGAACTCCATGATCGGCGCCCAATCGCATTCGATCGGCAGGGGCGCGGAAGGTTCGGAGTCCGGAAAGGAGTCCGGCACCTTGGAGTCACGAGCTTCACAAAGGACAAGGCTGGTGTTCGGCTTGATCGCCGTAGAGATTGCAGCCCCCGAGGCGGTGTCCAGCCACCCGTCCTCGATTGGCGCAGTCAGCTCCGAGCTAAGGGTCAGAGCGGACACTGGGGCGGCCTCCTGGGCACTGTTCATTGTGACAGTGCGGCATGCTCGGCTGTGGCTCAAACCCGTCGAAGATCAAGTCTCCTTGGATGTCAGCCGTGTAGTTCAAACTTCCAAATCTGACCTGATGGCCAGGGGCGTAGCTTTCGATCTACTCCAGATGGCCATGTGAATTGGCCCGCAGTGCAAAGCCGCCGAACACGAAGATCTGTCCGGGGAGAAAAGTCTCACCCTGGACCGCATCGTTGTTGATGATCGGAGGAGCCATCGGGCCTAAGGTTGACGACACAGAGGAACTCTCAATGAAAGCACCAATGTCGGTGTCAAAACCGGCGGATCTCGGGTAGGGGGTCCCGAACTGTGTGTCTAGGCGGATGGTAATAGGAGACAAGGGACGCGAAGTTTTTACCCAGGTTCGGCCCCTCTCGATGGAGGTAAAACCCTACTCCTACTTGATTAATATTGATGATATGGGTAGTACAAGAGTAGATCTACCACGAGATCAGAGAGGCTAAACCCTAGAAGCTAGCCTATGGTATGATTGTTTTTCGTCCTACGGACTAAAACCCTCCGGTTTATGTAGACATAGAGAGAGCTAGGGTTACACAGAGTCGGTTACAGTGGGAGGCAATCTACATATCCGTATCGACAAGCTTGCCTTCCACGCCAAGTAAAGTCCCATCCGGACAGGGGATGAAGTCTTCAATCTTGTATCTTCATAGTCCAAGAGTCCGGCCAAAGGTTATATTCCGGTCATCCGGACACCCCCTAATCCCGGACTCCCTCAGGTATGAACCATAGATAAGTTGGAATACAGTAGGTTTAACACTAATATGAATTTAGAATGTGTTCATTATAGTACCCTAAGTGGTGGTTTCATTTTCTTATACTAATGGAGCTTACGAGTTTTGTGTTGAGTTTTGTGTGTTGAAGTTTTCAAGTTTTGGGTAAAGATTCGATGGACTATGGAATAAGGAGTGGTAAGAGCCTAAGCTTGGGGATGCCCAAGACACCCCAAGGTAATATTCAAGGACAACCAAGCAACTTAGCTTGGGGATGCCCCGGAAGGCATCCCCTCTTTCGTTTTCGTTCATCGGTAACTTTACTTGGAGCTATATTTTTATTCGCCACATGATATGTGTTTTGCTTGGAGCGTCATTTTCTTTTGTTAGTATTTGCTTGCTGTTATTTAGAATAATGTTTTCATCTTTATTTTCAATAAAAATGTCAAGGATAGCCTTTACCATGCTTATTTTGCTAGTATACATGTTGCTGTTTGAAAACAGAAAGTTTACCATTGTTGCAAAACTTCCCTAGAAAAGTCAGAGAGGGATATGATGTTGAATATTTTTTCATAATGAGCTCTGATAAATATTTTACAGTGTAGAATTTTTCCTATAATTTTTGGAGTTAGGGAAGTATGATGAATCTTGCATTCTTTACAGACTATACTATTTTGGCAGATTGTTGTTATGTTTGCATTGTTTGCATATGTTTGCTTGTTTAATGATTCTATTTGAGGATAGGAGTATTAAATATGCGCAGACATTTAGTATTCAATGTTGAATAATAATGTTAGTGATTTATTACAGTAGAAGATGATGAGGTTTTTGCATTGTTTTATACTAACCTATCTCACAAGTTCTTGTTGAGTTTGTTGTGGATGAAGCTTTTGATAAAAAGAGAAACCATGATATTAGAGGAATTAAGGAGACACAAAAGTTCAATATTGGGGATGCCCAAGGCACCCTAAGATAATATTTCAAGAAGTCTCAAGCATCTAAGCTTGGGGATGCCCCGGTAGGCATCCCACCTTTCTTCTTCGACAATCATCGGTTAGTATCGGTTGAGCCTAAGTTTTTGCTTCTTCACATGAGTTGTGCTATCCTTGAAATGTCATTTTGTTTTGCTTTGCTTGCTGCTTGAATACAATACCAAGATCTGAAATACTTTAATGGGAGAGAGTCTTCACATAGTACATAATTATTTAGCTACTCATTGATCTTCACTTATATCTTGTTGGAGTAGTTTGTCATTTACTCGTGTGCTTCACTTATATCCTATGAGTAAATGGTTGAATGAGTTGAATGTCATAAATATTAACTTATATATGTTTCATTCGCTTATCCCATGGGGAGTAATGACTTCACACCTAAGAAGTAGAGGTTGTAAATTTATTGGCGGTTAGCAAGCATTGTATTAGTCATTTGAACAATTCATGAAAGAATATTGAAGGAAGAGAGATTTCACATATAAATATATTATCATAGACATCTTTTATAATTGTGAGCACTCATTATGTATGACATGCTAAAGAGTTGATGTTGGACAAGGAAGACAATGTAATGGGCTATGTTTTCTCGCATCTCAGTTACAGTATATTGTCATGGATCATTCAAACATGTTGAGCTTGCCTTTCCCCCTCATGCTAGCCAAAATTCCTTGCACCAAGTAGAGATACTACTTGTGCTTCCAAATATACTTAAACCCAATTTTTGCCATGAGAGTCCACCATACCTACCTATGGATTGAGTAAGATCCTTCAAGTAAGTTGTCATCGGTGCAAGCAATAAAAATTGCTCTCTAAGTATGCATGACTTATTAGTGTGGAGAAAATAAGTTTTGTACGATCTTGTTATGGAAGCAATAAAAGCGACGGATTGCATAATAAAGGTCCATATACAAGGGGCAATATAAAGTGACATTCTTTCGCATTAAGATTTTGTGTATCCAACCCTGAAAGCGCATGACAACCTCTGCTTCCGTCTACGAAGGGCCTATCTTTTACTTTATGTCTTTTACTTTATGCAAGAGTCAAGGTGATCTTCACCTTTCCCTTTTTCATTTTATCCTTTGGCAAGCACTTTGTGTTAGGGTGATCCTGATATATATATCCAATTGGATGTACGTTAGCATGAAATATTATTGTTGACATCACCCAAAGGTGAATACATTTGGAGGCAACATTATAAGCCGCAATCTTTCTTTGTGTCCGATTAAAACTTCATAACCACAAGTATTGTGTGAATGTTAGCAATTGTAGAAGACTATATGATAGTTAAGTATGTGAAGTTTGCTAAATCAAAGCTCTGACATAGACTCTTCCTGAAAGTAAGATGAATTGCAATTGTTTGATGACTAAGAATGAAGTTTGCTAGTTTCCAAGAAAGTTTATGGTCTATGCTTTAACATGTGAATAGCTTGTTACTTGATTATGAATAGTTTTATGAGATGAACTACTATTATGACATATAATGATGCTAGTAAAGGTGATTGAAATTATCATTGATAAAACTTGTGCACCTCTAGCATTCACACTTCATAAATTCTTTCTTTATCATTTAACTACTCGAGGACGAGTAGGAATTAAGCTTGGGGATGCTGATACGTCTCCAACGTATCTATAATTTATGAAGCATTCATGCTATTTTATTATCTGTTTTGAATGATTACGGGCTTTATTATACACTTTTATATTACTTTTGGGACTAACCTATTAACCGGAGGCCCAACCCATATTGTTGTTTTATTGCCTGTTTCGGTATTTCGAAGAAAAGGAATATCAAACGGACTCCAAACGGAATGAAACCTTCGGCAGCGTTATTTTTGGGAAGAATATCACCCAGGATACTTGGAGTTCACGTCCGAAGAGCCTCGAGGAGGCCACGAGATAGGAGGGAGCCCCCCCTACTAGGCGCGCCCCCCTGTCTCGTGGGCCCCTCGAGCA
>NC_041381.1:520840393-520846174 GCF_002162155.2 Triticum dicoccoides | reverse complement strand
CCGACTTCTTTCGCCTATATAAGCCTACGTACCCTAAAAACATCAAAAATCAAGATAGATCGGGAGTTCCGACGCCACAAGCCTCTATAGCCACCAAAAACCTCTCCGGAGCCCGTTCCGGCACCCTGCCGGAGGGGGGATCCTTCACCGGTGGCCATCTTCATCATCCCGGTACTCTCCATGACGAGGAGGGAGTAGTTCACCCTCGAGGCTGAGGGTATGTACCAGTAGCTATGTGTTTGATCTCTCTCTCTCTCTCATGTTCTCTCTCGTGTTCCCTCTATGGCACGATCTTGATGTATCCCAAGCTTTTCTATTGTAGTTGGATCTTATGATGTTTCTCCCCCCTCTACTCTCTTGTGATGAATTGCGTTTCCCCTTTGAAGTTATCTTATCGGATTGAGTCTTTTATGAGAACACTTGATGTATGTCTTGCCATGCTTATCTGTGGTGACAATGGGATATCATGTGCCTCTTGATGTATGTTTTGGTGACCAACTTGCGGGTTCCACCCATGAACCTATGCATAGGGGTTGGCACACGTTCTTGACTCTTCGGTAGAAACTTTGGGGCACTCTTTGAAGTACTTTGTGTTGGTTGAATAGATGAATCTGAGATTGTGTGATGCATATCGTATAATCATGCCCACGAATACTTGAGGTGACAATGGAGTATCTAGGTGACATTAGGGTTTTTGGTTGATTTGTGTCTTAAGGTGTTATTCTAGTATGAACTCTTGAATAGATTGATCCGAAAGAATAACTTTGAGGTGGTTTCGTACCCTACCATAATCTCTTCGTTCATTCTCCGCGATTAGTGTCTTTGGAGTGACTCTTTGTTGCATGTTGAGGGATTGTTATATGATCTATCTATGTTATTATTGTTGAGAGAACTTGCACTAGTGAAAGTATGAACCCTAGGCCTTGTTTCCTACCATTGCAATACCGTTTACGCTCACTTTTGCCATTAGTTACCTTGCTGTTTTTATAATTTCAGATTACAAAAACCTTTATCTACTATCTATTTTGCACTTGTATCACCATCTCTTCACCGAACTAGTGCACCTATACAATTTACCATTGTATTGGGTGTGTTGGGGACACAAGAGACTCTTTGTTATTTGATTGCAGGGTTGTTTGAGAGAGACCATCTTCATCCTACGCCTCCTACGGATTGATAAACCTTAGGTCATCCACTTGAGGGAAATTTGCTACTGTCCTACAAACATGTGCACTTGCAGGCCCAACAACGTCTACAAGAAGAAGGTTGTGTAGTAGACATCAACTGTTCATCCAATCGATCGGCTTCAGTTAGCAGCATTAGCGAAGGAATCGCTCGATCGGGTTCAGTTAACAGCCATCGATCGATCGCTCGGGTTCAGTAACGCGTAGCCTGCAGTGCAATCGCTTGGGTTCAGTTAGAGCCCAATGCCTCTCTCGGGTTCAGTTAGGGCCAACGCCTCGCACACACGCGCGTACGTGTACGAGAGAATCGCGCATCGCTCGGCCCCCAACCTCCCACCGTAACTGGGAACTCCCCGAAATTTTCCTCGCCCTCGCTTCTACCATCGTTTTTTCCATCACGGACGGCCCAAAGAATGTCATGCAGCTGTGTCTCCGGCCCGCCCAGGACGAAAAGCCCATTTTCTGTCATGACTTTTTGTCATAGAAGTAGGAGCCCACCACAGCTATGATGATACCGGGTTTTGTCACAATTATCATCATAGAAGTGTCATATGTATGACAGAAAAAAAAATTCGTTCGGCCCAAAATGTTACGGATGTGTCTTTTTTTGTAGTATGGGTTGGTTGTTAAGGCAATCTCGTCCAAACTGCCTCATGATCAGGATATGCAAGCTCAAAACAATGTTATATCTGTGCTCCAAACACAAGTCCATTCCCAAACAGAGACCCTTTGTTAAACAAGGACAGACATTGTTCGATGTCGTCAAGATATGCATGGTTTGGAAACCAGACTATCAGACATTTGCTATGTTGTTCAGGAGCCTAGGAGAAATGAAGGCGAAGGTTATGGTGCTTCATCGGACAATACAACATGAAAACGTAACAGTCAGGTCAAATGAACTGAGCTTCTAAACTTCTGGTGGTGCATTTATCTGCTAGACTGTTAACTTTTATGCCAACCTTCCTTTTGTTTTATAGTTGAAATTTGTTTTGTTGTGATACAAAATTTGTTCTTAATGTGCAGCCACCGGCTGAAGAAAACAGCAAGCCATTTTTGTATAGTGTAGGGTGTTCCCTATATTTGCACTAGTGGCAATCTTTGATGTCGAGTGGATGTAATCTATGCAATTGCCTTAATAGCCTAGCGTTAGTTATGGGCCTATTAATTTCCTATTCTTCTTTTTCCCTGGTTTGCTAGTGGCGGCAACAACCATGGGCGATATACGGACCGTGGTAACCTTGACCCCGCTACGGGCCGTAGGATCCATGGGTCTCCTACAGGCCGTCGATAAATGGGCCCGCAATAGGGCCGTAGAATCGATGGGCCTCGGGTCGTCGGATAAATGGGTCTAAATGGGCCGTAAATGAGCGTAATTGGTATCGACCCAGCACGGTAACGGGCCATTAACAGGCCGGAGGACAGCAAAGGCTTAATTCTATCACAGGCATAATGGGTCGTTAATGGGCCAGAATATAGGACGGGCTGGAAACGGCGCAATGGTTTAACAGGCTAGAAATCGGACGACTCTTGCCACGGGCGGAATTTGGCCCATTAGGGGAACAGGCCAGTAACAGGCCAGAAGTAATCGAGGGCTGGAAAGGAGCCCAAGAACGTATGGGCCGTCAGTAGGCCAAACGCTAACACGGGCTAGAAATGGCCCATGTGAATCATGGGCCGTTAACGGGTACAAAGAAATTTACTGTTCATTATGGGCTAGAGTCACCATGGGCCTCTAAAGGACCTAAAGATATGAAGGCCTCATATGGGCCAAAAGACGTCGTGGGCCATACATGGGCCGAAAGTGAAACAGGCTGGTGTTATATTCGACACCCCACATGATGTTGTTGCACCGATTTTGGGTAGGCCCTAATGGGTCATGAGTTACCGGGCCGTAAAATGGGCTATTTGCGAAGAGACCGTTAACAGGCTTTTCATGGGCCAGCCTGCTAACTTTTGACCAAGTCAAACAGGCCGGCCTTTGTAACCTAAATGGGCCAGTGGTGGGCCGTCACATGTGTCGACATATCATAGGCGCCTATCTGACCCACTGACATGTGTTTCCTCCGGCCAATCAGAATTTTACACTTGGAAATTTCCCATTGGTCTGGGGTTGTTAACGGCTTATCGAATCCAAAAACAGACCCGATAGCTTAACGGCGTCCCGTTACGGTGGATCCCACGTGTCGGTCACCCTTGACAAAAGCACTTCTCTTACGCACGATTTATCGTCATGGAAGTGAACACTTCTGTGATTATAATTTCGGTAATGTCATGGAACACTTCTACGACAACACAGGTATGATTATCTTGATTCTGTCATAAAATCATCATGGATGTACATGCATGACAAAAAATGCGACCTACTGTGACAAACACGTATCATCACAGAAGTGTATTTTTTTGTAGTGGAGGCAGGGGCATCTCCGGTGACGGCGAGGGAGGCAGTGGTGGTGAGGGAGGCAGGGGCATCGAGGGTGGCTTCGGTGGTGGCGAGGGCAGCTTCGGTGGCGTTGGGGCGGCTCTGGTGGCGTCGACGGCGCGCGGCTCTAGTGGCTCCGGGGGTGTCGACGTCGGTAGGAGACGGCGGCAAAGTGGGGTGACGGCGGCGAAGTGGGGTGACGGAGGCGAAGTGGGGCGAGGGATTTGGGGGAGAAGTGGTGGCCGGGGGGAGGGAAAGAGTGCAGGGGTTAAGTCAAACATAGCGGTAGCGCTGGTAGCAAAAACACGATATAGCAAAGTTAGCTATAGTGCTTTTCACAGAACGTGCTACTGCTATAGCTTTTTATTTTTATTTTCTTTTCTTATTTCCTTTTCCCTTTCTATAGTGTGGGTCCAAAAACCGCATTGCTGCTATATTATCTATAGCTCCGGTTATGAACATACGCTGCTGCTATGCCTTTCCCCTTTATTTTACTTTTTCTTTACATTTTATTTTTTTTCCTTTCTCCTTTTTCTATTCCTTTCATTTTCATTTAATTTTCTGTTTGTTTTTCATTTTATTTTATTTTCATTAGCAGCATCGCTTTTCGATGAAAACACGCTTCTACAATAGCCTTAGCGGTAGCGCGGTTTCCCTAAGGTCGCTACTAGTATTCGTAGCCTATTGGCTTAGTAGTGGCAATTTTAGTAGTAGCGTGTTTTGAAGCAGAAGCGCTACTGCTACACCTGTATCTGTAGTGTGGTTCATGAGCATGCGCTACTGCTATGTAGCACTAGCGCCTCATTTTAACGAGTGCTACTGCTAAAGTTCTGTGTATAAGGTTTTCCCTAGTAGTGACTATATATACCGCATGATTCTTTGCTCCTTCTTACGTACTTCGCCGACATCTGGGAGAGCCAGCATCTGGGTCGACGTGTCATGCACTAGATTAGAGTGGGGAACGGATGGGGGCATCACCCTGGCCGTCGAGCCAGTAATTTATGACTATAGTGAGTAGTCATATCACAAGACCCCGTCTTTCCAGCAGTAACGCGCCATCAAATCACACAGCCCTACCTTTCCAGCAGAAAGTTGAATTTGCTACTCCCTCACCCTCCTCGCATCTCTGTCAAACTGCCTATGCGAAAACTGCCGCGCGTACTGCCCGGGAAAAGCCCCGCCCTCAACTTTTGACTACTCATAGTATAATTTTGTATCGATGAATTGCGCCATGGAGCAGAAAACCAAAAGAAAAATGTGGTACATGTAAACAAATACAGTTCAAGCTCTAGCTAGCGATTCGGAATGTAAATCATGCATATACGTATAGGTTACTTCAAAGTACTGAGTCCATTGATGCAATGTGGTTAAACTGTACCATTGATATCTCAAAGCCAAAATAGTTCAAGCTGGTTCATTCTATATAAATACTAGTATTGTATGTTTATTCACCCATGGGGTTGTTCAATGAATGGAGGGCCCGGGAGCACAGTGAAACAATACTACTATTGTACTAGTAAGTAGGAGTCGTACAGTTAGTCACGTTAAATAGAGAGTTTCTTTTCTTTAATGCCACGTACACAAATTGAAACTCTTATTGTGGAGAGAAAAAGATAATCACTCCACTACATATATATATAGGCAAGGGCCTGAGCGCTTGATTTACTAGGACAAGACAGCAGTATCAACATTTTCTCTCTACTCATCGTTGATCACAGATCCGGCCGGATCCCTTCGGCCGGTGTGTGTAGAGGACTAGTGCATCGTTCACGCGGTCATCGGCGGCGAGGGAGGAAACCCACAACTTTCGGTGTTCTCCCGATCCACTGCCAGTGTCGTTCTCTTTGACATAGCGCCAGCTCTGGAGGTCCTTTGACCCTTCTTCCTCCCTGCTGCATTGTGCACATATTCGACCTGCCACCACCGACATCCCGACAACCCTCAGGTATAAGTTCTTCCAAAGCGGCCTTGCTCTACTGCCCCAGCTCCCCACATGTCTGCATGTGCATCTTTTTGATTTAGCTACATTTCAGTCGACTGAATCGACTTTTGGGTCAGTCGACTTTTAGGGGGTGGGGGCTTGATGGAGTTAAGGAAGAACTAGCCGCAGTGGGGACGGGGGGCTTGCCGGAGAGGTACCCCACTATCTATCTTAGGGTTTAGGGTGGGGCGGTGGTC
>NC_041381.1:520780232-520839864 GCF_002162155.2 Triticum dicoccoides | reverse complement strand
GGGGGGAGGGCTAGAGGGATGGCCGGGGCGGCGGCGGACCGGTGGTGGGGAGTGGTTTCGGGAGGGCGGGGCGACGACGTGGCGCGGGAGCTACTTCATGCAGTGAAATATGGGACTTGGTTCAAACAACGAAGAAAGGGGGGAAGTCGTAGCATGAAGCTAGGACTTGATTCAAAGAGGAAATAACAGGGGGAAAGTAAGACTGGATATCCAACCGGTCTCTTGGTTTAAAAGGGAAATAAAGGGAAAAGGCAATACAAACTGGATAAGGAACAGATCTTTTATTTGGTTGAAAAAAGGATAGAAAGTGGCCGCTGGTGGACAAGTCAATAGAGTATGTCCAGGATTAGATTTGCCGCCCTCACATAGTAAAAGGTCTCCAGGATTAGATTTGCTGCCCTCACAGAGTATGAACAAACTTGACATCACCACTTTATGCCTCCTTGTAGGTACATTGTGCTGATGCGTCCACTGTCGCATGTCCTTATACCAACTTTTTGTTGTTGCTAATGTAAGGGCGCATGTAAAATGAAGCGATCACACTATTACCTTACGGACATGTCTAACCAGTGTTATTGTTAATCTAATGCCTCCAGTGATACGATGCAATTAACCTGTGTTACAAAAGGTACTCCTGGTGTTTTTCCAAGTATGATAAGTAAGTTGCTTCTTTACGCTGCTGAGTGTCCTGGTGTCCCCACGGTCCCATGCCCTTAAACCAACTCTTTAGCTGTTGTTGTTCTACTCTATCGGGTAAACAAGCAATGCCACCATTAAAGTAATCCCATATTTGACGAATGTCATTGTTGATCATAATGCTTCCGGTAACATGAAGCATTGCTGACGTTTTAAAATTTCTATTGACCTTGCATGATTGCCATGAACATATCAAGATGCTTCTTTTCATTTTGTGTATGTTTCGTATCTTGTTGTTGACCAGGAACTTTTTTTCTTTCTATCTTTTTATGCAGATAGGGATATCCATTGCACCTTTTTGCTATTGTGACCTTTTGGTGAACTGAACAAAACACATTTTTTGGAATGAGCGTCTTGTGCAGTTCAACTAAAATGTCACATGAGCAACATCTCTCAATTTTGGTGGAACTGCACAAAATGGTGACTGGAGTTTCCAAAATCTCCGTCAAATTCTGCTCGTAATCTCGTGCAACATTTTATTAGCCTTTGCAAGATGAGCCATCACTATCACCACAATGGCACTTTATTTTAGTGGAACTGCACAAAAGGATAAGCAAACTATAGTTGCACCTTACATGAGCAGGACAACCAACCTTAGTGTTGCTCAATTTTAGTGCAACTACTAAAGAAGAACATGCCAGCTCACGAGAGCAAGTACTTCTTGCTAGCTGAATGATGCAATTTTTGCTTCATTTCAGGTGAACTGCAAAAAAGGTGCATGAATTGAATCATGGATCTCTAGGTTGGCTTCATCTGAGTGGAGTTGCAGATTTACCACATCGAGTTGTGGCAGCATAGGGCCCCTCACACCGGTCAGTACTGTCCTTTATCAACATGATTGTGTTTTTTCATACTGTGCTAATGTTCTATTTTTTTAAATAAAGCTATTCTATCGCAATCTTTTCTCGTTTTGGAAATAAAGTTTGCTTCAACTAGTGCCACTATTATAGTAATCATGCTCTTTCTTATTTGTGCAAATAGGAATGCTCAATTACAGATGTTGTGATGGTCAAGAGCATTCGCCAAGTTCTTGGGTTGTATGACACGGCTAGCCAAGATGGATTTAATCCCGATATTCACTTTATCAAAGGGCTCTAATGGGTTGGTTCTGAATCTTGCAAGCTGGGAATCAATGAGATGTGTAGGCATCTTTGTTGTACTTATTGTTTGAATATTATTTGTTGGTTCTGAATCTTGCAAGCTGGGAATCAATGAGATGTGTAGGCATCTTTGTTGTACTAATTATTTGAATCTTATTTGTTGGTTCTGAATCTTGCAAGCTAGGAAACAGGGCATGATGATGCAGGACAGAAACCATAACAAATTGTTCACACTTGGTAGTATTGTCTGTGTGAAAGTGCGGCAAATGTGCTGATCGTGTGCGTCCTGAGAATAATAATTCTAATTGTTCTGCATGTTGATCATGTGTCACTGATAGAACGAGCCAATGCATTGCTTGTTTTAAGAATAAATTTTAATTAAAGGTAATTAAATTTAAGTAATGTGACCACTAACACTTGTTATTACAGTACCAATACATACCCGCTCATGAACCGACGTGTGGCCGGAATAGGTTTCTTAATGGAGGCATTTGAATGCGCCAAGGGTGCATGTTATTCTGTGCATGCAGCGGGCGAGGGAGGGGTAGTAACTGTTGTCGCCTGCACATACTCAGTTTACTGTTGAATCTAGTTCCCTAAGAGCTGAAAAATGAACTGCTGGATATGGACTTCAACAAGGAGTTCACCTTTGAGTTCACTCGAAGAGACTCCAATGGTGAACCGAGGGGTGAGCCTTCTGGATATGGACTTCAGCAAGGAGTTCAACTTTGAGTTGTCCATTCAGTCCCAAGGCTGCACCAAGTTGAATGTGATGTACACCAACGATCCGGATTCGGTGAAGCTCTGCCTTGACGAGTTCAAGCAGTACCTACAGGACGAGAAACCACAAGGTCGCAGGACTAGACCTTGTGCCCATCCATTCGTCTCCTACCAGGGACCAGCGGATCGTCGTCGCCCAGGTATGCGTGCGGGACGAGGTTCTCGTCTACTACTGTTATAGGGCCATCAGAGGTTCTGGAGCATTCGCCCGTTTCATCGGTAGCGCCGACTGCACCTTCACTATGATGGAGAGGAGGAAGAACGCGACAATTCGGCCATCTAGTGCAACAAGCTTGTCGACATCCAGAAGCAATACAAGATCATCGGCAACAGGCAGGAGAAGGACTCCATGGTTGACCTCGCCGAGACCATCATCGACCCCTGCTACGCCAACATGAAAGAAGACAACGATACCAAGGATTAGGCGGCCAAGGACGCATACGCATGCTACAACATGTAGAGGCGGAGCTTGGACATGATGGCATGTCTGCTTCCCGTAACCGACGAGTACACGAATAGCCGTAGCGTCATGATCAAGCGTGCGAGGAAGGTCTAGATGATGTACTTTATCGATTTCGCTTTATCATCTAAGTGTTTCATGCATTAGCCTATGTGTCGTAATTATCTATTTTGTCCGAAATATTTCTTCTAAGAACCCATTAACCTGTTTTGCTTTTTTCTAGTGGCTATTTGCTTATGTATGTAACTAGTTCACTGGGCTGCCGTGCTTTGAATCTCCTTCCTCCCAACATACTCCCCTTATCAGGTGGAGCCAGCAGGTCTCGTACAGAAACATCTGGGACCAACCACCTATCCATTTGTATTTCTTTATTTTGTTCAATCTTTCGTCCTCTTCCAATACAGCGGCTGGCGGCACTGCCGCGCAGGCCTCGGTGACCCATCATAGCCTATGGCATTGGTTAGGCCATCCCTCTACTCCCACACAGTGTCCGGTGGCGGCAGCTCCACCGGCCCACCCTGCACCTGAACAACTCAACCCTCGTACTCCCCTCCACCTGCGTCTTCCTCCGCTCCGGTTCGTTCGGTCTGAGGTCTCGACGTCATCCTCGCCTTGCTTCTCTTGCCGCGTCGCTACCGTCTGTCATTCCTAACATGGTCAGCAAAACAAGAGGAATCGAGAGACGACTGTTCCTCGAGAGGCTGACAGTCCCGGGCCCATCGGGTCCATGACCTAGGTTTTGTTGTTTAACATGCGCAGCCCATAACATGTTTCAACCTTTTTTGGATCCAGCAGGTATCAAGCGGCCCATGGGCCTCCCAGTCTAGCTTGTCTATAACATCAACAGCCCAAGTTATGTTTGTTGTTTCAAGACGACGCACAACTCAGTTCTATTTTTCATAAGAATGCAAAATTGAACCTATGTTTTCCCTTCTATAATAGTATATATATTTATATTTATATCTTATTTTATTACATATATATAACACAAACAACATAAGGTTCCGTTAAACCTATGTTCGTCCAACCATTTTATAGACCTTCCCACTTCCTTTATTTTTTGTTTTCATTAATCCTATATCTGAATTTTCTCCCACTTTCTTTTTTGATGTAATCTGAGTTTTCTCCCAGTACTTCTCCCTAGAACCAACTCAACTATTCCACATCTAGCCTAAAAATTAATAATACCCCACGTCATGTTAACTCAACAAATTAAATGATATTTTATTTCGTAAATCGAAAGTTCTTAGAAAATAATAATAATAATTGTTTATACATAACTTGGCAAGTTAACTCCTCGTGATTGCGTACATAAGCTTGCAAAGATTTTACTGGCGAATGCAGTAATAAACGTGCAATCATGTGTTTATGTTTTTATAACATTTATCCGTCCAGCCCAACAAGTTCGCGGAATTCAAGAAAAATGCAAAATATTTTTGAATTCTACCATAATATATAAACAAGCTGCATAGGCGCTACATAATTGTTTCACCCAGCCCACCAAATGGGCAAAAAACAAATGGACTGGCTCACATGTGGGCCAATAGGTCAAAGCCTAAGCACTTTCCCAAAAAATAAAAATACAAAGGTCCAAGCCTAAGAAAGGCGTTGGATTCACATCCAACAGCCGACATTCTTCTTCAATATCTCGTCTTCTTCCCCCGGCACTGTCGGGGCCGCCTGCTCCAGCCTCCGTCATCCAGCGGCGCTATTTTGCGCGCATCACAGTGAAACGCTACCCCACTCATGGCCAGGATATCCCTCCACTCCTCCGCACCTCCTGTTATTCTCTGCCGAGTGTAGGCCCACCCCGCACCTGAACCAGTCAAGTTTCCCACTCCTCTCCGTCTGTGACTCCACTGCTATGTCATCCCCATCTCCGGGGCGTTCCTGTCTTGGGCCTTGCCATCGTCCACCGGCTTGGTGCGCTCTGCACGGTGTGGTCAACGTGGTCAACAAACGAGAGTCATCGGAAGATGACTGTACGTGGAGAAGCTGACAGTGGGGACGCACCACGCCCATGGATGCATGCATGCAACTGCATCCTTTTTACCCTTAAAATAATGCTTTCTCCCCCTGACAGCTGGGACCCACCAGCTACATCTTCACACGCAAGGAAGTATGTCCTTATTACGGGCAAAAAAAATGATTCTTCCCCCTAACAGCTGGGACCCACCATCTACATCTTCGCATGCAAGGAAGTGCGTCCTTATCCTCCGTGATAGCTGGGACCCACCTGGTTGAAGTGTACATAGCATTGTCTATGTACATATCGGTCGATCGTTCTGTCTGCCACGATGAACCGTGGTCGAGTAAGGAGCGGTAGCAGCTCAGGCAGTCCAGTCAAAACCATGTACACGCACGTACAACCAGATGCCAAAAAATATGGCCACGTACGTACATATGGGCGGGGACTCGTGTACATGGAGAGGCCACGGATGGCAGCAATGGCGTCCTATTCATCAGAAGCCAACTGGCTGGGTCGGAACGGAGAAACTGCATGGTCGTGTTCATCGGGAGGCAACGGAATGCGTCGTGTTCATCGGGAGCCAACCGGCTTGGGCGGAATAGCCGAAACGTGGCCTGGTGTACCACGGAACGGAGGAAACGGGCCTTCTGTTCGACCACGTACGGTCCAAACAGGGTCCTGTTCATCATGAAGGGTATGGCGTACCGCAAAACGGTGGAAACGGACTTGTGTTCGAGCTCCTACGATCGAAACGGGGTCCTGGTGATCGGGAGGGGTGTGGTGTACTGCAAAACGGAGGAAACGGACTTCTCTTCGACCTCCTACAATCGAAACAGGCGTCCTGTTCATCGGGAGGGATGTGGCGTACCGCAAAACTGGACTCCACGGGGCTAATGTTCATCCACCATCGACTTCCTCTGGCCTCCACCTGCTACTATTCATCCACCATCGACTTCCTCCAACCTCCACTGGCTACTATTCATCTAGCCCTCCACGGGGTCCTGTTCATCCAGCCTCCACCGGCTACTATTCAACCAGCGCTCCACGGGGCATGTTCAACCAGCCCTCCACGTATGGGGTGCCTCCACCAGCTACTGTTCATCCACCCCCACCTCCTCGATTGAGGTCATGTTCATCCAGCGGCAACGACCTCTACAACCGTGGGATCCTGTTCATCCAACCCCCACCGGGAAATGTTCATCAAGAGGCAACTTCAATTAGCAGCAGTAGCAAAGGAATCACTCAGATTCAGTTAACAGCAAGGGATCGATCGGGGTTCAGTAACGTAGCTAGTGAAATCGCTTGGGTTAAGTTAGAGCCAACGCCTTGCTCTAGTTCAATTAGAGCGCAACGCCTCGCACACACGCGTGTATGTGTACGAGACAAACGTGCAAACCTCTGTGCATCGCTCGGCCCCGACCACCCGCCGTAACTGGGAAGTCCTCGAAATTTTCCTCGCCCTCACTTCTACCATGATTTTTTCCGTCATAGACGGCCCAAAGAATGTCATGCAGGTGCGTCTCCGTCCCGCCCAGGATGAAAAGCCCATTTTCTGTCATGGTTTTTTGCCATAGAAGTAGGAGCCCACCATATCTATGATGACACCGGGTTTTGCCAGAATTATCATCATAGAAGTGTCATAAGCATGACAGGAAAAAAATTCATTCATCCCAAAATGTCACGGATGTGTCCTTTTTTTGTACTGACATCGGAAGCGTCCACAAAAATACGTTTCCGCCACTGCAAGCTTCTATACTTGTGAGATCCCATCTTGGGGTGTGTTTTGGCGATCTGCCAGAGGGGGATTCGATCAGGAAGGGCTTCTACATCAACCTTGCTGCCATGCTGATGAAGTGTGAGTAGTTTACCATAGACCTATGGGTCCATAGCTAGTAGCTAGATTTCTTCTTCTCTCTCTTTTATCTTCAATACCATGTTCTCCTCGATGTTCTTGGAGTTCCATCCGATGTAATCTTCTTTTGCGGTGTGTTTGTTGAGATCCGATGAATTGTGGATTTATCATCAGATTATCTATGAATATTATTTGAGTCTCCTCTGAATTCTTATATGCATGATTTGATAGCTTTGTATTTCTCTCCGAATTATTGATTTGGTTTGACCAACTAGATTGATCTATCTTGCAATGGGAGAGGTGCTTTGTGATGGGTTCAATCTTGCGGTGTCCTCACCCAGTGACATAGTAGCTAGGGGTAGCGAGACACGTATTGTATTGTTGCCATTACGGATAAAAAGATGGGGTTTACATCATATTGCTTGAGTTTTACCCTCTACATCATGTCATCTTGCTTAAAGCGTTACTCTGTTCTCTTGAACTTAATACTCTAGATGCGGGCAGGAGTCGGTCGATGTGTGGAGTAATAGTAGTAGACGCAGGCAGGAGTCGGTCTATTTGTCATGGACGTCATGCCTATATTCATGATCATTGCCTTAGATATTGTCATAACTATGCACTTTTCTATCAGTTGCTCAAAAGTAATTTGTCTACCCACCGTATGCTTTATTCAAGAGAGAAGCCTCTAGTGAAACCTATGCCCCCCGGGTCTATTTTCCATCATACATTCAGATCTATAAAATCAAAAACCCAAAAATACCTTGCTGCAATTTATTTGTTTTTACTTTGTTTTACCTTTTAGTAATCTTTTATATCTATCTCTATCAGATCTCATCCTTGCAAGTGGTCGTGGAGGGACTGACAACCCCTTTATCGCGTTGGGTGCAAGTGTTTGATACAGGTGCATATATTGGAGACTTGCTTGTACCTCCTACTGGATTGATACCTTGGTTCTCAACTGAGGGAAATACTTATATCTACTTTGCTGCATCACCCTTTCCTCTTCAAGGGGAAAACCAATGCAAGCTCAAGAAGTAGCACTTATCACTTACGGGAAAAGAATACTAATGATGAGGGTTTGTGACAGGTCAGAAATAGGATAGTCTTGAATCAACGCATTTCGATCATTATGCAATATTAAGGCCTTATAATTGATATTAAAGCAAGGAATAGTGATTTCCAGTAGAGATATGAATGTATGGAAGCTTTCATATGGACTAGTGAGCACGGGCGGGCCCAAGATTTTAAGAGTGTGTATTCAAAATCCTAAAAGCTTACAGTTTTTTGACAGCCTCTTTTTTTGCATGCATAAATGATTACAACACCATTTTATATGAATTGTATAATATATAAAAGATAAAACATGGAATTGGGTATATATCATAGATTCATATAATTGTACACGTGGGCCAGGTCCAACGTACACAACTCTCACTTGGAGACCATTTATCTAAACATGGCAGTGCAAGACTAAACGATCATAGAGCATGTAGGTATGTAAATCATGCAACAAAGAACTCAAACAAACCAAATACAAATCCATATATAATCTAATGATAAAGTGGTACCACACCACAACAAACACACTGAGAATTACATCACATGGATGACAATCATTTAGGATATCTCATGTAATCTTTGTACCGAGGAACTAGGAGAGAAGATGACACATTGCTACTGAAAGGATCAATATGGTTGACTAGAGGGGGGATGAATAGGCAACTAGCAATTTTTATCTTTTCTTAACAAATTAGGGTTAGCAAAAAATACGTTGTCCAGATGAACAACCTATATGATGCTAGCAATAACAACATCACAAGCTAAACAACACAAAGTAAAGTTTGCACAAAGTAAAGGTAAGAGATAACCACAAGTGGAGTCGGGGGAGACAAGGATTTCTTACCGAAGTTCCTTGCCTTTGAGAGGAAGTACATCTCTGTTGGAGCATTGTGGAGGCACAATGCTCCCCAAGAAGCTACTAGGGTCATCGTATTAGCCCTCAAAAGCATTGTCATGAATCACCAAAACCACTAAGGGAGAAATATGCCCTAACAATCTCCCCCTTTTTGGTGGATTGATGACAACATGGGATTTGCACAAGGATATGATAAGATAACATGCAAACCCAACATCTACAAAATATAGACGGGCTCCCCCTAGATGTGTGCACTATTTGGGTATGCCTTTGGAATGCAAAGCACACATAGTAGGATCAACACTCCCCCTATATTTTATAGACTAGCAATACTTGCATCAACAATATGAGATGGATAAACAAAGATGCAAGTTAGTAGCATGTGAGCATAAAGATAGAGCATAAGATAGATAACATCTCACAAGCTAATACGATACTTGACATGAAGATAGAGATAGGGTAGAATATGTATCACACCATATGAAAGGTACTTAAGTTCCACACACAAACTTAAAGCAAACCAAACAACGATAAATAGTTCACGAGAGAACGAAATCAACGACAAAGAAGACACACTCGTGACTCGGCAAATCCCTAAACTCTCTCTCCCTCGAGACACCAAAAGGGCAAAGAGTACTAAACATTTCCAAAGTGATGGAGATGCTCTAGATCATCATAACTCCTCGTGCTCATCCGAGTCTCCATGCTCATTCGAGTCCTCATGCTCCTCAGACTCCTCTACTTCTGCATGCTGATGCTCTGTCTTTAAATCTGACCACTTGTAGTGTTGCACATTCCATGGCTCCTCGTCAGTGATCCTGTCCTCAGATCCACTAGTGACCTCCATGCCAAAATGCCTCATCATAGCCTTGTCACATGAACGGGCCTTCTTGTCACCAACATGCGCCCTATACTGACCCTGGGCTTCAATGCAGAAGAGCTTCTTCATATTCGACTTGAGCTTAGATGCCCAAGATGGCACCTTCTCTGGAGAAGGAACAAACTCACAATCTGGCTCCGGCTCATCTTCAGAGTTAGTGGGGGCAATCTCCTCACTAGGGGCAGCATGCACAATCTCCCCAGTAATCCTTTTGGCGCAAGTTCAGTACCGGATGAGATATCATATGCTTAGTAGGAAGAGCCTCTCTTGGGCACTCAGTAGCCCACTTCTCCTCAATCATCTTAATAGATAGGGGCCGTAGTTGGGCACCTTTCGTGAAGAACGGCAGAATGAAGCTCACGCCACATGATGTGGGAGATGTCCAACACGTAAGTCATGCCCCTCTCCTTGACGCAAGGTAGGAGAAAATCCACCAAATATGAGTGCACCTGATCCAGGTTCCCAATGCGGGGGAACAAGGTGTTGCGAAAGATACGATGCATGATATCCAAGAAGGGAATGAGCTCTGTGCGAGTGCCCCCCTTGAGATTCTTCATGGTCCTGGAGTAATGGATAAGCTTTGACTTGTGTGTGACAGGTGTATCCTTGTGAGGTCGGATACCAACTGGGTTGTCTTCTCCCTTATCAGCAGTGCCCAAACAATCTACGTAGTCCTCCCAATCCACCTAGAATCTCCTCCACATGTCATCCATGGCATAGATTCCTCCTCATTTGCATGAAAGTGAACCATGGCATAAAATTGAGCCACTATCTTTGCATCATATTACTTGTTGAAAGTGATGAAAGGAATGAGACCCCACAGGTGACAATGAGCAAGAGCCTCTCCAAAGTAAGCTAGATCTTTCTGCATCCGAGAGATATCAATAGACTTGACATTCACAAACAGGATCTTCTTGTCCTTCAGAATGTCACAATAGATCAAGGATTGCTCCTTGGTCCAGAAGGGACATGCAACAAGAGCATCATCCTGAGCATGACGATACGGGTTGTGAATACGGAACTCGCCAAGCTCCTTGGTGGACATCTCATCTGGCGAGGTGTACTTCTCCTTCTCCTTCTGCTTACTGGTTGTTCTCTTCACATTCTATCTTGGAGGATCACTGGGACTGGCAGGTGTACCATCCACGATACGGCAGCGCTTGGAACCAAACGGATGTTCTGGGTTCTTGTGACGAGCATGATGAATGAAGCTACCATCACCTGGAACTCACAAACATAGAGCGAGGGAAAAGCAGGTGTAAAGCCATTGCATAAGCCAAGGGACATAAAATGAGAATAGAAGTAAGTGAATTTTTTTGAAAATCCAGATCACTGTGGTAGTACCGTGCCTAGCAGCGGTAGTACCGTTGAAGGATAAGCGGTAGTACCACTCGACACGAGCGATAGTACTGCTGCAAACGATAGTACCGGTCGCGTCCCAGCGGTAGTACTGCACACCCAACGGGATAACTTCTGCGGTGTGGATCTGGTAGTATCGGTGACGTATAAGTGCAAAATCTTGGCAAGGACTACTATACTCCTATCTGTTGGGGAACGTAGCATGAAATTTCAAAAAGGAATCCTAAGCTCACGCAAGATCTATCTAGGAGATGCAAAGCAACGAGAGGGGGAGAGTATGTCCATGTACCCTCGTAGACCGAAAGCGGAAGCATTAGTTAACGCGGTTGATGTAGTCGAACGTCTTCACGATCCAACCGATCCAAGTACTGAACGTACGGAATCTCCATGTTCAGCACACGTTCAACTTGATGATGTACCTCGAACTCTTGATCCAGTAGAGGGTCGAGGGAGAGTTCCATCAGCACGACGACGTGGTGACGGTGTTGATGATGTGATCCGCGCAGGGCTTCACCTAAGCACTACAACACTATGACCGGAGGAGTAAACTGTGGAAGGGGGCACCGCACACAGCAAAGAGAACAATTGGTGTACCTTTGGGGTGCCCCCTGCCCCCGTATATAAAGGAGGAGGGGAGGAGGCATCCGACCAAGGGGCGTGCCACGTGTGGGGAGTCCTACTAGGACTCCCTAGTCCTAGTAGGATTCCCCCTTCGTTTTCCAAAGTGGGAAAGGGGGAAAGAAGTGGAGAGGGAGAAGGAAAAGGGGGCCACGCCCCCACCCCTTGTACAATTCAGATTGGGGCTTGGGGGCACGTGCCACCTCCTAGCCGTTGCCTCCTCTCTCCACTAAAGCCCATGTAGGCCCATTTACTTTCCCGGGGGGTTCCGCTAACCTCCCTATACTCCGAAAAATGTGTGAACCTCTCCGAAACTATTCCGGTGTCCGAACATAACCTTCCAATATATTAATCTTTACCTCTCAACCATTTCGAGACTCCTCGTCATGTCCGTGATCTCATGCGGGACTCCAAACAAACTTCGGTCATCAAAAACACATAACTGGCTGGATTAAGGGAGTCCTGGATTAAGGGGTCCTCGAACGGCCGGACTATTGATATGGGCCAGACTGTTGGGCTATGAAGATACAAGACTGAAGATTCTCTCCCGTGTCCGGATGGGACCCTCCTTGGAGTGGAAGGCAAGCTTGGCGATCGGATATGTAGATTCCTTTCTATGTAACCGACTTTGTACAACCCTAGTCCCCTTCGGTGTCTATATAAACCGGAGGGCTTAGTCCGTAGGGGAAGATGAATAATCCTCATAGGCTAGACTACTAGGGTTTAGCCATTACAATCTCGTGGTAGATCAACTCTTGTAATACTCATATTATCAAGATCAATATAGCAGGAAGTAGGGTATTACCTCGATAGAGAGGGCCCGAACCTGGGTAAACATCGTGTCCCCTGCCTCCTATTACCATCGACCTTAGACACACAGTTCGGGACCCCCTACCCGAGATCCGCCGGTTTTGACACCGACATTGGTGCTTTCATTGAGAGTTCTGTTGCATCGTCACGAGAAGGTTTTTGATGGCTCCATCAATCATCCACAACAATGCAGTCCAGGGTGAGGTTTTCCTCCACAGACAGATCTTAGTATTCAGTGGCTTCGCACTGTGGGCCAACTCGCTTGGCCATCTGGAGCAGATCGACAGCTACGCCCCTGGCCATCAGGTCGGGTTTAGAAGCTTGAACTATACTGTCGATAACCGCAGAGACTTGATCTTCAGTGGATTCGAGCCCATGACAGCCGCACCCTGCCGCCATGATGAACATGACTTAAATCTGTCATCGGACCGTGCTCAGGAGATAGCGCCTGTGATTGCTCCGGCCCTAAATCCGGAGCAGATTGCACCATCCGAGGATGGGAAGCCCAACCCTGCTACGGAAGCCGCAGACTTAGCGACGTTGGAGCCGAACATAGATCCGACCTCGAACGAGGCATGTCTCATCGGAACCTCGGACTCGTCTTCGGCCATAGGTTCCGAACCGCGTGCATCCACGCCTGCTAATCAGGCACCGATTCTTGAGTTTAGCTCCGCGGACATCTTCCAGCATTCGCCTTTAGGCGATTTGCTAAACTCCTTAAAAACTCTTTCCTTATCAGGAGACTCTCAGCCGAACTATATCCAGCTTGAGTCGGAAGCGGATGACGAAAAATTTCGCTGCCCACCCACCACCTACTTCGTATCCACGATCGAAGAGTTAACCGATTTCCTGACTATGCCTCCGAAGACTTCGACGGGATGGACCTCGAAGCCGGAGAGAATCCAGACCAAAACCCACCCGCCACAGGGCAGTGGACGGCCACGTCTTCATACGACATATACATGGTGGACACACTCCAAGAGAAGAAGGCCAACGGTGACAATAACAAACCCATCGATGAACCTCCCAAAGGATAGCGTCAGAAGCGTCGACCTCTACCTGCCAAAGAAAAAACAGCAACATTGTCACTGACGACGGTGATAATCCGGACCAAGCCGAAGACCCCACAGACCCAGCGATGGAGCAGGACAACCAAGAGGACGGCGTGCATAGTCCAGGGTTGTGGTCCGAACACAGCGACACCGAAGATAGCAATTATAAACCCATCTCCAAAGAGGAGATCGGCTCGGGAAACGACGAATCCGTCATCCCAGAAGAACCCTTAGAACAAGAGCTCCTCCATCGGAGGCTTGTTGCTACTGCAAGGATCCTGAAGAGGAATAAGAAGCGGCTTAAAGTCGCACAATATACGCTCAATGATAAATGGAATGATGTGCTAGACGCGGAGGAAAAATATGGCTATAATCGCCAAACAAAGGGCTATCCCAAACGCAAATTGCTGCCTGAATTCAATGACAAGGCTATTGCGCCCAAACCTCTGAAGAACAATACCGCCAACAAGCCGGACCGACCACCTCGTGGACGGGACAGAGTGGCTAGCAATGACGCACACAAGTCTGCACCCCCTCCCTATAGAGGAAGAGGGGCCGCGGCTCAGGGCTAGAAACACGATTTACATGAGGACCTGAAAGAAAAGGCTGGCCAAGCTAGATCCATCTACGGATCTAGGGACCGTGCCCCCACACGAGACTCTGGTTATCAAGCCAAAAATGCCGGTCACATACCAGTCTGGAATCAATACCGAACATTACAACCGTCGGACCCATGCCATGACACCATCAAATACAGGGGCGTCGTGCACCCCCTATGCTTCACCGATGAGGTGTTGGATCATGAATTTCCAGAAGGGTTTAAACCCGTAAATATTGAGGCATATGATGGAATGACGGACCCGGCTATTTGTATAGAAGACTTTATTCTTCACATCCACATGGCTCGCGTAGATGATCTCCACTCCATAAAATACTTACCCCTCAAGCTGAAGGTGCAAGCTCGGCACTGGCTGAAAAGCCTCCCAGAAAGCTCCATCAAAAGTTGGGAAGAACTTGAGGATGCTTTCAGGGCCAACTTTCAAAGGATCTATGTCCGGCCCATGGATGCTGACGACCTAAGTCACATAACCTAACAGCTCGGGGAATCAGCCCGAAAGTTGTGGAATCGGTTTCTTACTAAGAAGAACCAAATCGTCGATTTCCCGGATGCCTAAGCCTTAGAAGCCTTCAAGCATAGTGTCCGGGACGAATGGCTGGCTAGACACCTTGGCCAGGAAAAGTCGAGGACGATGGCAGCCTTAACTACACTCATGACCCATTTTTGCGCGGGCGAGGACAACTAGTTAGCCTATAGCAGCACCAACGACCCTGGCATATCTGAAGTTAGGGATGGCAATGGAAAGCGGTGATGCAACAACAACAAACGTCGAAACAACGAAGGAAGCCTAGAGGATACAGCGGTAAACGCCGAATTTAGTGGCCCTAGACCCGGTCAACGGAAGAAGCTATTTAAAAGCAAAAAAGATGGCCCATCCAGCTTGGACAAAATTTTAGACAGGACCTTCCAAATCCATGGCACCCCCGCTAAACCTATAAACCATACCAACTGCAGTTGTTGGGCTTTCAAGCAGGTCGGCAAGCTTACCACCGAGAACAAGGGGAAGGGACCTCAAAGCAACGACGAGGATGTACCTTGCCAGCCGAATACGGGGGGACAAAAGCAATTTCCATCGGAGATCAAAACAGTAAACACGATCTACGTCACTCATATCCCAAAGAGGGAGCACAATCACGCACTCCGAGGTGTCTATGCCATTGAGCCCGTCACCCCCAAATTCAACCCATGGTCGGCCTGCTCGATCACCTTTGATCGCAGGGACCATCCGGCCAGTATCCGTCACGGGGGTTCGGCTGCCCTAGTACTCGATCTAAGAATCGATGGATACCACCTCACTCAAGTCCTTATGGACGGCGGCAGCAGTCTCAATTTGAAATATCTGGACATTGTCCGCAAGATGGGGATAGACCCATCAAGAATCAATCCAAGCAGCACGACCTCTAAAGGAGTTATACCGGGCGTAGAAGCCCACTGCACGGGCTCTTTAACATTGGAGGACGTATTCGGCTCTCCCGATAACTTTCAAAGCAAAGAGCTCATCTTCGACATCGCTCCATTCCGAAGTGGCTATCATGCACTACTCGGAAGAACAGCCTTCACCCGCTTCAATGAAATCCCACATTATGCCTACTTAAAGCTCCAAATGCCTGGACCGCGTGGTGTAATCACAGTCAATACGGAGCGCTCTCTTTGCACGGAGGAGTATACTGCGGCCCTAGCAGTCGAACTCCACAACGGCAAATTTAAGCCGAATAGCTTATCAGTCGTCAAGACCGTGGACACAGCCAAACGTGTCCGGCGCCTGCTTCCATGCGGCACCTCAGATATATCCGAGCTTGATTAGCAGTTACGCCCCCATTGGCCACCCCATAGGGTGACAGGATACGTGCCTTGTGTACGTAAGTATATCCTTAAAATCCCTTGGGCGGTGCTGGGGGCACACTGCATAACAATAGTCCATAGTTCGGCTTGACCCTATTCAAACTCTAAAAATTATCTTTCAAGGTTCATTAAACAAAGTAGCTCTATTTACGGCCACACTGGATTCCTTTTACAGGTTTTCTCTTTTTACAGGTCTATGTCCACCACATTTTCCCTTCAAGGACACATCACAAAGGAGAAAACGGCGCAGACGTACAGTAGGGCCCCGCACTAAGGTTTCTTTTTAGATTAAGCCCCTGCGTAAACCTTTTTTATCTCTTTTTGTTTCATACTTTCCTGGCATGTACAATGTCCAAGGAAGCTATCGGCATTATCCGCAAGAATACCGCTTGCCGTCCTAATGGTGGATCTCATAGAAGCAGCTTGATTCATAATGTGTTTGAAGTTTTATTCTCTCACCACTTGCGTTCTTTCCCCATGTCAGATTGCCACATGTGCCTTGTAACCAGGGTCCATTACCAGGGGTTGTATTCAGCCCGGTATATGTTGAAAAGTCCGAACACCTTAGGGAGTGTTCGGCATCACGAGTTTGGCCTTATATGCATCAGCTCTAAATCATGTCTTTGGTCAATAGTTGGGTTGCCCGGCTCCTATGCTTGCTACCCTACGTTCCGCTATATCGGCTAGGGTAGTAAAGGGAGAACTACTGCGATTGTGTCCTAGTTCTTCCAGATGAGCACCTCAGTAGAGAAAGCTGAAAACTGACTGTCATGATGCAGCGAGAGCTGGTCAACCACTCGATGACTCAGTGGAATCTTTGTGATTCCTTCCGCATTAACGAAGGACCGATTTTCCGGTCACGTATGTAAAATGCACCGTATTCGGATAACTGCGTACATACGAGGGGCTATATCATAGCCCCACTGTCAAACTCCTATGGCTAAGTGAAATGTTAAAGTCCTATAGTCGGATTGCCTGGTTCGCCGCATTGACACCTCCTTAAGGGACCAAGACGTTGGATTAAGAGTGATCAATTATTCTCCGAACACCCCCGCGTTATACGTAAGGGGGCTGAAGCCGACAACTGGTAAACTTTCAGATTATATATACAAAACGGCCGCACAGGAGGCACTAAAATACTTTATAGGCACAAGTATAAATAAAGCCTTCATTTATCATAAGCATTGTTTTCACAATTTTGATACATTTTACTCGAACATAATATCTTTTGAGCACTCACCCTCTATCAAGCGGGCTCCCTCTAAGACTTCTTCAAAATAATGCTCTGGTGTGTCCTTGCCCTCGGGCGGACCTTTTGTAGCAATATCGGTGGCCTTCATCTTCGTCCAGTACGTCTTGACACGGGCAAGAGCCATTCATGCACCTTCTATGCACATTGAACGCTTGACAGCGTCGATATGCGACACCACATGAACAAGTCGTTGCACCAAACCAAAATAACTATTCGGACTTGGTTCCCCAGGCCATAGCCGGTCCACGACAGCCTTCATGGCAAGTCCGGATATCCTGTGGAGCTCGGCCCATTCGGCCATCTATTCGTTTAGCAACAGCGGACGCTTTGGCATGTTAAATTGCAACCAGAAAAGCTTTTCCGCCTCATGTCCTTCTTGGGCTTGGAAAAACTGTGTTTCATCAGAAGAACTCTTCGACAAGTCCAAATATGCGTCCGGAGAACTCCACATTCAATCAAGCGCGGCATACTTCGGATCGCCGAATTTAGTTCGCAATAAGAAGGGCTTCCCAGCCGCGATCTCCCGAGCTTGCCGGATCTCCTCCCGAGCCGCTCTAGACTCGGACCAGGCTTCCTTCGCCGCTTGTAAGGCCTTCTCAAGGCCAGCCGCTTTTGTTTGGCTATCTTTCTTGAGAATTTCACATTGCCTAGTGGCATCTTTTAGCTCAAGCGCCATATTGGATATTTTCTCCTCGCTTTGGCGCCGAGCAGCCTGCTCGGCTTTTAATTCAGCAGCCGCCTTTTTGGCAGCCGCATTATTCATCCTGGCTTGCTCCTTGGCCCGGGCAAGCTCAGCCCGAAGGGTCTCCATGGCGGCAGCACCATCTAAAGTTAAGCATATTACAATTTTCAGCGTCATGCTGCTATTTATACTTACTGACTGCCCCGAAGACATACCTTGCACCTCGTTGAGCCGCTTGTCCATGAGCGCGATGTCATCATCCGCCACATCAAGTTTCCACTTCAGTTCGGCAACCTCTATAGCCCGGGCAGTCGCCAGGGCTGAAACATCATGTGTGTCAATTGGTAAAATTATTTCCTGAGCTTATCTACCTTTTTTTATCCTCTGATCGCCTCTGTTTGGACGATAACCAGAATCTCAGGGGCTACTATCTATACACAGGCGCACCTTGCATTTACAGCACAATTGAAAATATTAGATTACGTACCTCGAAGCCTCTTAGCAGGCTTGTAAAAGCTTCATTCAATCCGCTTTTTGCGGATAAAACTCTCTCAATCATCGTACCCATCAAGGTACGATGTTCCTCTGAGACAGGCGCTTGCCACAGAATGTCCGTCAATATATCCGGCTGTATATCGGATAGTCCAGGGATTTTATTGTTGGTCTCTTTAGGAGCCGAACACCCCGGACCCTGGGCGACCGAAGTCTCACCTTTTGGCCTAGTCTTCATTTGTGGATCGGGAGAGATCCTCCAGGATGACACCTCGGGGTCGTCCTCTAGTCCTGGCCATCTCAAGCCCGGCCCTGTTGGCCCACCCAGGCCCGGCCCTAAAATCCAGGGCCTAGGCCCGATGGGCTTACCCATGGCCCTGGCTTGGGCCTGGGTTTTGAGCCCACCAGTAGGGCCTGGACGGGCTTCAGCTTGGCATATTGGCATTTTAAGGAAGAGGCCCGGCCCATGGACCTAAGCCCTAAGGGCTTTTTAGGGCTTTTACCAGATGGGCTGGGCTTGGGCTTGAAAGTAGGCCCAGTGAAAGGGCCTAGGAGGGCCTGGGCCTTAGTTTTCTATCGTGGGCTTTTTTAGGCCCGGCCCATGGCCAGATATATCGTCCGCCGTATGGGGCGGGGAAGTCTGTGGAGGCGTTTCGCTCTCCATTATCTCCAGAAGAAGATCCCACGAGGAAGAAAATTGTTGAGGGAGGTTGCAGGCCAAACTGCAAAACATACGTTTTAAATATTACCCTCACAACCAGGAAAAGAACGGGGTATGCTTAAAACACCTTTGTTCACTTACGATTCAGCTAAAGGACGGTCCCTATGTGGGCACTGCGTGGCTATATCGCCTCCCTAACCAGAACCCCCTGACAGGGATTTCTTCCCTCGCTTGGAAGCTTCTACCTTCAAATCTTTGGAGGCGGTCCTCTTCTTCCCATGGGGGGAGGGGATGTCAGTTCCTTCTTCTCTTTCATCCTCAGAAACGGGAGTTCTAATCTCCCCGGATGCGGTGCATGACATACCTCCGGTTAGTACTGGCCATCTCAAGCCCGGCCCTGTTGGCCCACCCAGGCCCGGTCCTAAAATCCAGGGCCTAGGCCTGATGGGCTTACCCACGGGTCGGGCTTGGGACTGGGTTTTGAGCCCACCAGTAGGGCCTGGACGGGCTTGGGCTTGGCATATTGGAATTTTAAGGAAGAGGCTCGGCCCATGGCCCTAAGCCCTAAGGGCTTTTTAGGGCTTTTTACCAGATGGGTCGTGCTTGGGCTTGAAAAGTAGGCCAGTGAAAGGGCCTGGGAGGGCCTGGGCCTTAGTTTTCTGTTGTGGGCTTTTTTAGGCCCGGCCCGGCCCATGGCCAGATATACCTCTAGTATGGGGGCGACTCTGGACCTTCCCACTCCTCTCCTTGTCTTCCCTTGATGGCACTTGATAAGGTGCCTGAGCTAGCATCCTGGTTAACACCGGATCCGCAGAGTCTTCGGGAAGAGGGGCCGAACACCTGATCCTCTTCGCCTTCTTTATCCAGCCCTGGCCGAGTATGGTTTTCTCAAAATATTATTATGAGAAACTTAACTAAAATTTGTTTGGGAGTTGAGTGCTTACCGAGGTATCCAGATGGTTGCAGTTGAGGCATGCGTCCTCTGTGGTGTCCGGACACTTTTTTCATGATCTAAAGAATAATTTATACATCCCTTTGAGCATCGAGCCGAAGAAGTGTTGAATGGTTTGCGGTCCTTCGGATTGAACTCCCACATGCGGAGAGGTCGTCGCTGGCATGGTAGGATCCGACGGACTAGCATTATTTGGATTACCTTGACGAGACCGGTGTCCTTCTCAATAAGGTCCCGAATGCGGCTTTGCAATATCTGCCCTTCATCAAGCGATCCCCAGTCCAGCCCCTTGTTGATCCACGATGCAAGCTGTGGCGGAGGGCCAGATCGGAAGGTGGGTGTAGCCGCCCACTTTTTACCACGGGGTTCTGTGATATAAAACCACTCCCGTTGCCATAGGTCGGAAGTTTTTGTGAAGGAACCATTTGGCCAAGAAATATTGGTAAATTTGCTTATTATAGCACCTCCGCACTCCGCGTGTCCCCCGTCGACTATCTTTGACTTCACATTAAAGGTCTTGAGCCACAAGCCAAAGTGTGGGGAAATACGAAGGGAGGCCTCACACACGATAATGAATGACGAGATGTGAAGGAAGGAGTCCGGAGCTAGATCGTGAAAATCTAGCCCGTAATAGAACATGAGCCCTTGGACAAAGGGATGAAGAGCGAACCCTAGCCCTCGGAGGAAGTGGGAGATGAATACGACTCTCTCATTGGATCTAGGAGTAGGAGTAACCTGCCCTTGAGCAGGGAGCCTGTGGAGGATTTCCGCAGTCAAGTATCTTGCTTCCCGGAGCTTTGTGATGTCCTCCTTTGTGACGGAGGAAGCCACCCACCGGCCTTGAAGACTGGAGCCGGACATGATTGGGAGGCATGAAGCAATTGAACCTTGGACGTTGGAGCTCGAGGCAAGGGAAGAAAGGACTAGCGTAGAAGAAAAAGGGTGGGTTTTAGCCCTTTTATAGAGGCGATGGATATCAAGCGTCCCCTCTTAGGCCTTAAAAACTGCCTATTCCCAAGGGATCTTACCAACAGAACCGTTGGGTTACCCATACCCGTATTGATGAGAATCCCGCAATAAGGGGACAAGATCTCTGCTTTGACAAGACGTGCCAATGGAACCACATCTTGAAATACGGAGCGGTGAGCTAAAAATGGTTCAAGTAATAACCGGGCGTCAACGTGATGTCATGTTGTAAAAGTTGTCAGTAGATTGAACTCGTGAATTATTATACTCTCTACGGTTGTGTGTGGTATTTGTTTTGCAGATCCGGACACGTTTCTTGTGTTCGAAAGAAGATTTTGAGTATTCGGAGGAGGAACCCGCCTTGCAATGCTGGAAGACAATCTGCGCGTCGGACACCTCGTAATTGAATCCTGGTTCATGGCCTACTGAGGGAGTCCTGGATTAAGGGGTCCTCAGATGGCCGAACTATTGATATGGGCCAGACTGTTGTGCTATGAAGATACAAGACTGAAGATTCTCTCCCATGTCCGGATGGGACTCTGCTTGGCATGGAAGGCAAGCTTGGCGATCGGATATATAGATTCCTTTCTCTGGAACCAACTTTGTACAATCCTAGTCCCCTCCGGTGTCTATATAAACCTGAGGGCTTAGTCCGTAGGGGGAGATGAATAATCCTAATAGGCTAGACTTCTAGGGTTTAGCCATTACGATCTCGTGGTAGATCAACTATTGTAATACTCATATCATCAAGATCAATATAGCAGGAAGTAGGGTATTACCTCGATAGAGAGGGCCCGAACCTGGGTAAACATCGTGTCCCCTGCCTCCTGTTACCATCGACTTAGACGCACAGTTCGGGACCCCCTACCCAAGATCCGCCGGTTTTGACACCAATAGGGACACTTTGTTTTGCCTATGTATCCACACATGTACTAAGTTTCCGGTTAATACAATTCTAGCATGAATAATAAACATTTATAATGATATAAGGAAATATAAATAACAACTTTATTATTGCCTCTAGGGGATATCTCCTTCACTATCTAGCAGTCATCCCGCATCCTACTCATGCCTAAATTTAGCCAAAAATCTACAAATACCACATGCATTCCCTAGAACCAAGATTCCAAAAAATAGAACCATAGGAGAGGAAAACGAGGGCAATCTTGATATCCATGGCAAGAGGATAAGGTGGGGATCAATCCCACCGGTCGAACACATAGAAGATGGCACGGAGTCGGAGGGCCGGAGTCAGCCTCCGGAGCAGTTTTTGGTCGTCTAAGAGAGAGAACAGGGGAGGATAGGAAGTGAATGGGTATGGGGGAGTTAGAACTCCCTGTGCCCAGCACTTAACCCCCTCGCTGGTCCCCGAAGCGGTAGTATCGTGCCCCACAATGGTAGTATTGCCCCAGTGCTTCGACAGGAGGTCGACACACTATACTCAGCAGTAGTACCATAGGCCTACGCGGTAGTACTGCCTGAGCGGTAGTATTGTGCCTTCCAGCGGTAGTACCGCTTGCTACTAGAAAACTACAATGGATCAAAAAGGGAATATGGGCTTATGCAATTCTAAGAAGTTTGAGGAAGGGAAGGCTTAGGTTGGAGACAAGAAAACACATCAAATGGAAAGGGGTACTCCAAGGTCAAAAACAACTAACACAAGAGAACACACGGAGTAAACCAACACCCAAAAAGCCTCGGACAAGACAGCACAACTCAAACCACACAAAGTCAAACCTCTCAGCGAGAGGGCGGTGACCGAAGTCACCTATGTTTGAGTCAACTGGTATGGCACCGCGAAGATTTTAACCTTGGGCCCATGACCAAAACTCATCTTTGAAGCACAAGTACCATAAAAATGGCTAATGTGAAAGACTTGATCAATTTATGCATAATGGGGGGAGGGAGAGCTCATTGAGGGAACAACATTCCCCAGTGTCCATGCCTACATCTAGAACAAGTTAATATGATAAATGTGGTGGAGTGTGCCTAGATTCAAGCCACATTACTCAAATCAATGATATTTAGCTCATGCCTTAACTCACGCAATCTTGCTTCATCCAAAGGCTTTATGAAAATATCTGCAAGTTGCTCTTGAGTGTTGACGTAGATGATCTCAATCTCTCCATGCTTGATGTGATCCCGAAAGAAATGATGACAAATCTCAATATGATTTGTCTTGCTATGTTGCACCGAATTGTAGGAGATCCTTATGACACTTTCATTGTCACATAGAAGAGGCACTTTGTCACAAGTGACACCATAATCCTTTAAAGTTTGCCTCATCCATAGCAATTGTGCACAACAACTTGCGGCGGCTACATACTCGGCCTCGGTGGTGGATAGAGACACACAATTTTGCCTCTTCGAGGACCAACTCACCAAAGAGCGACCAAGTAGTTGGCACCCTACGGAAGTTGACTTCCTCTCCACAACGTCTCCCGCCCAATCTGGGTCCTAATATCCCATGAGATCAAAGCTTGCTCCTTTGGGGTACCAAAGGACAAAGTTTGGGGTATGAGCTAAATATTGGAAGATTCACTTGACTGCCACATAGTGACTTTCCTTAGGTGCGGCTTGGAACATTGCACACATTCCCACACTCAACATAATATCCGGTCTAGATGCACAAAGGTAAAGCAAGGATCCAATCATGGAGCGATATACCTTTTAATCCACCACTTTACCATTTGGATCAATGTCAAGATTGCATTTGGTTGGCACTGAAGTCTTAGCCGGCTTGACATCATCTAGCTTGAATCTATTGAGCATGTCTTGGGTATATTTGATTTGATTCATGAAAGTCCCTTCTCTTCTTTGCTTGACTTCAAACCCGAGAAAGAACTTCAACTCCCCCATCATAGATATCTCAAACTTCTCGGTCATGTGTGCGGCAAACTCATCATTGAGAACCAAAAATAATATCATCAACATATAATTGGCATATGAACAAGTCCCCTTTGACCCTCTTTGTAAAAAGAGCGGGATCTATTTTCCCAATTTCAAACCCACGGTCTTGTAACAACTCAGTAAGGTGCTCATACCACGCATGCGGGGCTTGTTTAAGGTCATATAGTGCCTTATCGAGTTTGTATACATGGTTGGGTAACTTGGGATCCTCGAACCCCAGGGGTTGCTTGACATACACCAACTCATTAAGAGGACCATTAAGAAATGCACTCTTCACATCCATTTTTTTCTAATTTGAAATCATGATGAGATGCATAAGCAAGAAACATGCGAATAGATTCAAGGCGAGAAATGGGAGCAAAGGTTTCACCATAGTCGATACCCTCAACTTGGGAGTAGCCTTGTGCTACTAATCTTGCCTTGTTGTGGGTGACTACACCATTCACATCTTGCTTGTTCTTGAAGATCTACTTGGTACAGATGACATTATGATTCTCCTTTGGCCTTGGCACCAACTGCCACACCTTGTTGCAATCCAAGTTGTTGAGTTCATCATGCATGGCTTCAAGACAATCCGGATCCTCGAGCGCCTCATGTACCTTTTGGGGTTTAATACAAGAAACAAATGTGTGATGCTCACAACGGTTACCCATTTTCTTAAGATTCCAAGCACATTCTCCATGACATGTTTTTGATGCTTGAGCTTGGAAGCAGCTTTGGTGGCTTGGCGCTCCATTAGTTCCTCAATAGGAATGTGAGGATCATCATCTTGATCACCGTCTTGAGCTTGCTCTTGATCTTGAGCATCCTCTTGATCTTGAGATTGCTCGAAGTCATGAACTTGATCTTGGGAATCACTTGGTGGATCACCATCCTCATGGTTTTGATCCTGCCCTTGATCTTGTTCACTTGGTTGAGGGTCTTCACTTTGTTCTTCGGAAGCGTGTGGGTCTAGCATCGGTGATGGCTCCACATGGGCAGATCATTGTCCTTCTCCTTCAGCCACAAGGGGTTCCTCAATGGGGAGTATTTGACCAATCCCCATTCTTCTTATGGCTTGAGGAGGAATTTCATCACCTGCATCACAAAGACCACTTTGCTCCACTTGGGAGCCCTTATTCTCATCAAACTCCATGCTACATGTCTCCTCAATGAGTCCAGTGGATTTATTGAGGACACGGTAAGCATGAAAGTTTTTAGCATAGCCAACAAATATGCCCTCTTGAGCTCTAGGTTCAAATTTAGAGAAATGAGTACTTTTCTTAAGGATGAAACACTTACAGCCGAACACCCGAAAGTACTTGAGGTTGGGCTTGTTACCAGTAAGTATCTCATATGGAGTCTTGTTCAAGCTTTTGCGGAGGTAGAGATGATTGGATGCATGACATGCGGTGCTGGTGGCTTTGGCCCAAAAGTTGTACGAAGATTTGAATTCCGCCATCATGGTCCTTGGCACGTCCATCAACGTCCAGTTATTCCTCTTCGCTACACCATTTGTTGACAGATATATGGTGCGGGGTATTGATCCTTTATCCCCTCATCACGAAGAAACACATACAAGGTGTAGTTCTTGAACTCGGTGTCGTTGTCACTTCGAATCATCAAAATCTTTGCTTCATATTGACATTGAGCTTCATTTGCAAAGTCGATGATGGTTTGTTATGTCTCACTCTTCTTCTTGAAGAAGTATACCCATTTTATATCTTGAGTGATCATCCACAATCACCAAGCAATACTTTCTCCCTCCAAGGCTATCGTAAGATGGAGGACCAAAGAGATCCATGTGGAGGAGCTCCAAGGGCCTCTTCAAGTAGATGATAGTTGAGGGTCAATGAGTCGTCTCATATAACTTTGCTCTGATACAAGCACTGCAAGCACGGTCTTTGGAAAATATTGTTGGAAATATGCCCTAGAGGCAATAATAAATTGGTTATTATCATATTTCCCTGTTCATGATAATCATTTATTATCCATGCTAGAATTGTATTGATCGGAAACTCAGATACATGTGTGGATACATAGACAACAACGTGTCCCTAGTGAGCTTCTACTAGACTAGCTCGTTGACCAAAGATGGCTATGGTTTCCTAGCCATAGACATGAGTTGTCATTTGATAATGGGATCACATCATTAGGAGAATGATGTGACGGACAAGACCCAAACTATAAACATAGCATATGATCATATCAAGTTTATTGCTATTGTTTTCTGCATGTCAAGTATATATGTTCCTATGATCATGATATCATGCAACTCACTGACACCGGAGGAATACCTTGTGTGTCCCACACGTCGCAATGTAACTAGTGACTATAAAGGTGCTCTATAGGTATATCTCCGAGGGTGTCTGTTGAGTTGGCATGGATCAAGACTGGGATTTGTCACTCCGTACAACGGAGAGGTATCTCAGGGCCCACTCGGTAATACAACATCATAAGAAGCTTGCAAGTAATGTGAATAATGAGTTAGCCACGAGATCTTGTATTATGGAACGAGTAAAGAAACTTGCCGGTAATGAGATTTAACTAGGTATGGAGATACCGACGATTGAATCTCGGGCAAGTAACATACCGATAGACAAAGGGAACTGCATACGGGATTAGCAGAATCCTTGACACTGAGGTTCGACCGATAAGATCTTCGTAGCATATGTAGGAACCAATATGGGTATCCAGGTCCCGCTATTGGTTATTGCCCGTAGAGGTGTCTCGGTCATGTCTGCATAGTTCTCGAACCCGCAGGGTCTACACACTTAACGTATGGTGACGATATATGTATAGTTGAGTCATTATGGTGGTTTCCTGAAGGTTGTTCGGAGTCCCGGATGAGATCCCGGACATGACGAGGAACTCCAGAATGGTCCGAAGGTGAAGATTGATATATTGGACGAAGGGTATTGGAGTCCGAAATTGTTTGTGGGGTACCGGGTGATGACCAGCATGACTAAAAGGTGTTTCGAGGGGGCAAGTGTTGGGGGCCTCATGGGCCAAGGGGAGGGGGCAAACCAGCCCACTAAGGGGCTGAGCGCCCCCCTCACCCCAGCTCACGTAACCAGGAGGGTTGGGGGAGCCCCCTAGGGCTTCCCACCACTTTGGCTTGGGGGCCAAGTCTCCTAGGGGGAAACCCCATCTAGGGTTTCCCTCTTGTGGCCGCTGCCCCCTAGATTGGATCTAGGGGCGCCCCTCCTCTCCTCCCTTCCCCCTATATGTAGAGAGGTAGAGTGAGGGCAGCCGCACCTTTGAGCACATCCCCATGCCACGAAGTTTCCCTTCCTCTCCCTCGTAGCCATCTTCCTTTCCATAGTGCTTAGCGAAGCTCTACTGAGTTTCCACCATCACCACCGCCAGCAAGCCGTCCTGCTGCCGGAGGACTCCAGCTACTACTTCACCACCACTCGCTGGATCGAGGAGGTTAAGGCGTCGTCAAGCCATACATGTGTTGAACGCGGAGGTGTCGTCCGTTCGGCACTTGGATCGGAGTTCGCAGGATGGATTGTGATTGGATCGCGAAGACGTTTGACTACATCAACCGCGTTTCTTAATGCTTCCACTTTGCAATCTACAAGGGTATGTAGATGCAATCTCTCCTCTCATAGATGTTCATCTCCTAGATTGATCTTGGTGAGCGTAGGAAATTTTGTGTTTCCCATGCAACATTCCCCAACAAAACTCACATTTGTTAGTCCACGAACATGGTCCCCCTTGAGGAGACATTGCAAAGATCTCATATTGACATGGGCTAGTTGGCGATGTTAAAGCCATCCCACATCTACTTTGGCCATTAGGCAAGTCGCGGTCTTAGTGGGTCGCTGCGAGAAGTTAACCACATAGAGACCGTTCTTGATATGTGTCAGGACCCCGATCCTAAGTCACACCGATCTAGCATGTAACACATCATATCACTTTGCGGCCTCACGCACGGTATTCCCATGGGTGCCACCTTACCTGGCCCGGGACCGTTTGCGCCTTTTGGCTCACGTATATGATAGTGTCGCTAGCATCCATATGACAAAGAACACGGGCTGACATGACTAGTCGTGGACCCAAAGTGGCACTAATTTACAGGGACAGGCATACGTGACCCAACAACGGACGTGTCGATCAGCAACGTGTGAACCCAAGTCGTAGCAAGCTACATGGACTTAAAGGAACAACGTGTGACATTTCCCCAAAGGGACAGACACATGAACGAAGAAGGACACATGCTGGCCAGCCTAAGTGTTCCAGAGCAGTAGCAAGCTACCATGGCTCAGTGGAAGCACTAGGAGACATTTCCCGGTAAGAGAGGCTACCAAGGATGAAAAACTAGGTTGTCAGATCCCACACATACCAAGCATTTCAAATCATACACACAATATGCTCGATATGTGCAAATACAACATGGCATCACAACATAACTCTATGACACAAAGTATTTATTCAATAGGCTCCGAGGAGCGAGATATTACAAACATGGGTCCCATGAACCAACATTCAGAGCATACAAGTCAAAGCACAAGCGGAAGCTTAACATGTCTGGGTATAGACATCTACAAATGAAAAGGGCTAAGAAGCCTGACTATCTAGCAGATCCTGCCGAGGGCACAAGATCGTAGCTGAGGTAACAAGCTAAACGTCGAAGTCCATGCGGAACTACTATCGAGACTAAAGTCTCTCTGCAAAAACATAAATTAAGTAAACGTGAGTACAAATGTACCCAGCAAGACTTACATCAGAACTAACTACTTATGCATCATTATCAACAAAGGGGGTGGTGGAGTTTAACTGCAGCAAGCCAGCTTTGACTCAGTGGCTAACCTAAACTACGACTGCAAGTAACTCTTTTAAGGTCGCGCACACGAGTCCACATATTCACCATATCAATACACCACTATGGATCCGCTCCTGTCTCCCTATGAGAACGCCATCCATAGCACTCATGCTTATCTTGCGTATTTCAAAGTATCCACTTCCACTTGTCTATGAACTGTATAGGCAACCCAGAGGTCCTTTACTGTGGACGCGGCTATTCGAATAGATCATTTATAACCCTGCAGGGGTGTACTTCTTCACACATGTTTCCACCACTTAGCGTCTGCACACGACATGTGCTCGGTAGACTTCAAGTGAAAGCCGACTTGGGTGTAGACCGCGACCTACCTAAACACTCAAATCTCTAGTCCAGGTTTATCGCCTATCCAGCTTCCATACGTAGGGAGTCCGGCCGAGGTTTCCACATACGGCCCCGAATGATGTGTACAGGGATCCGCGATACCAAACAAGCGCCCGGCATACCCGGCCACGTGCCTACCACATCACAGCCCACCCCTCAGGTCAGCGCTATGCACGTCCTCCAGCATACTACAAACACCAAAAACTACTTGCAACTCCTGGATAGAGGACTAGGGTGGTTAAGAAGTCGAGCGGGTCATATTTCAGGGCCCAACATGTGGTAGTAGCTGTTTCATAGATCACAAACACAGAACTCAGTTCCTGAGGACGGCTTCAATGAGACAACCCACCATGTACTCCTACATGGCCTCTCACCGCTACCTTTTCCAAATCGTGTTCACACACTTAGCTCACACATAGTACAACATGTTCAACACTGTTTCAATTCATCCCCGATGAACTAGACCTGACTCAACTCTAAGCAGTAGCAGGCATGACAAACAAGCATGAATGAGTAGGCACAATAGGGCTCAAACAACTCCTACTCATACTAGTGGGTTTCATCTATTTACTGTGGCAATGACAGGTCATGCAGAGGAAAGGGGGTTCAACTACCACAGCAAGTAACAGATATGTCGTTGTTGTCCTAATGCAGTAAAAGAGAGCAGAAGCGAGAGAGTGGGATTGTATCGGAATGAACAAGGGGGTTTTGCTTGCCTGGCACTTCTAAAGATAGTATAGCTTTTCATCGGTGTCATCGAACTCATGGTCGAAACCACGCCTATCGAGAAGGGACAAACCACCGGCAAACAAGAGGGAACACAATCAATGCAATGCAACAATATGATGCATGATCATGACATGGCAAAATGCTGTGGTTTGAGCTACTGCAACTAGCAACAAGTTAAATGAAGTTGGTTTGAATCCAAAATTCAAATTCAAACTCCACATGTGGTTACTTAAATGACATTTATATGATTTGTGCTAAACATCAGCTATAAGTTGTTCTAACATGCATGAAAATGGTACAGATGGATAGATTGGATTTTTCAGATCATTTTTCATATATAATTTATTCAATTTGGAGTTATAGATTATTTTCTATGAATTTTAGAAGTTTTCGACATTTTCTGCAATTTTATGAATTAAGTTTAATCCAGAAAATGATTTATTGCGTCAGCATGACAGCACCATGACGTCAGCGGGTCAACCGGGGCTGTTCCAGGTCAAACCTAATGTGTGGGGTCCACACGTCAGTGACATAGGCTAAACCCAGTCAAACCCAATGCTGACCGGGTTTGACCCTGCAGTAGGGCCCGCTGTCAGTGCCTGTTAGGGATGCTTAGGTGGCAGAGTTAGCCCCTAATGACGGCCACGTCGACACTCGTCGGAGCACGGCCGGTGACAACCATAGCCGACGGTGGAGGCATGCCGGAATCGTGGCTCCGGCGTCCTTCGACGTGCGGATGGGTGCTGAGGGTAGCTGCCGCTCGTGCGCATCTAATGGAACATGCAGGAGGCCATGGGGTGGCCTGTGGCGACGGCAACTACGATGACGGCGGTGGCTGGAGCTAAGGGTTCGAGTGGGGCGAAGCCACAGAGGACGGGAGGGCTGGCTAAGGGGCTCACCGAGCTCCTGAAGATGCTAGGAGCACGGTGCCGTGCTCGGTTTCGAGCCTTAGTGGCTGCAGTGATGGCGGTGACATGGCCGGCGGTGAAGAGCTCTTGGGCTCATTGCAAACGGCGGCTAGAGAGGGAACTAGAGCACGAGGAGAGGGGGAAACGATGGCGGAGCTCACACCGGGGTCGAGGACGGTCTCAGTGAGCTCGGGGATGCGGCGGAGGCGGTGAATCAACGGCGGCGGTCTTCGATGGCCAAGGAGGGAAAATGGCGAAGCTGGTGGCGTTCAGGGGCTTCCGGCGCTGTGCGGCTTGGTGAGAAGGAAGAGGGGGCCAGGCGGAGCTCGTGGACAGCACGGTGAGGCGAGGGGAGCACGGTGGCCATGGCAAACGGCGTCGGTGACGACGAGCTCCACTCAGGCGCGTGCGGGGAGAGAGTAGAGGAGGGGAAGGTGCGAGGGAGAGCGCGAGGGGGTTCCAGGGGTGTTGTGGCGCCTCCAAAGAAGGCCAGGGGTCGAGGGGGAGCGGCAAGCAGGAGGTGGCCGGGGCGCGTGTGCGTGCACGGCGGCCACACGCCCTCTTGCCCACTCGTAGGAGGTGGAAGACGACAAGGAGGAGGAGGTGGGCTGGGCCAGCCACTTGGGCCGCCAGGTGGGCTGCACACGTAACTTAGGCAGGTTTCCTTCCTTTTCTATTTTTCTTCTATTTTCTATTTTGATGTCACTTTAGGGCTTTATTAAAAATACTTAAACAGATCCAAAAATCATGAAACTGCTCAATGCCACTGTTTGGAATATGACCAACAACAAACATTTTAGTTTATGATTATTTGAGCATTTAAAATATTTAATAGCATCTAAATGCCCAATTGCAAATAGAATATGATTTAATTTAGTGACCCTCTGTTGTCCTAGAAAAGTGTGCACCATTTTTGTCAGAGGTTCTAGACCAAGGCAAAGATGATGGACATTTTAGAAGGGCATTTCAGGTTCATTGAAAAAGTATTTTAGTAACCCTAGTTGAGTTGGGTGATGCTGGGAGTTTCTGTCATCCCCATTTCAAGTTTCTGAGAAATTTAAACATGATGCAACACCTGATGCTAGCACTAAGTAGTACTAGAAGCAAGGGATGTGACAACTCACCCCCACTAAACAAGAATCTCGTCCCGAGATTCAAGATGTGAGGTAAGAAGACAAAGGGGACACTGAGTATCATAAACTTCATGATCCAATTGTCTTCTCGAGGTTGTTGATTTGTTGACTCAAATTGATCTTGACGTCTTTGCTTTCGAGATCTTCATCCAACACAAGGACAAAAGAGCGAAACATGTCTACATGGATGGATCATATTAATGATCACAAGATCATCTCACGGAATGAGACGTAGAAACATCTCTCGAGCTGAGACACGAAGCATACATCCAAAGGGATGGAGTGAAACGGATGACGAAGGTTCACTAGGTAGACAACAATTCCACACTTAAGAGGGTAGTGAACGGTTTTCAATGTAGCGAGGAGTAGAGTTGCCATGATACCACAACGAGACACCTTCGACGAGGGTGACTCATAGAATTATTACCTTAAGTGGCAAAAAGAATTACTTTTGATTCAGAGATCATTGAAACTTTTATATCAGCCTAAGGCAAAATCACAACAATTGTTGGCAGACTACGAAGGGATGGCATACCCAGACTAGAATGGATGATGTGGATTACCTTGTTGAAGACAACACAAGGGATGATTTTTCTTATCATAAAAAATGAATGGAACCCATGGTAGGATGGCACAATGGCGGTGCAAGCTGGAAACAAAATGCTAATGCTGGAATGATTCTAGTAACTGGGAAGAAGCTCAAGAGTGGAGAGTGATTCCACTATTTGAATGGCTATAGCATAATCGAGAAAGTGAGAGCAAATCCCAATTAATGCCGACGATGAAAACCTGGGGCTTGCGCGTGCTCTCAAGAACTTGAGCATTTCCATACTCATCAGGGTTTTACCAACATCTGTGACAAGGATCCTGGTAACACAACATACCACCATGATGGATATTGGTGGAGGATGCAGATGCAAAGGAAGATAACACTTTCTCAAATTCCACCTCGGCGAGGCCAAGGGGACAAAATCTGGATGATCGACCGAGGGACATTTAGCACTCTGCTTCTAATGTTCTCCTTGATGTGCTAGCGCAACCCATTTATTAAAATGGTTTGGTACCTAGAACACCAAATAAAAGGTCGGACTTCGGGAGCACAAGAGTCCATAAGGAATAATTACGGAGGTAAATCCTTCGAAATCCTTATGGGGAGGTGGCCAACTTCCTCAAGCAAGATTACAACAATAACGGGTCTTCCGGCTAGGTGTGTTGGCCACGACATCTACTTTACCGGGTTACAGAGAGACCAATATTATAGTTCTTGGGAAACGTTCCAACCATCATATCTGCCTGAGATTCGTATCTGGTTGGTGTCAGAATATTCTAGACTCATCAAGTCTAGAAGGAAAAACGAAAGTTTGCAACACAAATCGACGAGATGGCATTGCGAGATTCTCGGGAAATGAACTACGATAGTAAGCTCCAAAACATTAGCTGGTTCTGCTACAAACATGTGAACACGTTATTCCAGACAAGGATGGCCATGTAGTAGTCTTATAATAAAACACTACCGAATTCAAGTGGGGAACCCTCATCACGGATAACGAAGTTCTTGATTAAGCCCGGATTAGCTCTTAAAAAGGAACTCCTTCTCCTTGAACAAATCAATCAGTGGCTTGGTGTGCTAGGAACACATATAGAATGAAGGCGGCCAACCTATCAAACCATAGAGCACTTCGCACATGTGTGACTAACTTGGGATGATTCCAAGGAAGCAAAAACAATCTTTCTCAAACTCATGGCGGCAACTTACATCAAGTGCACGTGAATTAGAGGAAGACTCTTCTTTCATCCAAATATATACCTCATGAACAGAACACGAAGGCAATTCTCACCAAGTTTCCAACACTAGCTTAATGTCCAACGAAATCATGGAGAAAATAAGGATGTTGTCGATGGGCTCATCAACAATTCATCCTGGTTTCCATGAAGATGGACTTCCATAATTATGAGAACAAGTGATAGCATTGGCCAGACCAAATGATATAATGGTGTATGCTCGAGGGATCAACCACAAGTAAGACAACATTAAGAACATCGTTGGTTCTGATTTCATTTGACGAAAGCCCATACTCAAATCAAATATTGGGTAAGATGATAGGTCCATAAATTGATCACGAGGGTCAATCGATGGAAATACCATCTTTCTTCAACACACATACAAGGTATCCTCTTAAATCGAACTAAATCGGACAAGCTTTTATCTTCCAACTCTCCAAGTTGTTGTTTGGCTTAACCAACTAGCTCAGGGGTGTGCAACACAGATTCTTAGAGAAGGGGTGGTTTACAAGAAACCAACTTGTTCGCGAGCGCAACATAAGGGTCAGGGGACAACCTGGTGATACTTTCGGGAGGATATCCGAAAAATCACGAACCACCGATATGTTACTAAGCTCTCGAACAATCTTGCTTTTCAGGCAAGACGATATGATCAAATAAGCAAGGATTGGCACTATCCTAACTCATTGATCGAAAAGTGCACCGGAAATAACGACTAGGTAGCACAATCTATCTTAGGATGATGATTCAATAACCAACACGCTAAGGACGAAATTATTGTCCTTTAACTACCAAGCAATGAGGTTGCTAAGAGTATTGATTTTACACATCCTGATTCATCTGTCGGCATTCCGGTTGCGACAACACGGGACCAAGGAATGAATAATGATGGAGAGAGTATCACTAAATCAAGAATTCATAAGAGTTGGTGCAATCCTCATGACATTATTAACATAAGACGGTAATACTCCAAGATGGAATAGAGCAAAACTGGATTGCATTTGATCTGCAAAATGCAACTGCTTTGACCCAATCCTGTCTATGGATGAGGTTCTGGAGATTGTTTCTCCTAGTCATTCCAGAATGGAATGGCTTGATGGACCACAGGAATAATAGGCATAGATGAACACGAATGCTCGACTACTCCTGACTATCAATTGATAGACAAAGGTCAGAAGACAACTAAAGAGGGACAACTCAAGGAACATATGATTTTCTGAGTTGTAGATGCATAGATTAATATGCTGAACCAAGTTCAACAGGTTTTCTTCCGGATAATCCATGCAGAGAGGTAGGACTGGCAGAGTAGTAGCAAGAATCGAGAACTCGTCAAGAGCACTCTGGTTGTGAACTTACGGTTCAGCGAAGAACTTCTGCCATAAGCAGTTCATGGTATTGGAAGAAGGAAATACCACGGACCTAAGGACTAATGTGAAGGTTACTAATATCCTAAGGGAACTAGCAAACACTATCAACAAGAAGTAAGTGGAGTGAATCTTGGGTTTCAAAACCCAAGAGTAGAATACCTACTACTAAGTGGCATCACGGGTTGCTTTCGAGAATGATGGCCAGAATCATCACACTGGAAACACAAAGCATGGCTAGATTACTAGGTGATACTCTGGACACCTAGGGTCATAATAATAGCTCCAACATAAATGCCGAGGCAATGAAGTACCTGAACTCAGCAATTAGTGTGATTAACCTGGCCTAAAGGAACATCGAAACCAGAAGGAAGGGATTTTGCAAATGCACCAGATTGTTTAGAAACCTGGGATGACTCGGACAGCATAATGGTTGTAAATGCTCAATAGGATTTGAGACATCCTGCAAAATGGTGGCATAACCACTCAGAAGTACAATATCAAGGTTCCGAGATCAACTCTAAACACACGGAGGTAGTACAAACTAAACTGAGGCTTAATTCACCAATCTTATAAGTCTACGGATTAGTAACACGTGATCCTGATAGAAAGAAGAGAAATCCTAGTTCCTTAACCCTGTAGGAAAGATAAGATGACTCGGATCAGAAGGGCATAAGGTATAAGGAGTAAAAGAGCCTTACGTTCCCATCCACAATCAATTCCCTTATATAACTAAAGAATTTCTAGACTCAACTTCGACCAGTTTGGCTTGGTAATCCTACAGGCAGTCAGGCTCTAATACCAACGCTGTTAGGACCCCGATCCTAAGTCAAACCGATCTAGCATGTAACACATCATATCACTTTGCGGCCTCACGCACGGTATTCCCATGGGTGCCACCTTACCTGGCCCGGAACCATTTGCGCCTTTTGGCTCACGTATATGATAGTGTCTCTAGCATCCACATGACAAAGAACCTGGGCTGACATGACTAGTCATGGACCCAAAGTGACACTAACTTACAGGGACAGGCATACGTGACCCAACAACTAACGTGTCGATTAGCAACATGTGAACCCAAGTCATAGCAAGCTACATGGACTTAAAGGAACAACGTGTGACATTCCCCTGAAGGGACAGACATAGGAATGAAGAAGGACACATGCCGGCCAGCCTAAGTATTCCAGAGCAGTAGCAAGCTACCATGGCTCAGTGGAAGCACTAGAAGACATTTCACGGTAAGAGAGGCTACCAAGGATGAACAACTAGGTTGTCAGACCCCACACATACCAAGCATTTCAAATCATACACACAATATGCTCGATATGTGCAAATACAACATGGCATCACAACATAACTCTATGACATAAAGTATTTATTCAATAGGCTCCGAGGAGCGAGATATTACAAACATGGGTCCCATGACCAACATTTAGAGCATACAAGTCAAAGCACAAGCGTAAGCTTAACATGTCTGGGTACAAACATCTACAAATGAAAAGGGCTGAGAAGCCTGACTATCTAGCAGATCCTGCCGAGGGCACAAGATCGTAGCTGAGGTAACAAGATAAACGTCGAAGTCCACGCGGAACTACTATCGAGACTGAAGTCTCTCTGCAAAAACATAAATTAAGCAAACATGAGTACAAATGTACCCAACAAGACTTACATCAGAACTAACTACATATGCATCATTATCACCAAAGGGGGTTGTGGAGTTTAACTACAGCAAGCCAGCTTTGACTCAGCGGCTAACCTGAACTACGACTGCAAGTAACTCTTTTGAGGTGGCGCACACGAGTCCACATATTCAGCATATCAATACACCACTACGGAACCGCTCCCGTCTCTCTATGAGAACGCCATCCATAGCACTCACGCTTATCTTGCGTATTTTAAAGTATCCACTTCCACTTGTCTATGAACTGTATAGGCAACTCAGAGATCCTTTACCGTGGACGTGGCTATTCGAATTTAGAGACATTAAAACTGTGCACTAATCCTGCTCTCTCAAGCCATCAGTGTCTCAACCGTCGGATTTGTAACACTTGGCATTTCTGGTCGTTGGATGCACGTTTAGTGCTGCTGGGAGCGCTACACGGGCTGGGCGGATGCTCCAGTAAAAAAAGTTGACAATCCGCTGTTGTTTGGGCCTGCTGGGCCCGTGATCCATTTTCTCTTTGTCGCCTGGTCGCGAAGAGATGCAAGGCTTACCTAAAAAAATAGACGCAAGGCGAGCGCCTCATGCCTCACCGCCGGCCTAGAGATGCGCCCGACACTTGCGATCCGGGCGAGAGAGACGCCAGGAATGCGGTGATGAGGACAGCAAATGATCGCTACCAATTGAAGTCCATTAACTGAAGATTGAAGACGAAAATCAATGTCGCTAGATGACACTAATAGCAGGTCAGTTACCATGTTGATCTGTGCTCTTCTTACTCCATGCCAACACATATAGTTTCCTACGCCCCTCTGTTCCTTTCGCACCCTCTTCATCACTTCGGCTGACTATTGCTTCATCTTCTCCGTTCCTTCTACTCCCTCATGTCTATCAAATTTGGAATGCATCTTTATTGGTTCTATTTTTTGTACTCGCTGAATGGGGATGCTCTTAGTTGACGGATTCGATCTCCACTTGCCTAGCGGAGCTGTGGACAGGCGAAGACGATGGTGGGTGTGAGAGGCTACAGTGGCGGCGGCAACTTACCCGGTGGATCTAAGGAGAGGAGACGACAATGCTGGGCACGAGGCAATAGCGGCAACAGCGGCGCACGCGCGAGGAGCTTCTCCACTACCCATGTGGATATCTCACTGCAGGTCCAATTTTTATTTCAACCAACATCTTGTACAGATCTATTCATGATCCATGTCAAAATGGCATGCTGGCCTCAATAAACTCCACCATGCTGCCCTCACCTCGAGGGTGAATCTTGGTGAAGGTGTCCATGTGATGCATCCCTGCCTTCTTCGCACGGTTCCACTCCTTCCTCATGGAGACTCCTGCCAGATTCTTACATTGTTCAGTTCCTAGGTGGGTCTGTGGCCATGACAGTTCTTCTACCTCATCCATCACTGACTTGCTCTGATGACTAACGGTTGTGAGTTCCTGTGCAGCAGTCACTCTCCAGCTCGGTCATGCGACTCATGCCTATTCTCGGGTGATGCAAGTAATTCATTTGGAATGTGTTTTTGTTTCTTAGGTTTGGATTGAAGGAAAGGGTCTGGGAATTTTCTTGAATTGGTAGAAATGTTTCCATGCAAAGCCATACAGGTTTAGTAAAATTGGTTGAAATTAATGTTTGCATGCAGAGCCATATACTCCCTCCGTTCCTAAATATTTGTCTTTTTAGAGATTTCAAATGGTTACCACATACGGATGTATATAGACATATTTTAGAGTGTAGATTCACTCATTTTGCTCCGTATGTAGTCATTTGTTGAAATTTCTAGAAAGACAAATATTTAGAAACGGAGGGAGTAGGTTAATTTCTCGTTGATAGCACTTATTTGTTCATATCTGCTTGTCATCTCTGTAAGTGTGTATTCCTCCCTTTACACTTCGACTGTAATCATCATACTAGCTAACTTATTTAGACAGGATTGGGTGTTTGGGGTTAATAGATAATCTGTACCTACATGCAGATTCCTTAATTGCTTGACCGAGTGAGAGAAAACATCCTTCCCTAGCTTATTCAACGTGAACCTACAATTTATATTTTCATGTACAAGTCCTTTATACATAGTTCATAGCACAAGTATGACCATGTGGTTGTTTGATTATTTGTTCCATTATCTCCAATCAATCCAATAAAATATCCAAAATTTGTTTGCTAATATTGTTTATTATACAGATTGATTATATGCTTAATCCTCCAGATTTTGAACTTTATGAAGCTAATTGTTTTTATGTTCTGAAACTTTGAAGCAGCTAAATATTATGTATTAAGTACCAATTTTATTCTTGATAGGTTATGTTGCTTGTCTTTAATGAATGCAATGTCATCCTTGATTCTGTATCTCCAACCTACCAATACCACATCCTCACCACTGACTCGGATGGTGCTCAAGCAACTGTTGGTGGTGAGGTCCTTTGCACGGCAACTGCACTCCTCTACCTCCTTCCTTCCTGGTAGGATAAGAGGATTGAGACGATGGTAGCAGACGAGTCCACCTTATCACCCAATCTCAATGCTTTGAGGATCTATTTTGAACTCGGATGCGTGGAATGGGCCAACACATTGGTAACAAATACCTCTCTTACACTATACCAGTTTATGTGAACCATGTAGCAAAAAAGGGGAACTTGTAAGTTTGTGCTCAAATTTATTTATTTATTGAACTGGTATTGTTAATCTTCTGCGACAATACCATCAGGCCAGTAATCAATATCTTTGTTGCATATGTGTGTCACATCCCTAGCTCCTGGCATTGCTCTAGGCTAGCTTCATGTGTGCATCATGTCTATATTTTTGAAACTTGAATTGAGGAATATTGGAAGCCTCAAAAACCCTAAATAGAAGAGGGGCAAAAACCCTAGAAATCTCATTCATTGCTCCAAAATGCTCTTCTTAAATGTTTGACAATTTTTGGTAAGGGTTCTGGTCCCAACCAAAATATTGAACATTTTTAAGGAATTATTTTTGGGACTTTGGATTTAATTCATTAGCTATTTGAATTTGAATTATATTCATATAATTAGAATATAATTTCAAATACCCCCGCCACCGCTACTCCCCCCCCCCTGTCGTCTTCCTCTTGCCAGTGGGAGCAGCTGCGTGCTCGCACGCGCGCGGCCGAGGAGGCCACCTCCTCCCTGCCTGGCTGCCTCCTCCTTCCCTGGTCCCTCCCGCGACGCCACGCAGCCCCGACCCCCTCTCACTTCTCCCTCGCCCTCTGGACCTCCCTCCGCCTCGCTCCTCTGTTTTCCCTCCCGCGGCCGAACGGAGCCGCCGCCACCGACGAGAGCCACCGTGGTTACCGGCCACCCCACGGCTCACCGACGCCCCAGGAAGCTCCGCCGGTCCTCCCTCTACCTCCTCAACGAGCCACGAGGCCCCGGACGTGCCACAACACCGCCCTCGATGCCTTCTTCAACCTCGGGACCGCCGGCCATCTTCGTCAAATTCGCCGGCTCCGGACCATCCCCGGCCTCGTCTCCGCCTCGAATGGATCCGCTGTGAGCCTCCGCTGCCTCTCCTGTGCTCGCCCCCTCCGTTCTCGCCCCCTAGCCCCATCTCCCACCGCGGCCGAGAGTTTCTCGCCGCCGGCCATGGCGTGGCCGTGGCCACAGCCACCGCAGCTCGTTCTCGAGCCCACCGTCGTGCTCACCACAGTCCCAGGAGCACATAGCACTCACCAACGCCTCCCCTGGTGCCCTGCATCGCCTAACCCGTCGTTGCCGTAGCTCCGGCCGCCGCCTAAGTGGTCGCCGCCGTCGACCCCGGCCTCCCTGTGCCCAGCTGCGTGCGCCCCTAGATGCGCGGGAGCACGGGCTCCCTCTTGGTGCCCTCAGCGCAACCAGCCGCGGGCTGTAGCGCCATTCCGAGCAACTCCGGCGAGGTCTCGCCGTCGCCGTGGTCGCCGGCGTCACTTGCTGACGGGGCTGGCTTAATTAGCCACTAAACACCGCACCGTGTCACTGACACCTAGGCCCCACGCCTTAACTAATTTTAGTTTATTTTCTGTTTAGCTTAAATTAATCACAGCGGCCCCACGCGTCAGCTTTGACCGTGCTGACGTGGCCTTTGACCCGGCCCCACCTGCCATTGACACTAACTAGCCCTGTGTCACTGACGTGTGGCCCCCACACGTCAGGTTTGACCTGGACCCACCCTGTTGACCTGATGACGTCAGGGTGAGGTCATGCTGACGCCATATTCCTTTTCTGGAATTTAGTTTATTTTATAATAATCAGGAAATTCCAGAAAATGCCTAAAACTTCTAAAAATCATAGAAATTCAACCGTAACTCCAAATTAAATAATTTATATATGAAAAATTATCAGAAAAATTCAAGGAATCCATCTGTACCATTTTCATGCATGTTAGAACAACTTATAGCTGCTGTTTAGCACAAATCAATTAAAGGGCATTTGAATAATCACATATGGAGTTTGAATTTGAATCTTGAATTCAAACCAACTTCATTTAATCTATTGCTAGTTGCATTAGCTCATAACACATTCATTTTGCCATGTCATGACCATGCATCATATTGTGCATTGCATTGATTGTGTTCCCTTCTGTGTTGCCGGTATTTGTCCCCTCTCGATAAACGTGATACCGATGATGTGATCGTTGACACTGATGAAGACTCAATGTTATCTTCAGAAGTGCCAGGCAAGCAAAACCCCCTTGTTCATTCCGAGATAATCCTACTCTCTCGCTCCTGCTCTCTTTTACTGCATTAGGACAACAACGATTTATCTGTTACTTGCTGCGGTAGCTGAACCCCTTTATCCTCTGCATGACCTGTCATTCCACAGTAATTAGATGAAACCCACTAGCATGAGTAGGAGTTGTTTGAGCCCTGTTGTGCCTACTCATTCCTGTTTGTTTGTCATGCCTGCTACTGCTTAGAGTTGAGTCAGGTCTGATTCATCGGGAATTAATCAGAGGCGTGTGAACATGTCCTACTGTGCGTGAGCTAAGTGTGTGAACACGATTTGGTAAAGGTAGCGGTGAGAGGCCATGTAGGAGTACATGGTGGGTTGTCTCATTGCAGCCGTCCTCAGGAACTGAGTTCTGTGTTTGTGATCCATGATTCAGCTACTACCACGCATTGGGCCCGAAACCAATGGACCCTCTCGGCTTCTTGACCACCCTTGTCCTCTGTCCAGGAGTTGCAAGTAGTTTCTGGTGTTTGTAGTATGCTGGAGGCCGTGGGCAGCGCTGACCGTAGGGGTGGGCTGTGATGCGGTAGGCACGTGACACAGTGTACCGGGCGCCCGTTTGGTGTCTCGGGAACCCTGTTCACATCGTTTGGGGCTGTGAGCGAAACTCCGGCCGGATCTCCTCATGGATGGAACCCGAATAGGCGATAAACCTGGACTAGAGACTTGAGTGTTTAGGTAGGCCGTGGCCGACACCCACGTTGGGCTTCCGCTTGAAGGTTGCCGAGTACATGTCGTGTAAACGGCGGTAAGTGGTGAGAGCGTGTGTGAAGAAGTACACCCCTACAGGGTTAATATGATCTATTCGAATAGCCGTGTCCGCGGAAAAGGACTTCTGGGTTGCTTATATCAGTTCATAGACAAGTGAAAGTGGATACTCTAAAATACGCAAGATAAGCGTGAGTGCTATGGATGGCGTTCTCGTAGGGAGACGGGAGCGGATCCATAGTGGTGTATTGATATGGTGAATATGTGGACTCGTGTGCGCCACCTCAAAAGAGTCGCTTGCAGTCGTAGTTTAGGATAGCCACCGAGTCAAAGCTGGCTTGCTGCAGTTAAACCCCACCATCCCCTTTGTTGATAATGATGCATATGTAGATAGATCTGATGTAAGTCTTGCTGGGTACATTTGTACTCACGTTTGCCTATTTTATGTTTTTGCAGAGAGACTTCAGTCTCGCTAGTAGTTCCACGTGGACTTCGACGTTTAGCTTGTTACCTCAGCTACGATCTTGTGCCTCGGCAGGATTTGGTAGATAGACAGGCTCCTCGGCCTTTTTCATTTATAGATGTCTGTACTCAGACATGATAGCTTCCGCTTGTGCTTTGTTTTGTATGCTCTGAATGTTGGGTCATGAGACCCATGTTTGTAATATCTCGCTCCTCGGAGCCTAATGAATAAATTACTTGAGTCGTAGAGTCATGTTGTGATGCCATGTTGTATTTGCACATATCGAGCATATTGTGTGTATGCTATTGAAATGCTTGGTATGTGTGGGATCTGACCATCTAGTTGTTTATCTTTAGTAGCCTCTCTTACCGGGAAATGTCTCCTAGTGTTTCCATGGTAGCTTGCTACTGCTCCGGAACACTTAGGCTGGCCGGCATGTGTCCTTCTTCGTTCCTGTGTTTGTCCCTACGGGGAAATGTCACGCGATGAATACCGGAGTCCTGTTAGCCCGCTACAGCCCGGTTCACCGGAGTCCTGCTAGCCCAGTGCTACAGCCTGGATTCACTCGCTGATGACCGACACGTTCGATGCTGGGTCATGGATGCCTGTCCCTGTAAGTTTGTGCCACTTTGGGTTTACGACTAGCCATGTCAGCCCGGGCTCCTTATCATATGGATGCTAGCGACACTGTCATATACGTGTGCCAAAAGGCGCAAACGGTCCCGGGCAAAGGTAAGGCGACACCCGTGGGAATACCTTGCGTGAGGCCGCAAAGTGATATGAGGTGTTACATGCTAGATCGATGTGGCATTGAGTCGGGGTCCTGACAGCGTTGGTATCAGAGCTTGACTGCCTGTAGGATTACCAAGCCAAACTGGTCGATGTTGAGTCTAGAAATTCTTTAGTTATATGTAGGGGAATTGATTGTGGGATGGAACATAAGGCTCTTTTTACTCCTTATACCTCATGGCCTTCTGATCTGAGTCATCATCTTCTCTTCTACGGGGATTAAGAACTAGGCTATCTCTTCTTTCTATTAGGATCACGTGTTACTAATCAGTGGACTTATAAGATTGTTGGATTTAAGTCTCAGTTCAGTTCCTGCTACTTCCGTACGTTAACTGTTGATCTCGAAACCTTGATACTATGCTTCTGAGTGGTTATGCCACCATTTTTGTGAATGTCTCAAATCTTTTCTGAGCATTTACAGCCGTTATGCTGTCCGAGTCATCCCAGGTTTCTAAGTAGTCTGATGCAATTGCAAATCCTTTCTTCCCGTTTCAATGTTCCCATGGGCCAGATTAACCACACTAATCAGTGAGTTGAGGTACTTCGTTACCTTGACATATATGTTGGAGATATTATTATGACCCTAGGTGTCTTAGGGGATCATCTGGTAATTTAGCCATGATTTGTGTTCCCAGTGTGATGATTCTGGCCATCATTCTCGAAAGCATCCCGTGATGCTACTTAGTAGTAGGTATTCTACTCCTGGGTTTTGAACCCGAGATTCACTCTACTTACTTCATGTTGATAGGGTTTGCTAGTTCCTTTAGGATATTAGTAACCTTTGCGATAGTCCTCGAGGTTCGTGGTATATCCTTCTTCCAAATACCATGAACTACTTATGGCAGAAGTTCCTCGTTGAACTGAACGATCACAACCAGAGTGCTCTTGATGAGTTCTCCATTATATGTTATGGCTCTGCCAGTTCTACTTTTCTGCATGGGTTATCCGGAAGAAATGTTGATCTCGCTCGACATACTAATCTATGCATCCACAACTCAGAAAATTATATGTTCCTTTGAGTTGTCCCTCTTTAGTTGTCTACTGACCTTCGTCTATCAATTGATAGTCCAAGGGTATGCATGCATTCGTTTATCGATGCCTATTACTCTTGTGGTCCGTCAAGCCATTCTATCGCGGAATGACTAGGAGAAACAAACTCCAGTACCTCTTCCATATCTAGGATTGGGTCAAAGCAATTGTGCTCCGCAGATCAAAATGCGAGCCCAGCTTTTGATTCTGTTCTACCCTGGAGTATTACCGTCTTTATGTCAGGATTTTCATGAGGATTGCACCGGCTCTTGAGAATTTTTGATGTAGTGATACTTCTCGCCATCATTATTCATCCCTCGGTTCCGTGTTGTCGCAACCGGAATGCCGACAAGTGAATCATGATGTGTGAATTCAATACTCCTAACAACCTTGTTGCTTGGTAGTTAATGGACAATAATTTCATTCTAGCGTGTTGGGTTTTGAATCATCCTTCTAGGACTGATCGTGCTACCTAGTCCTTATTTCGGTGCACTCCTCGATCGATGAGTTAGGATTATTTCAAATCCTTGCTCTATTGATCATATCGTCTTGCCCTGAAAAGCAAGATTGTTCTCGAGCTTAGTAACATACTGGTGGTTTGTGATTTTCCGAATATCTTCTCGGAAGTATTACCAGGTTGTTCCCTGACTGTTATGTTGAGCTCGTGATCAAGTTGGTTTCCTGTGAACCACCCTTTCTCCAAGAATCTGTGATGGATATCCCTGAGCTAGTTGGTTAAGCTAGACAACAACTTGGAGAGTTGGAAGGTAAAAGCTTGCCTGACTTAGTTCGTTCCAAAGGGATATTCTTGTGTAGTATGTGTTGACGAAAGATGATATCTTCCTCGATTGGTCCCTGTGATCAGTTGCTGGACCTATCATTCTTATCTAACCTTTGATTGGAGTATGGGCTATCATCCAATCAGACCAGAACCAACGATATTCGTAATGTTGTCTTACTCGTGGTTGATCCCTCGAGCATACACCATTATATCTTTGGATCTGACCAATGCTATCACTTGTTCACTTAACTATGGAATTCCTTTTAAAAGGAAACCCAGATGAATTGGTGTTGTGCCCATTGACAACATCCTTGTCTTCTCCATAATTTTATTAAACATTAAGCTAGTGTTGGAAACTTTTGAAAGCATTTTCTTCATGCTAGCTCATGAAGTATTTGTTTGATGAAAGGAGTGACTTCCTCTTATACACGAGCATTTGGTGAAAGTTGTCGCCGTGAATTTGAGAAATATTGTTTTGTTTCCTTTGGAATCATCCCAAATCAGTCATGCACACGTGCGAAGTATTCTGTAGTCTGGAGACTTGCAACCTTCATTCTATATGTGTCCCTAGCACACTAAGCCACTGATTGACTTGTTCAAGGAAAAGAAGTCTATGCTTGGGATCTAATCCATGGACTTGCGTAAAGACTTCGATATCCTCGATGATGGTTCCCAACCAGAACTCGGTAGTGCTTTATTATAAGACTACTTTGTGGTCATGCTTGTCTGGGACAACGTGTTCACATGTTTGTAGCAGAACCAGCTCATGTTTTGGAGCTTACTATCGTAGTTCATTTCCCGAGAATCTCGCAACGTCATCTCGTCGATTTGTGTTACAAACTTTCATTTTTCTTCCTAGACTCGATGAGTCTGGAATATCCTGACACCAACCAGATCTGAATCTCAGGCAGATATGATGGTTTGGGACATTTCCCAAGAACTATAATATCGGTCCCTCGGAAACCGGTAAAGTGGATGTCATGGCTAACACACCCCGCCGGGAGACCTAATATTGTAGTATCTTGATTGGAGAAGTTGGCCACCTCCCCATAAGGATTTCGTAGAATTTACCTCCGTAACTGTTCCTTATGGATTCTATTGCTCCCGAAGTCCGACCTCTTACTTGATGTTCTAGTTATCAAACCATATCTATGAATGGGATACACTAGCACATCAAGGAGAACATTAGAAGCGGAGTGCTAAATGTCTCTCGGTCGATCATCCAGATTTTCTTTCCTTGGCATTGCTAGGGTGAAATCTGAGAAAGTGTTGTCTTCCTTTGCATCTGCATCATCCATCATCATTCATCATGGTAGCAAGTTGTGTTGCCAGGATCCTTGACACGGATGTTGGTAAAACCTTGATGATTATGGAAATGCTCAAGTTCTTGAGAGCACGCACAAGCGCTACGTGTTATCATCGGCTCTAGCTGGGTTTGCTCTCAGTTTCCTCGGCAATGCTATGACCTCTTCAAATAGTGAATTCACTCTCTATTGTTGGGTTCTTCCCCAGTTACCAGAATCATTCCCAGCATTTGCATTTTGTTCCCAGCTTGCACCGCCAATGTGCCATTCTACCATGGGTCTCTTCCATTTCCGGTGATAAGCAAAAATTCATCCATTACGTTGTCTTCAACAAGGTAATCCACATCATCCAAGTCCGAGTATGCCATTCTACCGACCCCCTCGATCGCTCGAGAATTGTTTTAGGCTGGTTTAAAGAGTTTCAATGAGCTATGAATCAAAGGTAATTCTTTTTGCCACTTAAGGAAATAATCTACGAATCACCCTCCTTCAGGATGTTTCGTCGTGGTATCATGGCAACTCAACTCCTTGCTACGTTGACAATCGTTTACCACCTTCTTAAGTGTGGAATTGTTGTCTACCTAGTGCACCTTCGTCATCCGTCTCCTTCCACCCCTCTTGATGTGTAACTCGTGTCTCAACCCGAGAGATGGTCCTATGTCTCATTCCGTGAGTTGTTCGATCTTCGAGAAGATCGACCCTTCTAGAGTCTCCTTTTTCCCTCCATGTCATGTTGACAGGATTTCTCAGAGCAAGACTTCAAGACAATGATGGTGATCGAATCAACGTTCCTATGAAGTGCAACCTGGATCGTGAAGATTGTACTAGTTGCGTTCCCCCTTCACCTTACCCTACGCTTGAATCTCGAGACGAGATTCTTGTTTAGTGGGGGTGAGTTGTCACATCCCTAGCTCCTGGCATTGCTCTAGGCTAGCTTCATGTGTGCATCATGTCTATATTTTTGAAACTTGAATTGAGGAATATTGGAAGCCTCAAAAACCCTAAATAAAAGAGGGGCAAAAACCCTAGAAATCTCATTCATTGCTCCAAAATGCTCTTCTTAAATGTTTGACAATTTTTGGTAAGGGTTCTGGTCCCAACCAAAATATTGAACATTTTTAAGGAATTATTTTTGGGACTTTGGATTTAATTCATTAGCTATTTGAATTTGAATTATATTCATATAATTAGAATATAATTTCAAATACCCCCGGAAATATTTTATAAGCTTTTGGAAAAGTCCATCTAGCAATATAAAATATTCAGAGGAGCTTTGGCATTGTTTGAATTATTATTTATAATTCAAAACAGTGGCAAAAGAATTAAATAAAAGAAAACAGAACTGAAATAGAAATAAAAGAGAGAGAGAGAGAAGGAAGTACCTGGCCTTACCTGTCCAGCCCAGCCGGCCCAGCTCCCCCACCTGGCCAGCCCAGCCCGCCACCGCTACTCCCCCCCCTGTCGTCTTCCTCTTGCCAGTGGGAGCAGCTGCGTGCTCGCACGCGCGCGGCCGAGGAGGCCACCTCCTCCCTGCCTGGCTGCCTCCTCCTTCCCTGGTCCCTCCCGCGACGCCACGCAGCCCCGACCCCCTCTCACTTCTCCCTCGCCCTCTGGACCTCCCTCCGCCTCGCTCCTCTGTTTTCCCTCCCGCGGCCGAACGGAGCCGCCGCCACCGACGAGAGCCACCGTGGTTACCGGCCACCCCACGGCTCACCGACGCCCCAGGAAGCTCCGCCGGTCCTCCCTCTACCTCCTCAACGAGCCACGAGGCCCCGGACGTGCCACAACACCGCCCTCGATGCCTTCTTCAACCTCGGGACCGCCGGCCATCTTCGTCAAATTCGCCGGCTCCGGACCATCCCCGGCCTCGTCTCCGCCTCGAATGGATCCGCTGTGAGCCTCCGCTGCCTCTCCTGTGCTCGCCCCCTCCGTTCTCGCCCCCTAGCCCCATCTCCCACCGCGGCCGAGAGTTTCTCACCGCCGGCCATGGCGTGGCCGTGGCCACAGCCACCGCAGCTCGTTCTCGAGCCCACCGTCGTGCTCACCACAGTCCCAGGAGCACATAGCACTCACCAACGCCTCCCCTGGCGCCCTGCATCGCCTAACCCGTCGTTGCCGTAGCTCCGGCCGCCGCCTAAGTGGTCGCCGCCGTCGACCCCAGCCTCCCTGTGCCCAGCTGCGTGCGCCCCTAGATGCGCGGGAGCACGGGCTCCCTCTTGGTGCCCTCAGCGCGACCAGCCGCGGGCTGTAGCGCCGTTCCGAGCAACTCCGGCGAGGTCTCGCCGTCGCCGTGGTCGCCGGTGTCACTTGCTGATGGGGCTGGCTTAATTAGCCACTAAACACCGCACCGTGTCACTGACACCTAGGCCCCACGCCTTAACTAATTTTAGTTTATTTTCTGTTTAGCTTAAATTAATCACAGCGGCCCCACGCGTCAGCTTTGACCGTGCTGACGTGGCCTTTGACCCGGCCCCACCTGCCATTGACACTAACTAGCCCTGTGTCACTGACGTGTGGCCCCCACACGTCAGGTTTGACCTGGACCCGCCCTGTTGACCTGATGACGTCAGGGTGAGGTCATGCTGACGCCATATTCCTTTTCTGGAATTTAGTTTATTTTATAATAATCAGGAAATTCCAGAAAATGCCTAAAACTTCTAAAAATCATAGAAATTCAACCGTAACTCCAAATTAAATAATTTATATATGAAAAATTATCAGAAAAATTCAAGGAATCCATCTGTACCATTTTCATGCATGTTAGAACAACTTATAGCTGCTGTTTAGCACAAATCAATTAAAGGGCATTTGAATAATCACATATGGAGTTTGAATTTGAATCTTGAATTCAAACCAACTTCATTTAATCTATTGCTAGTTGCATTAGCTCATAACACATTCATTTTGCCATGTCATGACCATGCATCATATTGTGCATTGCATTGATTGTGTTCCCTTCTGTGTTGCCGGTATTTGTCCCCTCTCGATAGACGTGATACCGATGATGTGATCGTTGACACTGATGAAGACTCAATGTTATCTTCAGAAGTGCCAGGCAAGCAAAACCCCCTTGTTCATTCCGAGATAATCCTACTCTCTCGCTCCTGCTCTCTTTTACTGCATTAGGACAACAACGATTTATCTGTTACTTGCTGCGGTAGCTGAACCCCTTTATCCTCTGCATGACCTGTTATTCCACAGTAATTAGATGAAACCCACTAGCATGAGTAGGAGTTGTTTGAGCCCTGTTGTGCCTACTCATTCATGTTTGTTTGTCATGCCTGCTACTGCTTAGAGTTGAGTCAGGTCTGATTCATCGGGAATGAATCAGAGGCGTGTGAACATGTCCTACTGTGCATGAGCTAAGTGTGTGAACACGATTTGGTAAAGGTAGCGGTGAGAGGCCATGTAGGAGTACATGGTGGGTTGTCTCATTGCAGCCGTCCTCAGGAACTGAGTTCTGTGTTTGTGATCCATGATTCAGCTACTACCACGCATTGGGCCCGAAACCAATGGACCCTCTCGGCTTCTTGACCACCCTTGTCCTCTGTCCAGGAGTTGCAAGTAGTTTCTGGTGTTTGTAGTATGCTGGAGGCCGTGGGCAGCGCTGACCGTAGGGGTGGGCTGTGATGCGGTAGGCACGTGGCACAGTGTACCGGGCGCCCGTTTGGTGTCTCGGGAACCCTGTTCACATCGTTTGGGGCTGTGAGCGAAACTCCGGCCGGATCTCCTCATGGATGGAACCCGAATAGGCGATAAACCTGGACTAGAGACTTGAGTGTTTAGGTAGGCCGTGGCCGACACCCACGTTGGGCTTCCGCTTGAAGGTTGCCGAGTACATGTCGTGTAAACGGCGGTAAGTGGTGAGAGCCTGTGTGAAGAAGTACACCCCTGCAGGGTTAATATGATCTATTCGAATAGCCGTGTCCGCGGAAAAGGACTTCTGGGTTGCTTATATTAGTTCATAGACAAGTGAAAGTGGATACTCTAAAATACGCAAGATAAGCGTGAGTGCTATGGATGGCGTTCTCGTAGGGAGACGGGAGCGGATCCATAGTAGTGTATTGATATGGTGAATATGTGGACTCGTGTGCGCCACCTCAAAAGAGTCGCTTGCAGTCGTAGTTTAGGATAGCCACCGAGTCAAAGCTGGCTTGCTGCAGTTAAACCCCACCATCCCCTTTGTTGATAATGATGCATATGTAGATAGATCTGATGTAAGTCTTGCTGGGTACATTTGTACTCACGTTTGCCTATTTTATGTTTTTGCAGAGAGACTTCAGTCTCGCTAGTAGTTCCACGTGGACTTCGACGTTTAGCTTGTTACCTCAACTACGATCTTGTGCCTCGGCAGGATTTGGTAGATAGACAGGCTCCTCAGCCTTTTTCATTTATAGATGTCTGTACTCAGACATGATAGCTTCCGCTTGTGCTTTGTTTTGTATGCTCTGAATGTTGGGTCATGAGACCCATGTTTGTAATATCTCGCTCCTCGGAGTCTAATGAATAAATTACTTGAGTCGTAGAGTCATGTTGTGATGCCATGTTGTATTTGCACATATCGAGCATATTGTGTGTATGCTATTGAAATGCTTGGTATGTGTGGGATCTGACCATCTAGTTGTTTATCTTTAGTAGCCTCTCTTACCGGGAAATGTCTCCTAGTGTTTCCATGGTAGCTTGCTACTGCTCCGGAACACTTAGGCTGGCCGGCATGTGTCCTTCTTCGTTCCTGTGTCTGTCCCTACGGGGAAATGTCACGCGATGAATACCGGAGTCCTGTTAGCCCGCTACAGCCCGGTTCACCGGAGTCCTGCTAGCCCAATGCTACAGCCTGGATTCACTCGTTGATGACCGACACGTTTGATGCTGGGTCATGGATGCCTGTCCCTGTAAGTTTGTGCCACTTTGGGTTTACGACTAGCCATGTCAGCCCGGGCTCCTTATCATATGGATGCTAGCGACACTGTCATATACGTGTGCCAAAAGGCGCAAACGGTCCCGGGCAAAGGTAAGGCGACACCCGTGGGAATACCGTGCGTGAGGCCGCAAAGTGATATGAGGTGTTACATGCTAGATCGATGTGGCATTGAGTCGGGGTCCTGACAATGTGTCTGAAACTACAAAAGTTATTCAGTGTTAACAAAAATGGATCCGATCACCATTAACCGGTCCGGTGCTTTCTCTTTAGAGTCTTGCCAGTTGAGTTGGTAGCCTATGTTTTACTCATGGTTAGCCCTCCTGATATGATTCAATACCAAATATCCGATAAAATGCTCATGTTATCTGCCTAATATGTGCTAAGATGTCCCCATTTTTATGGCTCTGTAAAACAGGTAGTATTTCCCATTTCGATTGTTGACTGATGTATCATGCAGCTTTTACAAAAATCATGTTTTGTGATTGTACATATTCATGGAAATCCCTACCATTTTATCGTAAAAATGGACGGGCGCGGCAATGCGCGCCTTAATGGTCTAGTAGATCATTTATAACCATGCAGGGTGTACTTCTTCACACATGTTTCCACCACTTAGCGTTTGCGCACGACATGTGCTCGGCAGACTTCAAGTGAAAGCCGACGTGGGTGTTGACCATGACCTACCTAAACACTCAAGTCTCTAGTCCAGGTTTATCGCCTATCCAGCTTCCATACGCAGGGAGTCCGGCCGAGGTTTCCACATACGGCCTCGAATGATGTGTACAGGGTTCTTCGATACCAAACAAGCGCCCGGCATACCCGGCCACGTGCCTACCGGAATTATACCAACAGTCGCCGTGGGGTTGCGTATGCCCATATTGATGAAAGATCCCGTATTAAGAGGGATACGATCTCTGCTTTGGTAGGAGGTGCCGATAAAACCGCCTTGCAACGCGAGTCGAGGTGGAGCAGGAAACGTTGGTTCACGTTGGACCAGGTCACGATGCAAGGGCATGACGTACGAAGATTGCCAGCAAAACGGATTTATGCCAAGGGCGTGTGAAGATCATCTTGCAGATCCGGACACAACTTACGTGTTCGATAATCACCTTGGAGTATTCGGAGGAGGAACCCGCCTTGCAATGCCGAAGACAGGACTACGTGCCGGACTCATCGTCATTGAAGCCTGGTTCAGGGGCTACTGAGGGAGTCCTGGATAAGGGGGTATCCGGACAGCCGGACTATATTCACCGTCCGAACTATAGAAGCGTTAAGATACAAGACTCAAGACTTCGGCCCGTGTCCGGATGGGACTCTCCTTTGCGTGGAGGACAAGCTTGGCGATCCGGATATTATGTTTCCTTCCTTGTAACCGACTCCATGTAAACCCTAGCTCTCCGGTGTCTATAAACCGGAGAGCATGGTCCTTAGAAGGCCGAGCACAATTACAATCATACCACCATAGGCTAGCTCTTAGGGTTTAGCCTCTACGATCTCGTGGTAGATCTACTCTTGTATTCCACATATCTTCCATATTAATCAAGCAGGAAGTAGGGTTTTACCTCCATCAAGAGGGCCCGAACCTGGGTAAACATTGTGTCCCTTGCTTCCTGTTACCATCAGCCTAAGACGCACAGATCGGGACCCCCTACCAGAGATCTGCCAGTTTTCACACCGACAATGACCACAGCCGACGGCGGAGGCACGTCGGAATCGCGGCTCCGGCGTCCATTTGACGCGCGGATGGGTGCTGAGGGTAGCTGCCGCTTGCGCACATCTAATGGAACATGCGGGAGGTCGTGGGGTGGCCTGTGGCGACGGCAACTATGACGGCGGCAGCGGCCGGAGCTATGGGTTCGAGCGAGGTGAAGCCACAGAGGACGGGAGGGCTGGCTAATGGGCTCACCAAGCTCCTGAAGATGCTATGAGCATGGTGCCGCGCTCGGTTTTGAGCCTCAGTGGCTACAGTGACGGCGGCGACATGGCCGGCGGCGAAGAGCTCTCGGGCTCGTTGCGAATGGTGGCTAGAGAGGGAAGTAGAGCACGGGGAGAGGGGGAAACGATGGCAGAGCTCACAGCGGGGTCGGGGACGGTCTCAGCGAGCTCGGGGATGTGGCAGAGGCGGTGAATTGATGGCAGCGTACAGGGGCTTCTGGCACCGTGCGGCTTGGTGAGAAGGAATAGGGGGACTAGGCGGAGCTCGTGGACAGCACGGTGAGGCGAGGGGAGCACAGTGGCCGTGGAAAATGGCAACGGTGACGACGAGCTCCGCTCGGGCGCGTGCGGGGAGAGAGCAGAGGAGGGGGACGAGCGAGGGAGAGCGCGAGTGGGTTCCAGGGGCGTCGTGGCGCCTCCAGAGAAGGCCAGGCGTCGAGGGGGAGCGGCAAGCAGGAGGTGGCCGGGGCGCGTGTGCGCGCACGGCGGCCACACACCCTCCTGCCCACTGGCAGGAGGTGGAAGACGACAAGGAGGAGGAGGTGGGCTGGGCCGGCTACTTGGGCCGTCAGGTGGGCTACACAGGTAAGTTAGGTAGGTTTCCTTCCTTTTCTATTTTTCTTATGTTTTCTATTTTGATGTCACTTTAGGGCTTTATTAAAAATACTTAAACAGATCCAAAAATCATGGAACTGCTCAATGCCACTGTTTGGAATATAACCAATAGCAAACATTTTAGTTTATGATTATTTGAGGATTTAAAATATTTTATAGCATTTAAATGCCCAATTGCAAATAGAATATGATTTAATTCAGTGACCCTTTATTGTCCTAGAAAAGTGTGCACCATTTTTGTTAGAGGTTCTAGACCAAGGCAAAGATGATGAACATTTTAGAAGAGCATTTCAGGTTCATTGAAAAAGTATTTTAGTAACCCTAATTGAGTTGGGTGATGATGGGAGTTTCTGTCATCCCCATTTCAAGTTTCTGAGAAATTTAAACATGATGCAACACCAGATGCTAGCACTAAGCAGTACCAGAAGCTAGGGATGTGACAATATGCCCAACAAAAACTACTTTAAGAGTCTTTCTCCACAAAAGGGCCACGGTATCAAGATTAATGAATGTTGCAAAGCCCATAAGTGCAAGTTGACGAACAGAAACTAAATTCTATGCAAGGGACTCAACAAGCATGACCTTCTCAATAGATAAATCTTGAGAGATGACCACCTTGCCAAGACCCAATACCTTAGATGTCGAAGCATCACCGAATTGGACATGAGTGGGCATGTATGGAATAGGTTGTACATCCTCCACCAAGTCCTTGATCCCCGTCATATGATTTGTTGCTCCACTATCGAGCAACCATGACACCCCACCGGAAACAAACTCCTACAAGAAGTCAATGCTTGGATTGAGGTACCCATTTTTGAATCGGCCCTTTGAGGTTAGCAACAAGGGTCTTAGGAACCCAGATAGACCATTCAATGTACTCATAAGAAGAACCAACAAATTTGGCATAAACATGCCCATCGCTAGCATGACACAACACATAGGAAGGATTAAAGTTGCTAGCTATGTTAGAAGGTGTGGTCTTGCCCTTCTTGGCACTACCACCCATTCCCATGTTTTTCTTCTTGTCATGAGCACCCTCTCCCGCCTTTACAAAGATTTCTTTGATTGGGAGAGATTGCTTGGCCTTCTTATTCTTCTTCTTCTTCTTCTTCTTCTTTGACTTAGATACAAACCCAAGCCCTTCCTTTGCCACAACTTCCTTCTGATTGCTCAAAAGGTCATTGAGATTCTTCTCACCTTGTATACAAGTCACAAGGCCTTTCTCAAGTTGTTCTTTCAACTTGGCAGTCTCCTCCACAAGGTGTGCATGCTCACAACAAGGCTTAGTAGCATTTGCATTATCAATTAAAACAAAAGGAGGACAAGTTGTTATTTCCTTGGTTACCTTCATTGGGAGTTGATCATGAGGCTCCTTGAGGGAAGTGTGAGCACCCTTCAAGACCTTGTGAGCCTTGTCGACTATGTCAAACTCCTCTTTGAGTCTCTCATGGCCAAACCCAAGTGCAACTTTCTCAGATTTACGCACACGAGTAAGAACATTAGCATGATCAAGATCCTTTTGCAATTTAGCAAGAACAATGTTGTGTGACTCCTCAAGAGTCAAACAAAGTCCTCGTTCTTCCTCAAGAGCAATGGAAAGATCCACAATCTCATCGGCATAATCATGACTATGCCCCTCCAACTTGGAGATCGTATCCTCATGAGAATCAATGATATAATTGGCCTCACCAAGTTGTTCCAAGAGAGCAACAAAGTGCTTCTTGCACTGGTATGCGTCGGTGCTATACAAACAGTTTAAAACCCCTGTCCGCGATGGCATTTGGAACCGTCACCTAGTGAGTGTGGGCGATTAGGGGGTCCTTCCCACACGACCCAGAAACCATCGGCATAGGGACCCTACAATACTACTTTTCATTTGTGGTCACATTGCCATCATAGTTGATATTCTGTGGTGCTACGTTCACGATGCGCGGCCCATCACAAACGGTTCACTATTATAGAACGTGTATGATAAGCATACAATCACACACATTCGCTTTTCACAAACCGTATGCGATAATTAATGAAGAAGATTAGCTAATCATAGTACAAGTGTCGGATAGGATTACGAAACATCGTACCGTCGTAACATCATCGTACACAACAACTATCGCACATGCTATTCTGTGGTGCGACGTTTATGATGCATACTTCATCAGAAATAGTTCATGGTTGGGAATCGTGTATGATAAGGCAACTACCGTACGCGCTATTCTGTGGTGCAACATTTATGATGCATACTTCATCAGAAATAGATCATGGTTGCAAATCATGTATGATAAGGCAACTACCGCAAACGGTTAGTTTGCCAGCACCATTTGTGATATTGTCTGACATCGCACACGCTTTGCAAAAGGCAACTGTGTGCACGCTTTCACACGTTTCCTCTCTATGAACCGTCTCGGATTGTGGTGTATATCGCAAACGTTTGTATTTACCAACCGTGTGTGCCGTAACAACCTGGAGAGCATAATTTCACTGTAATTTAATTGCTTCTATATCAAATTGAAATTGAAATTGAAATTGAATGTATGCTATAGCGTTATTCATATGCATAGGGTTCACACAACCAATGAATTATTCGATTCATAGGTACACATCAAGAATTACATAAGAACCAAATAAAGAATGATGAACCACAGTTGTATACTTGTACTATTAAAGACGATAAAGAAAGAGGCGAAATACATTCTGGTAGTTGAACAACGTGAAGTGGAATGCCCATATTGTGCCCTCCTCCATGCAGAAGGCACGCATGACTCTAGTCCAACCCCTTGTGATGGCCGACCGCCCACCCTTCACGATCTTCATGGAAACATCTAGATAATCATCGTGTTTTGGTAGAAATACTTCAACCTTCGCATGCCCGCCAATCATGCAGTTTGAGAGGTAATCTTTAGTGAAATGCTTTGGGAACCACTACAAAGGAAAAAAGATTCAGACATTGTCATCTAACATAACTCATTATGGGCAGTAAAAAGAAGGCTGCAGAGTTCTTACTTACCATCCTGCAGTTCGCTGTTGTATTAGATAAAGTGTAAACAAATAGTTTAATTGCCATCTTTTGACCCATTTTACTAGCAATCTTTATCAGCTTCCTCACTTGATGTTGGTTCATCAATATCTCATTTCCCCATACGCAGAAAGGGTCGATGCGTGGATCTTTACCAATGACATATGTACCTAAAAGCACCAAGTTAATATTAGAAGATAAACACCAATTGCACAATGATGTAGTACAACACTCTTATATAATATCTTATAACATCCAATATACTCACATATTAGATGAATTAACATCTTATATTATGGGCCGGAAGGAGTTTATTGCATTCTTACAAATTATCGGTTGATTAACTGATGTTGTATCCATGGGTTAGAGTTAATTTGAGCTAGTTCGGGCTCAAATTGCCCTAAAGTATATCTAAACATGAGGGCTAGTTTGAGCTAGTTGCATCTATAACCCACCCAAAAAAATATCCAACCCAAGAGGTGCTAATTAGAGCTAGTTCTCCTAGTGCATTTATTGTCAATCTAAATATCTAATCCTTTCATCCAAACACCTCTTCGGATGGAGTTAGTTCAGGGTTAGTCATGAGCTAGAAACTAACTCTAACCTCTAAGCTAAGTTGAGTATCCAAACAGGGTTGTGTTGTTGTTGTTGCTGTTGCTGCTCTTCTACGTGTATCTAGACATCATCAGAACATTAAGGTAACACTCTTCCTTGTTGCTATGTAGCCTAGGATTGCATATGTAGACATTAAGTACAGTGCATGTTGCTATGTAGACTCAGATATATTACATATGGCCCTAGTTAAACTAACGATAAATGGGTTGCAGATATATTCAGTTAAAAGTCAGATTCATCGATTAGTCCCTTATCAGCCCCCAGCCTATATGGTACCAGCTACCGATATCCTGAACAGTGAGCATATATAAGCCATGGGATGAAACTAACCTTGATGGAAAACAACAGTCGTTCCCAAAATTGTCCTGTGTAGGGACATCGAGAATCATGTTAAGCATAACAGGCTAAACATAAACCAAAATTATCCATGGCAGACAAAATAATCTCCAAAAGATAGCTTCAGTGTGCAGGTTTAAGCACGCTAGTAAAGCAAAACAAGTGAAAAGGTGTGTTAACTGCAACATGCCTAACATTTAACAAAAGCAAACATAGTCATTCAAACTAGTATTGTGTCGGTCTAAGTACACTACTGGTTATTGTTAAATAAAGAAAGGCATGTTTAACTACAAGATGCAGCAACCAAATGTAGTCATTCATGCCATGTTTGTTTTAGCTTCGCTTGGATTTTAATCACCTATGGATTCGCTTCAGTGGCGAATCTATTTCTGCGAATCAGCTTCACCATCGAAGTACACTTTGAGGTGCTTCAGGAAATTGCACTAAAAATGACCCAAATCCAGATTCACCTTCACTAGCAAAGCTGATTCCAAATAGTTGTTTTTCTCGGAATCGAGATTCGTCTTCACTGGCAAAGCTGAATCCGGTCCCAGAATCCGAAACAAACAAGGCCATAGTGGTATTGTTGAAACTGGTACTGATGAAATTGAACTGCACAGTTCATACTTGCACATATAGAACATCACATTGTGAATAACTGGAATAAACAAGGCATACTACGAACAACCAAAGATAGCATTTGAAACTGGACATATGCTAACTACAAACAACAGAACAATCAAAAAACTTTAAAAGAGGCATATGCTAGCTATAGCAAGCTTAACAGCAAGCAAATATATGCATTCCTATCGGTATGTTTAAAACTAGATTGATGAAATGTACTGCACAACAAATAATTGCACATACAGAGCATCGCACTGTGAACAACTGAAATAAACAAGGCATACTGCAAACAACCCGATATAGCATTTAAAACTGGACATATTCTCACTACACTACAAAAGGTACTCGACAAAGCAAATCATGGGTTTCTCCCTGTGAAGAGGCACGGCAAAACAAATCATGGGTTTCCTCACTTGTCACAAATGGGCTCGTTCCCGTGGGAAGAGAACGGACCCTGGATGCGCTCCATGTTGTCGTAGATGGGCTCCTTCCCCTTGGAAGATCATGGCTGTAGGGTGCCCTCCCTGATGTCGCAGATGGGCTCTTTCCCCTTGGAAGAGCAGATGGGCTCTTTCCCCTTAGAAGAGCCGGAGAGGGTGCCCTCCTCATGGTCTCCGTCGATGAGGTGTGACTTGGAAGCTATGGATCCCATGCCAGCATCGCAGAACATGTCCTTTAGAAATGACAAAAGGGGCTCGATGGTGATGTAGGATGGAAAGTTGTTGACAGCGAGCCAGAGGAGATCAGCAGCAGGGCCATGCATGAGATCGACCGCGGTTGAACCCGAGGGGTTGGGGGTGGGCCACTTAACCTATGACATAGCCTGCCTCAGGCCGTCGTTGTCCATGACCTCAATGTCGTAGCCGGCAGAAGAGACATGCCCGCATACTCTAGCCCGCTGCTTGAGTTCCTGCCGCCAGTAATGGTCGTCAGCTTCCTCGGCGACGTCGGGCGAAGAGACCGCAATACACCTATTTTGGGCCAGTCGCTCCTCGAGCTCCACGGGAAGCGTAGCCGGGCTTAGGCTGCGACGTTCTGGAGTAGGGGATGGGGATGGGGATCTAGGGGGAAAGGGGCGTTTGGCAGGCGTCATCTAAGAAACTCAGGGCGGCCTTGGTATGGAGACCGGTGGGTAAGCTGCACGGGCGAACTGGTAGATGTTGACAATGGACA
>NC_041381.1:520778976-520779662 GCF_002162155.2 Triticum dicoccoides | reverse complement strand
GGGCAGATATTTTCTAGGGGCAGGCGGGATTGGGAACAAGAAATATCACACACGGTCCAGAGATAACAACCATGTGTTATGAAACACAAAAACCCTCCTCGAGGTGGGCAGATATTTTCTAGGGATGCAGTGGGATTGGGAAGAGGAACATCGCACACGGTCCGGAGATAACAACTGTGTGTCATGAAACAGAAAAACCCTTGAGGCAGGCAGATATTTTTGAGAGGGGGAGCCTCATGGAGCCCAATGTACTGTGCGGATGTGTGCGTGACAGGGGCGCCGGCGTGGCACGCGGTTAGTTTGAGTGAACCGTGTCTGTTGCATCATCCGACTTGTCTAATGTTCATGAATTTGGCGAGAAATGATGCGGGAGAGGGTTAGAACACGAACACACTTGCATCTGGACCAAATTTATATGTATGAAAAGTGTGGTTGGATTTTCAAATACCGAATGCAACTTCGATGTCGCACCTATCTCACAAAGTGCACGATATTGCTTGCCCCCCCCCCTCGTGTTGGCACGAAGGGAATCCTAAGCTATGAATGCATGCCCTGCCCCTGCCCCAACCAAGGCTCACCTAGCAAAGTGTGAAGTAGCTAGCAGCCCCCCTCCCTCGTGTCGGCACGAAGGGAATCCTAAGCTATGAATGCATGCCCCCCCCCTCGCCCCAACCGAGGCTCACCTA
>NC_041381.1:520758010-520778359 GCF_002162155.2 Triticum dicoccoides | reverse complement strand
CTTTTAAGTCGGCGGGCCAGAGAGGCATCTCACCAAGATTGATCGTAAAAATGACCAAGAATAATCCACCTTGATCGTACAACCTTTCTCTTGTTGCTGGTCAAAGTGATGGTCGTCCATGCAACCCAGATAGGCTAGCTCACCAATAGTCAAGCAAGTAGCTAGTCCCCGAAGACAACCACTTCATGCATGTGGCACAAACATATGTATGGATCAGGTGTGTTTTTTAGTACACAATGGAACAACTTTGATGTGGCACCATGATTTCGAACTAGAAATCCCCACACTGAGTGAGGGTTAGGTTGATGATGCATGTGTATGTTAAACCACACTTCCGATGACAGGGATTCATGCATGCATGCGCGTGCATAGTATATGCGCTCAAACTTTAATTAGGTCTGAATCTCACCATGACCTATACTACGATAACACGAACCAAATGAAGGATATCCACCATGGTAACCTATCTTATTATCGGTCAAGGTGATCATGGATGTCCATGCGGGCCCACGAATATATATATATAGGCTTGTCACCGATAACCACGCGAGGGGGTGTACCATTCAAAGACAACCACTACATGCATATGTATGGAGGTGATGCGTGCATGCATGTTTGAGTACCACTTCAAAACATTAATGTGGCGCGTGCGTCGAAAATCGTACACTCTCCCCACAAAGAGCGAGATTGGTTCATCATGTGTCGTTGTACTAACCACTTCGACTCAATGGGAGGGATTCATGCATACACATGCATGCGATATATATATTGTATTTACAAGCAAAAAAATAACCCCCTCCTAATTAAGTCAAATTTAACACTCATTGTCAGGCAAAAAGTTGTGATGGACCAAGCGGGCCCACAAATAGAAAGCATCGATATCGCTGATAACCGCTTAAGTGGGTGTGAGAGGATAACCAACATCGATTTGCAAGTGGGCCAAACATATGTTGAATATAATACATAAAATGCACAACTTTGATGTGCCACACATGCCTCAAAAACCGTAAACCAAGCACCCACACAGGGCGAGGTTCATGAAGCGTACTATATATGATGGTCCCCTTACCCCTCTTCGACGCGTACTATATGCTCCTACCATAATACAACCCAAAAAGAATCCTCATCGATGGTGAAATTAATTAACCTCTCCCGATGTAGCTAGGTCAAAGTGATGCACATATGCATCGACGATGGCATCGTGGGCCCATGGATGGAAGCGTCACAAGTGAGTGTCCTAGCTAGGATAACCACCACCTGCATGCATGTGGCGCAAAGAGGTGTTGTGTGATGTTTGAATAACCATTTTCACACTTTTGATGTGGCACATGCCTCGGAAACCGAAAAGTCCCGACACTAAGTGAGGTGTACTTGTTCATGGACACACACGTATAGTGTGTGTGTGTGTGTGTATAGTCCCTCCCACCTCTTCGACGCGTACTATATACCACTATAACACAAACAAAAAAGATTCTACCTTGCTGGTCAAATTAACCTCACTACCGGCTGTTCGTCAAAGTGATGGACGACAACCTCGCGGGCCCATAGAAAGTGTCATATGCGAGTATCGAGTGTCGTGGAGGACAACCATCGATTGCATGTGGCCAAAACATTTATGTATGAAAGAGTTGTGTAATGTTTTAAATTACGAATTCACGACTCTGATGTGGCACTGGCCTGCCTGACAAAACGGCCAACCCACACGGGTGGCTCACAACTTGTAGTGTACTGCGAGCGACTCACCACCCCAGACGCACACACGCACACACACACCGCGAATCCACCGCAACTACGGTGCATGTTAAATTAATTATCCCACGGTGAACATATATATGTTACCAAAGGAGGGACGTTTTAATTTCAAAAAAATAGAGATCATTAAGACGTTTTAGTACATTAATTGATTGATTTTCTACGGGTATAATGTGCAAAAATCAAATTCGAGCTACATGCACACGTGACAGTGCACCTAAATGGATTGCAAAAACACATGTATCTCACTGTGTGCATGTTTACTCCCCGTGCAACAATTTCAAACAATGAGAATCTTGATTTTTAAATTCTAGTATATTCTAAACTTATTTGAAGTTCATGAAACTTATCATGTTGTCATATGGACACCAATATAAAGTTGCATTGTACTTTTTTGGGTCAAATTTGAGATCAGTTTTGATGTAATCTTTATCTAATTACAAATGGGAGATCATTAATATTGGGGACCAATATCCCAAACGGACTATTTATTCGAGCCATGAGTGTTAGACCAACAATGGATATGTGTCATGCTTCAGTTAAGCAAAAAATAAAGTGGCATCATTAATCATCCAAATAGAAAAACAGTATATGTGCCGCCACGCGACCCGTGTACCGTGCGAGCAGGCATGAGTTGATGGGACGCATGCGAGCAGTCCACCATGCAGGCAAACCGGGAGGCGTGCGTGCAGGTGTGTGAATTGACGGAGGCATGCTAGCTGCACAGTGTCATCGGGAGGCGTGCAAGTAGCTGTGTGAAACGATGGTGGCATGCTAGCAGTCCGGTGTGCAGGCTCACCGGGAGGCGAGCCAGCGGTTTGACCGCAGCTCGACTCTCTCCCGCTACTCCATACTAATGGTGCGCCCGAGCGGCCGCACCCCCCATCCTCGCCACACAACCAATCCCCTCTCTCCGCTTGCATCCTCGACGCCGCTCTTAGTCATCAAAGCCGTCAGTGTATGAGGATGCCGTCGAAGCGCCCCACCAGAGGGAGTGGCAACACCGGGGCTGCTAAAGCACCGGAGCACGGCGTGGAGATGGAGATAGAGGTTGTCGTCATAGACGGCGTCGAGCTTCCACAGCCGGAGGTGGAGTTCCACACCAACTCTGGTGATGACTCGGGCGACGACTCCGACGACCACTCCGGCGATGACTCCAATGACGGACAACTGGTTAGTCATCTATACCCATTTATGTGTCAAATAGATCCCAGGGTTTCTTTGTTACTCCTGCCCCCCCCCTTTGGATTAGAAATCCTATGGTTATGTTCTCCCAATCCATGAAATCTGAGTAAGTTTCGTTAGATCCATGTAGTGTATTGATTGTTTGAATGGTACAAGTGATAAGTGATTAGTTGTTTCATCTGTGCAAATGATTTCTGCTAGTAATCCGATAGTGTTAGTGTTCATGATAATAATTCCTAGCCAGGACTTGACAATTGATTTTGAATGACCTACATATGTTTGTGCCATTATTTTCTTTAAGATTGATCTGTACATAGACGAATGTGCTTCAAAATCAAACCATAATCTCTGGATATGTATAAATAAATAGCCATAAATTCCTAATCCTACTTCACGGCATGTAATCATTGATTTGATGCCAATTTTTGGCTACTGCCAAATGTTCGCTAGAGATTAGTTTATAACCATTAATTTGATGCCACATTTTTTAACTATTTGTATAGGTGTTGTCTGACAATGTAGACAGCGAGGATCAAGATGTCCAAAGGAGGTGCAAGAGGCAAATCTCGAGGGAGCTTTATGCGGGAATGCATAACAGGCGTATTAGGACCTGGAACGGCGGCTATCGATGCCCATTCTACAACCACAAGCTTGATGACGTGTATCAAAGTGTTCTAGCGCATGCAAGAGGACGGGCCGTTGGCTCCTTCAAAAAGAATTATGCTCGCAGGGTGGAGCACGGCGCATACACCAAGTACCTGGAGTAGCTTCGGGATTGTGCCGGCTTGTGATATGAGATGTGGTATCGAACTATATTTGTACGCTTGAGCATGCTTAATGACGGTTGAACTATGCTTGTGCATGTGTACGCTTATTAGCTATGTCTGAGTATGTTTAATCTATGTTTACTTATGTCTAACTGTGGGATATGGATGCAATAAGTTCGGTCGATGGAATCTACCTACGTCCTCGTTTATTGGTCCCTTTTGTAATTTGTGTTAAATGTTGACCAAAGATTTAACTGACAAAATGTTAGTGCAGGCCAGCAAAAATTATATCGTTGGATGCGTATTTGAACATAGTGTTCAATCATATAAGTTTTTGTGACATGCATAAACATTTCTTAGTCAAATATTTGGTCGAAATTTGGTACAAATTACATAGGGGACCAATAAACCAGGACGGAGGTAGTACGTCAATCACACACTGTTCCCAAAATTGGAACCATGTGCAATGACTTTCATTTTGCCGGTTGCTTCAATCACACATTGTTCCCAAAATTGGAACCATGTGCAATGGCTTTCGTTTTGCTTCTTGCGTCAATCGCACACGGTTGGCTCTAGCAAACCGTTGCCTCCGAAATTCTTTGTGGGACAGAAAACCCTCACCACCCAATTCAAAAAAGAAAAAAGAAAACCCTCGTCATCCCCATGTCACAAAAGCCCTCACCCCCGCCCGCCACCCCATGCCTCCGGTCCCCATTCACACCTGCACAAGCTTCTCCACGTCTATGCATGGCACCGCCTATCGCGGCGGTAACCACTTAGCTCGACGCCTGCCGCCGCCTATCGCCATCGACTTTCTTGACGCTGCTCGCGATTAACCCAGCTTCGCTTGGTTGGGGAATCTACCGTACTGAGGGTTTTTTCTCATGGACGACAAGGTAACTAATTTAATGAGATATTATCTCATCTCTCATCCCAGTTCATGTGCCTCCTTTAATCACCTGGCGGAAATTGCCGTGAATTCATTTTTATTCGTGCTGATTTGAGGGGTTTCTTTCATTCATAGAGTGTACAGTGCACCGACATATCAGGACCTTGCGACCTCCGCCAGAGATTCCATCTCGCCATACCAGATGACTTGAGCATGTGCGCGCTATGTTCAATCTCAACCTAAATCGGTGTGCAGGGCCTACTTTCCTGAAGATATTCTAAATATTGCTACATTTGGATAAAAGGTGCCACATGCACCATATACGTCATAGGTTTTTCCCCTCTTCTTTCTATATTAGGCAAATTAATGATGCATTGTTCTTTTGATTACTCTCCTATTTCCATGACATCATGTTTACCCTATCTGTTTAATTATAGATTTTTGTCCTTCGATTTCAACTGTTGTACAGTTCTTTCAATTTTGGCCCATATTTGCATGTTACCATATTTTCTTTAACAATCCTACAATTTTCTGCAGTGCATCCCTTGCTATGCAACAGATTATGTAGTGCACAATTTTTCCCTTTACATAGATCAAGGATGCATGGATGTCATACTGCACACAAACCATGGATTTACAATCGTTGCTACTGTATTACTTGATGAACGTGGTGACTCCTATTTTGGCGCCGGCTTTTGGAAAGAAATTTCTAAGTTTTATGTACTGAAAGCTGGCACTAAAATTGGACTGCACATAAAAGAGCCTGGTCATGAGATATATACTAACTTCCCCGACAAAATCATCCGTCCTGAGTTTGTTCGAAGTAAGTTATCTTTTCAACTATTTGCATGTTGACTTACCCAGCAATGTTAAATGAATTGTGTAGTATTTAAGCAACCAATTGTTATTCCCTTTTCTTACTATATTCCTACCTAATAACTTCTAGTTACCAATACACTTTTCTATTGCCCTATTTTAACTAAATATTCCATGTACTCTCATTTATATCAGAAAGTGCTGCTGACAAGGAGACTTCGGAGGTGGAGAACGGGCCTGCCAACAAGCGGAGGCGGGGAAAGCTAGAACCGGAAGCGACTCCAGCAGGCATAGACTTCATCAGCAGCCTCCCCGATGATATGTTGACAGTCATCATCTCCCTCCTCCCAATAAAATGTGGGGCACAGACAACCATCCTTTCCCGGTGGTGGTGCCCCCTATGGAACTTCACCCCACTCGACCTCATCGACACCCACGAGCTCTGCCATGGCTATCGCAAAAGCTTGGATGCGTTCTCCAAGATCCTCAGCAGTCACCCTGGCCCAACCAGAGGCCTTAGAATGGGAAAGTTCCATTCCAACGGCAGGGACTGAGCCAATCTTGATGACTGGTTCAGATGCCCCGCCCTAGATCAGCTCAAGGAGCTCACTTTTGATGATGGGCATATGCGCTCGCTGCCAACATATGCGCTCCGCCTCGCGCCCATGCTGCGCATCACCAAGTTCAGGAACTGCCCCCCCCCCCTTAATGACGCGCCTGCTCTTATTCTACCACGACTGAAGCACCTCGAGCTCGTCGCCATCTTCCTCTCAAACGGTGACATGGAGCGCCTGCTCCGTGGATGTACCGCACTCGAGTACCTTCGACTTCAAGCGTTCAATGGGTTGAGTACATTCCACGTCACCTCCATGACTCTCCGGACTATTTATGTGTGTTGCTGGTTCGGCAGGAAGACATCACAAGATGTGTACCACAGTATCGTCATTGAGGACACATTTGCACTTGAGAGATTACTTGTACTTGATCAAGTAGGTCCAACAAGAATCAATGTCATTTCTGCGCCAAAATTGATAGTGATGTGCTACTCGTCTGACCAATACTCCGGACTTGTTATTGGATCCACACCCGTTCAGGTACAATAGCCGCCTTCTACTTCTCCATCCACAAATTAACATTATTTCCTAATTCTGAAGATGTTTGTTCATTGTCATTCAGAAAATGATTCTGACAAGCCTGACCGCGAAACTGCGCACAGTGAAGGTCTTGGCACTAGAATCTATCGGCCCCAACCTGGAGCAAGTTGTCACTTTCCTGAGATGCTTTCCGTGCCTGGAAAAGCTATATATCAAGGTGATGTTCCTTTCTTGTTAAATGTTAACCATAAGGGAGTTCAATTTGTGACACCTTTTTCCAAGTTTACAATGACAATGTACTACAATTTTTGAAGGATTCTTTTGGAGGACTTCAGTACATACATGTTGTTGGAAATATGCCCTAGAGGCAATAATAAATTAGTTATTATTATATTTCCTTGTTCATGATAATCGTTTGTTATCCATGCTATAATTGTATTGATAGGAAACTCAGATACATGTGTGGGTACATAGACAACACCATGTCCCTAGTAAGCCTCTAGTTGACTAGCTCGTTGATCAATAGATGGTTACGGTTTCCTGACCATGGACATTGGATGTCATTGATAACGGGATCACATCATTAGGAGAATGATGTGATGGACAAGACCCAATCCTAAGCATAGCACAAGATTGTGTAGTTCGTTTTGCTAGAGCTTTTTCAATGTCAAGTATCTCTTCCTTAGACCATGAGATCGTGTAACTCCCGGATACCGTAAGAGTGCTTTGGGTGTATCAAACGTCACAACGTAACTGGGTGACTATAAAGGTGCACTACAGGCATCTCCAAAAGTGTCTGTTGGGTTGACATGGATCGAGACTGGGATTTGTCACTCCGTATGACGGAGAGGTATCTCTGGGCCCACGCGGTAATGCATCATCATAATGAGCTCAAAGTGACCAAGTGGTTGGTCACGGGATCATGCATTACGGTACGAGTAAAGTAACTTGCCGGTAACAAGACTGAATGAGGTATTGGGATACCGACGATCGAGTCTCGGGCAAGTAACGTACCGATTGACAAAGGGAATTGCATACGGGGTTGATCGAATCCTTGACATCGTGGTTCATCCAATGAAATCATCGTGGAACATGTGGGAGCCAACATGGGTATCCATATCCCGCTGTTGGTTATTGCCCGAGAGCCGTCTCGGTCATGTCTGCATGTCTCTCGAACCCGTAGGGTCTACACACTTAAGGTTCGGTGACGCTAGGGTTGTATGAATATGAGTATGCAGCAAACCGAATGTTGTTCGGAGTCCCGGATGAGATCCCGGACGTCACGAGGAGTTCCAGAATGGTCCGGAGGTAAAGATTTATATATAGGAAGTCTTATTTTGGTCGCCGGAAAAGTTTTGCACTTTATCGGTATTGTACCGGGAGTGCCGAAAGGGGTCCGGGGGTCCACCGGGGGGGCCACCTGCCCCGGGGGGCCACATGGGCTGTAGGGGGTGCGCCTTGGTCCATATGGTCCAAGGGCACCAGCCCCAAGAGGCCCATGCGCCAAGGAGACTTGGAGAGGGGAGAGTCCAAAGAGGGGAAGGCACCTCCGAGGTGCCTTGGGGAGGATGGACTCCTCCCCCCCCTCTTGGCCGCACCCCTTCCTTGGAGGAAGGGGCAAGGCTGCGCCTCCCCCCTCTCCCTTGCCCCTATATAAAGGGAGGGGAGGGAGGGGTGGCCGCACCTGAAGCCTTTGGTGCCTCCCCTCTCTGCTACACCTCCTCCTCCTCCCGTAGTTGCTTAGCGAAGCCCTGCCGGAGTTCTACTGCATCCACCACCACGCCGTCGTGCTGCTGGATCTTCATCAACCTCTCCTTCCCCCTTGCTGGATCAAGAAGGAGGAGACATAATCCGCTCCGTACGTGTATTGAACGCGGAGGTGCTGTCCGTTCGGCACTAGGTCATCGGTGATCTGAATCACGGCGAGTACGACTCCATCAACCCCGTTCCATTGAACGCTTCCGCTTAGCGATCTACAAGGGTATGTAGATGCACTCTCCTTCCCCTTTTTGCTGGTTTCTCCATAGATAGATCTTGGTGACACGTAGGAAAATTTTGAATTTCTGCTACGTTCCCCAACAGTGGCATCATGAGCTAGGTCTATGCGTAGTTCTCTATTACACGAGTAGAACACAATTTGTTGTGGGCGTAGATGTTGTCAAATTTCTTGCCGCTACTAGTCTTATCTTGCTTCAGCGGTATTGTGGGATGAAGCGGCCCGGACCGACCTTACACGTACGCTTACGTGAGACTGGTTCCACCGACCGACATGCACTAGTTGCATAAGGTGGCTAGCGGGTGTCTGTCTCTCCCACTTTAGTTGGAGCGGATTCGATGAAAAGGGTCCTTATGAAGGGTAAATAGAAGTTGACAAATCACGTTGTGGCTTTCACGTAGGTAAGAAAACGTTCTTGCTAGAACCCTATTGCATCCACGTAAAACTTGCAACAACAATTAGAGGACGTCTAACTTGTTTTTGCAGCAAGTGTTTTGTGATATGATATGGCCAAAGTTGTGATGAATGATGAATGATATATGTGATGTATGAGATCATGTTCTTGTAATAGGAATCACGACTTGCATGTCGATGAGTATGACAACCGGCAGGAGCCATAGGAGTTGTCTTTATTTTTTTTGTCTGACCTGCGTGTCATTGAAGAACGCCATGTAAATTACTTTACTTTATTGCTAAACGCGTTAGCCATAGAAGTAGAAGTAGTCGTTGGCGTGACAACTTCATGAAGACACGATGATGGAGATCATGATGATGGAAATCATGGTGTCATGCCGGTGACGATGATGATCACGGAGCCCCGAAGATGGAGATCAATGGAGCTATATGATATTGGCCATATCATGTCACTACTATATAATTGCATGTGATGTTTATTATGTTTATGCATCTTGTTTACTTAGAACGACGGTAGTAAATAAGATGATCCCTTACAACAATTTCAAGAAGTGTTCTCCCCTAACTGTGCACCGTTGCTAAAGTTCGTCGTTTCGAAGCACCACGTGATGATCGGGTGTGATAGATCCTTACGTTCACATACAACGGGTGTAAGACAGATTTACACACGCGAAACACTTAGGGTTAACTTGACGAGCCTAGCATGTACAGACATGGCCTCGGAACACGGAGACCGAAAGGTCGAGCATGAGTCGTATAGTAGATACGATCAACATGAAGATGTTCACCGATGATGACTACTCCGTCTCACGTGATGATCGGACACGGCCTAGTTGACTCGGATCATGTAATCACTTAGATGACTAGAGGGATGTCTATCTGAGTGGGAGTTCATAAGATGAACTTAATTATCCTGAACATAGTCAAAAGATCTTTGCAAATTATGTCGTAAGCTCACGCTTTAGTTCCATTGTTTAGATATGTTCCTAGAGAAAATATAGTTGAAAGTTGACAGTAGCAATTATGCGATCAGTAGAAAGCTTATGTCCTTAATGCACCGCTCAGTGTGCTGAACCCCAAACGTCGCCTGTGGATGTTGCGAACATCGGACATACACGTTTTGATAACTACGTGATAGTTCAGTTAAAGGTTTAGAGTTGAGGCACCAAAGACATTTTTCGAAATGTCGCGGAACATATGAGATGTTTCGAGAGCTGAAATTGGGATTTTAGGCTCGTGCCCACGTCAAGAGGTATGAGACCTCCAATGATTTTCTTAACCTGCAAACTAAGGGAGAAAAGCTCAATCGTTGAGCTTGTGCTCAGATTGTCTGAGTGCAACAATCACTTGAATCGAGTGGGAGTTGATCTTCCAGATGAGATAGTGATGTTTCTCCAAAAGTCATTGCCACCAAGCTACTAGAGCTTCGTGATGAACTATAACATATCAGGGATAGATATGATGATCCTTGAGGTATTCGTGATGTTTGACACCGCGAAAGTAGAAATCAAGAAGGAGCATCAATTGTTGATGGTTGGTGAAACCACTAGTTTCAAAAAGGGCAAGGGCAAGAAGGGATACTTCATGAAACGGCAAATCAGCTGCTGCTCCAGTGAAGAAACCCAAGGTTGAACCCAAACCCGAGACTAAGTGCTTCTGTAATAAGGGGAACAGCCACTGGAGCAGAATTACCCTAGATACTTGGTAGATAAGAAGGCTGGCAAGGTCGATAGAAGTATTTTGGATATACATTATGTTAATGTGTACTTTACTAGTACTCCTAGTAGCACCAGGGTATTAGATACCGGTTCGGTTGCTAAGTGTTAGTAACTCGAAATAAAAGCTACGGAATAAATAGAGACTAGCTAAAGGTGAGTTGACGATACGTGTTGGAAGTGTTTCCAAGGTTGATATGATCAAGCATCGCACGCTCCCTCTACCATCGAGATTGGTGTTAAACCTAAATAATTGCTATTTGGTGTTTGCGTTGAGCATAGACATGATTGGATTATGTCTGTCGCAATACGGTTATTCATTTAAGGAGAATAATGGTTACTCTGTTAATTTGAATAATACCTTCAATGGTCTAGCACCTAAAAGGAATGGTTTATTGAATCTCGATCGTAGTGATACACATTTTCATGCCAAAAAGATATAAGATAGTAATGATAGTACCACTTACTTGTGGCACTGCCATCTAAGTCATATTGGTGTAAAACGCATGATGAAGCTCCATGTTGATGGATCTTTAGACTCACTCGTTTTTTTGAAAAGGTTGAGACATGCAAACCATGTCTATTGGTGTATACGCATGAAGAAACTCCATGCAGATGGATCGTTTGGACTCACTTGATTTTGAATCACTTGAGATATGCAAATCATACCACATAGGCAAGATGACGGAAAAGCCTCGGTTTCAGTAAAATGGAACAAGATAGCAACTTGTTGGAAGCAACACATTTTGATGTGTGCAGTAGTGCTGAGGCATGCAGTGAATATCGTTATGTTCTTACTTCACAGATGATTCGAGTAGATGTTGAGTATATTTACTTGATGAAACACAAGTCTGAATTATTGAATGGTTCAAGTAATTTTAGAGTGAAGTTTAAGATCTTCGTGACAAGAGGATAGAATGTCTATGATATGATCATAGAGATGAGTATCTGAGTTACGAGCTTTGGCACGCAATTAAGACATTGTGGAAATTGTTTCACAATTAATACCGCCTGGAACACCATAGTGTGATGGTGTGTCCGAACATCATAGTTGCACCCTATTGGATATGGTGCGTACCATGATGTCTCTTATCGAATTACCACTATCGTTCATGGGTTAGGAATTAGAGACAACCGCACTCACTTTAATGGGGTACCATGTAATTCCGTTGAGACGACACCGTTTGAACTATGGTTTGGAGAAACCTAAGTTGTCATTTCTTAAAAGTTTGGGGTTGCGACCCTTATGTGGAAAAGTTTTAGGTTGATAAGCTCGAACCCAAAGCGGATAAAATGCATCTTCATAGGACACCCAAAACAGTTGGGTATACCTCCTAATTCAGATCCAAAAGCAATAGGGATTGTTTCTAGAAACGGGTCCTTTCTCGAGGAAAAGTTTCTCTCGAAAGAATTGAGTGGGAGGATGGTGGAGACTTGATGAGGTTATTGAACCATCACTTCAACTAGTGTGTAGCAGGGCACAGGAAGTTGTTCCTGTGGCACCTGCACCAATTGAAGTAGAAGCTTATGATAGTGATCATGAAACTTCGGATCAAGTCACTACCGAACCTCGTAGGACGACAAGGATGCGTACTGCTTCGAAGTGGTACGGTGATCCTGTCTTGAATGTCATGTTGCCAGACAACAATGAACCTACAAGCTATGGAGAAGCAATGGTGGGCCCATATTCCAACAAATGGTTAGAAGCCATGAAATCCGAGATAGGATCCATGTATCAGAACAAAGCATGGACTTTGGTGGACTTGCCCGTTGATCGGCAAGCCATTGAGATAAATGGATCTTTAAGAAGAAGACGGACGTGGGTGGTAATGTCACCATCTATGAAGCTCGACTTGTGGCGAAGAGTTTTTCACAAGTTCAAGGAGTTGACTACGATGAGATTTTCTCATCCGTAGCGATGCTTAAAGTTCGTCGGATTCATGTTAGCATTAGTTGCATTTATGAAATCTGGCAGATGGATGACAAAACGAGTTTCCTTACCAGTCTTCGTATGGAAAGGTTGTATGTGATACAATCAGAAAGTTTTTGTCGATCCTAAGGATGCTAAAAGGTATGCTGGCTCCAGCGATCCTTCTAAGGACTGGAGTAAGCATCTCGGAGTTGGAATATACGCTTTGATGAAATGATCAAAGATTTTGGGTTTATACAAAGTTTGTGAGAAACTTGTATTTCCAGAGAAGTGAGTGGGAGCACTATAGAATTTCTGATGAGTATATGCCGTTGACATATTGATGATCAGAAATGATGTAGAATTTTCTGTAGAGCATATAGGGTTATTTGAAAAGTGTTTTTCAAGTGAAAACCTGGATTAAGCTACTTAAATATTGAGCATCAAGATCTATGAGGATAGATCAAAACTGCTAAATGGTACTTTCAAATGAGCATATACCTTGACATGATCTTGAAGGTGTTCAAGATGGATCAGTCAAAGAAGGAGTTCTTGCCTGAGATGTAAGGTATGAAGTTAAGACTTAAAGCTCGACCACGGCAGAAAAGAGAGAAAGGACGAAGGTCGTCCCCTATGCTTTAGACATAGGCTCTATAGTATGCTATCCTGTGTACCGCACCGGAAGTGTGCCTTGCCATGAGTCAGTCAAGGGGTACGAGAATGATCCAGGAATGGGGATCATTGGACAGCGGTCAAAATTGTCCTTGGAGTATATAAGGACATGTTTCTCGATTATGGAGGTGATAAAGAGTTCGGCGTAAAGGGTTACGTCGATGCAAGCTTTAACACCTATCCGAGTGACTCTGAGTAGCAAACCGGATACGTATAGTGGAGCAACCATTTGGAATAGCTTCAAGTGGAACGTGGAATCAGCATTTACAATATGACATAGAGATTTGTGAAGTACACACGGATCTGAATGTTGCAGACCCGTTGACTAAAACCTCTCTCACCAGCAGAACATGATCAAACCCCAGAACTCATTGAGTCTTAATCACATGATGATGTGAACTAGTTTAATGACACTAGTAAACTCTTTGGATGTTGGTCACATGGCGATGTGACCTGTCAGTGTTAATCACATGGCGATGTGAACTAGATTATTGACTCTAGTGCAAGTGGGAGACTGTTGGAAATATGCCCTAGAGGCAATAATAAATTAGTTATTATTATATTTCCTTGTTCATGATACTCGTTTGTTATCCATGCTATAATTGTATTGATAGGAAACTCAGATACATGTGTGGGTACATAGACAACACCATGTCCCTAGTAAGCCTCTAGTTGACTAGCTCGTTGATCAATAGATGGTTACGGTTTCCTGACCATGGACATTGGATGTCATTGATAACGGGATCACATCATTAGGAGAATGATGTGATGGACAGACCCAATCCTAAGCATAGCACAAGATCGTGTAGTTCGTTTTGCTAGAGCTTTTTCAATGTCAAGTATCTCTTCCTTAGACCATGAGATCGTGTAACTCCCGGATACCGTAAGAGTGCTTTGGGTGTATCAAACGTCACAACGTAACTGGGTTCAGTGACGCTAGGGTTGTATGAATATGAGTATGCAGCTAACCGAATGTTGTTCAGAGTCCCGGATGAGATCCCGGACGTCACGAGGAGTTCCGGAATGGTCCGGAGGTAAAGATTTATATATAGGAAGTCTTATTTTGGTCGCCGGAAAAGTTTCGCACTTTATCGGTATTGTACCGGGAGTGCCGAAAGGGGTCCGGGGGTCCACCGGGGGGGTCCACCTGCCCCGGAGGGCCACATGGGCTGTAGGGGGTGCGCCTTGGTCCATATGGGCCAAGGGCACCAGCCCCAAGAGGCCCATGCGCCAAGGAGACTTGGAGAGGGGAGAGTCCAAAGAGGGGAAGGCACCTCCGAGGTGCCTTGGGGAGGATGGACTCCTCCCCCCCCTCTTGGCCGCACCCCTTCCTTGGAGGAAGGGGCAAGGCAGCGCCTCCCCCCTCTCCCTTGCCCCTATATAAAGGGAGGGGAGGGAGGGGTGGCCGCACCTGAAGCCTTTGGTGCCTCCCCTCTCTGCTACACCTCCTCCTCCTCCCATAGTTGCTTAGCGAAGCCCTGCCGGAGTTCTGCTGCATCCACCACCACGCCGTCGTGCTGCTGGATCTTCATCAACCTCTCCTTCCCCCTTGCTGGATCAAGAAGGAGGAGACATCATCCGCTCCGTACGTGTGTTGAACGCGGAGGTGTTGTCCGTTCGGCACTAGGTCATCGGTGATCTGAATCATGGCGAGTACGACTCCATCAACCCCATTCCATTTGAACGCTTCCGCTTAGCGATCTACAAGGGTATGTAGATGCACTCTCCTTCCCCTCGTTGCTGGTTTCTCCATAGATAGATCTTGGTGACACGTAGGAAAATTTTGAATTTCTGCTACGTTCCCCAACACATGTCTCTTTTTCCAAGTTTACAATGATAATGCTTGATCCATATGGTTACAATCCATATGCATTTCTCCTTTGGATTCATCTGTACTAGTTTTTTTAGGGAACTTTTCATCCACTCCAACACCTTGTGAAGATGGAAGATGGCATGTTAATGCCCATGTTAACCATGTCAGATCGAAGATGGCATGTTAGTGCATTTTGCAAATCCTGCAAACCAAATAGGCCTGTAGTAGTGTTCAAAACTGCATCTAGGCACTAACACGTTTTCTTCTTTTGCATATGAGATTAGGCCCAGTGGTGGATAATGTGATACAATATAACAATCACGTCGAATGCCTAGATCTGCATCTCTCAGAAATTACTTTGAACTCCTATCGAGGGACCTTACCGGAGATTATATTCGCCAGGTTCTTTGTTGTCAGAGCAAGGGTGCTGAAGGTAATGAGGTTTGCCCTACATTTGTTTCGGAAAAATGAATGGTTTGTTGATCAGCGCAGGCGCCTGCGGGAGAATGGAATAGGCTCCAAAAATGCTGAATTTCATTTTGGAACTTCAAATGACAGAGTAATCGGAACTCATCGTGTCAACCCCATACATGACTTCTCAGTGGCTAACCCCTTTGCAAAAGTTGTGAGGTTTCGAAACCAGACTTAGAAGTGGTAATGTTAGTTTGAACCTCTCTGATATCCATGTTTAGCAGATCAGCGTGAGCGTTTGCAGCTGATGAGCTGAATTTCATTTCTAATATCAGTTTGAACCTTGTAATCTTCGAACTTGAGCCATATAACTCTGGAATTTGAACCTTGTAATATTTCGAGCCTTTGTGGTACAATCGTTCAAATGGCATCGTATGAGACTCGTATATTGGTAGAACTATTTTGAACTTAATATGCAATGGTCTTAGATTTGATTTTATTAATCATTCTCGAATCTGTTTACCTTAGCGATCTCACAACACACGATTTGTATAGCTAACTCGACCGTGATCTTGGACATTATTGCACACAGTTGATTTCTTGCACCGTGTGCCCTGTAGAGCGCAGAATTAATTATCGCACTCGAGTGTCCATCATCACCCTTCTGTGTAACTTTGACCTCATCATCCACGGGTAAACTCATGACCGAAGTCATTCCACACAATTTGTTTTTACAAAGCTTTTTGCCAATTAACACCCACGATTTGTCCCTCTTCTAGCCGACACGTGGCAAACCAAGTCGGGCGGGAAGCTTGCGCGGTAAACTGCGCGGTAGCGCGGGAACATGCTCATCAACGATACATTTTGCGCCTCTTCGAGCCCACACGTGGTCAAACTGCGGTGCGGTGTTGTCAAGCGTGCACTGGAATCCGCACTGTGGTGCGGTGTTGTCAAGCGTGCACTGGAATCCTCTGCTATGAACGACATGACAAGACATGATGATCAGGCCGGCTGGCCCCCATTTGTTACAGCAACTATTTAACCCTTGTGTCTCTTCAACCTTTCAATCGTGCCCCACCATTGCAAGAAGCACACCCACCACAACAAATTCTTAGAGAGTATCCTGCGCGGCTCCAATGGCGCTCGGAGCGGCTGCCAACGACGAGCAGCAGTTCACCATCCATGTCGTGGTGGACACCCACCGAAGGTTCAAGGAGCTCTCGGTGTTGTACACCAACGACCCGGTCTGGGTGGAGCACTCCATCTGCATCATGGAGTTGTTGCTTGCCGACGAGAAGTACAAGGTGGTCGGGTTCGACATCGAGCACACTCGTGCTCGTGCCGGGTCTCATCCCAAGGTCGTTGTTGCCCAGATGTTCGTGGGCCACCATGTCCTTGTCTACCACTACTGCCTGGCCACAAGGCCTTGCGAGCATTTCACCAAGTTTGTCCACAGCCCCCACTACATGTTCGCTACGGTTGACATCACCAACAATGTCAAGGTGCTCAAGAATTCGGGCATCGCCTGCCAGAATCTTGTCGACATCCAGGGCCAATACAAGATCTGGGGCAACAAGGAGCATGAGAGGGACTCACTGGTTCACCTCGCCGAGGCCATCATCGATCCCTACTACAGAGACATGAAGGATTCCTGCAACAACGACAAGCATGCCTGGCACTCGGCCTGGATGAAGAAACTCGACAAAGATCATGTCGTGTACGCGGCCAAGGAGGCGTACACGTGCTATGACATGTACAAGTGGATCGTTGACATGAGGAAGTGCCTCCTTCCCCAAAACGGTGAGGGATCCAGCCGGAAGCAGAGCAATGGCAAGCGTCGTCGCAACAAGAAGTAGATGATTAGATCCTCGTTTCTCCTAGTTTAGTATGCATGTAATTGCTTACTTTGGTGTGTGAAAATGTTATATGTGTAGTCACTTGTCTAATTGTATGCTTAATTTGGTTCTGCAATGCTGTCTTTTTAAGTATATTTGTTGATGCTCTGTAGAAAGAGCAAATCACATCGCACACGGACTAAACAAGGGAAGCCGTCGATGATGATTTCATCAATCACTGACGACTGTATACCAGCAATCATTTTCTCACAACACATGCGGCTTGTTAACAGGAATCGTCTGTGTTGTTATCGGTCTTCCCACACGTTTCTGATTACAGGCTTGTTTGCCGCGTATCACACACATCATGTTAAGTTCAACCGTTTTTGTTCTCTTGGCTCAACGCAAACAGTTCATCCGAGTGAATTGTATGTCGTATATCGCACACACCTTCATCTGGCTGCCCGTTTCTGTTGTTCCACCTCATCACAAACAGTTCATCTGAGTGAACTATATGTTGTGTATCACACACGCCTTCATCTGGCAGCCCGTTTATTTTGTTCCTCCTCATCGCAAATAGTTAATTCAACTAAATTGTATGCCCTGCATCGCACATGGAACCAAAATCTGAACCGTGTTTGATGCATACGTCATCGCAAACGTTTTGGCCATTTTTGATGGTTCTCTGACACCACCGTTTGCGATTATTGCATCGCACAAAGTTCCTCGAAGGGTCTCTGATCGTAGTGTCGCATTAGCAGCATCCTGCAGTAGTGTTGTCAAACTCATTCTCATCAACTTTCACCACCTCACTATCATCTAGACAATCTAACAAAGAGGGAGTAGTAGTGATGGTAGTTTTGATGTTGGGGGTTACCTTGTTGATACCTTTGGCCATGAGACACTTGGCTATGAGGTTCTCATTGGGGGCACCGAAGAGAGACACCTTGGAAGGGGAAGAGGTGGCAATGGCCACGATTGTCGTTACCATTCCTTCACCACTAGTATCTTCATCATCATCATCGGAGGTATACTCTTCATGTGCCACAATGCCCTTTGGAGGTATCTTATTGGTGAATTTGTTCTTGTTTAGGAAGGACTTGTCTTTGTCTTTACGAATGAGATTGCCACCATTGTCCTCCCTTTTCTCATAGGGACAATCCACCACAAGGTGACTCACATTGCCGCAATTGTAGCAAGTCATCACTCGTTGCTTGCTCTTTAAACCACTTGAGTTGTTCTTGGAGAAGTTGGGCCTTGAGCTTCTCTTGTTTCCCCAAAATTACCTTGATGCAAGAACCATGTTCTTGTGGTGAGCATATTTGGTGTCTTCGGGGCAACTCTCTTTTTCTTCCTCCTCTTCTTCTCCCGCGATGGCCTTGGCCTTCAAGGCAAGGTTGGGAGAGGCTTTCTTTGACCGGACACGAGCTAGTGCATTGTCGGTGGTCTTGTTCATGATGTTCATGGCAATAAACTCATCCAATACTTCACTTGAAGACAAGGTGTGGATATCCGGCCTTTGGCGAATCACGGGAGACATGGCCTTGTTGAGGGGCATGATGGCCTTGAGAAACTTGCGCTTGATCCAATTGTCGTCCATATCCTTGCTCCATGATCTTGGAGAGCAGACCGTAAGAGTTGTCAACCTCTGGTAGAGATCACGAGGGTCCTCATCTTCATTCATCATGAATTCATCAGCCTCATCAAGAACCATCTCAAAGTTGGACCGTTGAATGCTTGAGCTCCCCTTGTACAAAGATATGATGTGTTTCGAACAATCCTTTGCATGGGAGAAAGGACTCAAGTGAGACAAGTCTCCAGGAGGCACCGCAGATTGAAGGATGAACAATGCAGAGTGATTGTATTGATTATCCGCCTCTTCTCTTAGAGTGAGGTTGTTGGGATCATGCGGGTAGAAACCTTGCTTGATGATCCTCCAAAGATTTGTTGAGCTGTGATTCAAATGAGACTTTATACGAAAAACCCAATTAGCAAAGTTCACCCTTTACAAGCTTAGGAGGAGGACCAAGGTTGTTAATATGCGGTGTAGGGGCCGGTCATCCATTGACCGAGGGAGGGGGACCGAGGCAAAGGTTCTAGTTCCATTCTTGTTTTGAGGGGAGGAGGTTCGAGTACCTTTAGCCGCTTCCTTGCCGGAATTGGCCTCCGACTTCGATGTGGTGGGATTAACCACAAGCAATGGATCGGTAGTAGATTTCAACCCCTCAAGTAACTCTTTAAGCATGGACTTGGCCTCGGCTGTCATAGACATCTTAAGTGAAGCCATTGCTTCATTTAAGTCATCTCGAGTGATCGAGTTCAACTCCACAGCCTCGGGCACTTCCTCCTCTCCATCAACCATACTCTTCGGGTGGTGAAACCCTTAATAAAGAGACGAGGCTCTGATACCAATTGAAAGGATCAATATGGTTAACTAGAGGGCGGTGAATAGGCAACTACCATTTTTTTTTATTTTCTTAACAAATTAGGGTTAGCAATAAATAGGTTGTCTAGATGTGCAACTAAGTGAACAACCTATATGATGCTAGCAATAACAACACAAGCTAGCAGTATAAACAACACAAAGTAAAGCTTGCGGAAAGTAAAGGTAAGAGATAATCACAAGTGGAGTCGGGGAGACGAGGATGTGTTACCGAAGTTCCTTCCCTTTGAGAGGAAGTACGCCTCCATTGGAGCGATGTGGAGGCACAATGCTCCCCAAGAAGCCACTAGGGCCACCGTATTCTTCTCACACCCTCACAAAATGTGAGATGTCGTGATTCCACCAGCGGTTCCCTTGAAGGCGGCAAAAGGATCTTTACAAACAAGGTTGGGGCTCTCTCCACAACTGAATTGGAGGCTCCCAACAACACCACGAAGCTTCACCGCAATGGAATGTGGCTCTGAGATGACCTCAACCGTCTAGGGTGCTCAAACACCCAGGACTAACAAGATCTGCAAGGGATTAGTGGGGGAATCAAATTTCTCTTAGTGGAAGTGTAAATCTAGGCCTTCTCAAGCAATCCCTAAAGAATCAACAAGTTTGATTGGCTAGGGAGAGAGATCGGGCAAGAATGGACT
>NC_041381.1:520749458-520757744 GCF_002162155.2 Triticum dicoccoides | reverse complement strand
GGGGGGGGGAAGAGGTAAGTCAACTTGGGGAAGATGGCTCCCTTATATAGTCGGGGATAAAATCCAACCGTTAAGCACCCACAACCCATGCACAAGCGGGAGTACTGCTCAAGCGAGCGATACTTCTGCTGGCACGGAAGATTTCAGCCACTATGTTCAAATGGGCAAGTCAGTGAGGCGGTAGTGCTGCTGGAGCGGTACTACCGCTCCCACCAGCGGTACTACCGCGTGGTGTTGAACAACAACCGTAACCCGCGGTAGTAGATGAAGGCGGGGCGGTAGTGCTGCCCTGGGCGGTACTACCATACTCCACTGCCACTCTACTTCTGCCCGTGTAACAGAGGCTTCCAGAAGGCATAACACAAGCGGTACTCCATGCGGTAGAAGATCGCAGTAGTTTCGGCGGAGCGTTACTACCACTCGCAGGAGCGGTACTTCCACTTGTGTGATCCGAGCCTAGCAAATCTACGGTAGTAGAGTGGTAGTCAGAGCCGCAGTACCGCTGGAGCGGTACTACCGCGCTGAACTGCCGCTCTACTACCGCCCATTTATAGAACATACAGAACATGCGGAAGTGAGGGTAGCATTGTTCTATGGCAGTACCGCTGGAGCGGCAGTACCGCTTATGTTGTTCTGGAAATCTCAAGTATAAGGTTGGACAAGCTCAAATGACGAGAAAGATCGAAGGTGCAAATAGATAGTGTACGTGTTGATTCCAACCAAACATTTCCGAAGCGGACCCCCTCCTAATGGTACGGTGTTCCTACGACTCAAGTCCACCGAAAACGAAACGCAAGAAAAACACTGTCTTCATAAATATCCAGAGGGGTTCAAATCGTCTTGTGCCATAAGATAGATTATCTGAAATGCTCAATGCACATGATTAGTTCACAAAAGCATTGTCATCAATCACCAAAACCACTAAGGGAGAAATATGCCCTAACAGCTATTATTATGGAGCCATAGTCCAAGGAGGACTACACACACCATCGGAGCAACTAAGTTAATGTAGATGGTTCTGGCAACAATTTCCACATTCGACAAAGTACCGAAAAAGAACTCAACAATTTCCACCTCCAGCAAAGTACTCGAAGAGAACTCCAGATTGGATCGCCACTGAGGTGCTCCTATAGCCCATGGTGACCTCTTTGGTGCTGTCAACAAAGACGTGCTTTGATTACATTATTTTGGTTCCCAAATTATTATTTTCAATTTCAGAACACAAGCATAAACAACAACTTGCAGTCAGCACTAGATTAAGTTTAGTCCAATAAAAATGTATAAAAATGTGCCAAAACTATGTAAAAAATGATATAAAAGTAGAGGGAATATGAAAAAAAAAATGGTAGAGACGTATCTAAGCTCAACTGATTTGCCTGTGTCTTTCTCTTACATGAGCTAGTGTGTGTATCCCTTTTTATTGTAGATTGGTGTATGTGTCTCGACTGTGGGTGGTTTTCTCGTTCTTAATTTTTTTTTCATTTTTAGGTCTATTTCTTTAACATTCTTTTCATTATTGCCACCTTTTTAATTTTCCTTTTACTTTAATTCATTAACAAAATCTTTAATTTAGCTCTTTTTCTGTCCAAGATTTTTCCAATTGTATATCACCATATATTCATAGGTGCATGAATAATTTTTGAGCCTACAAACCTTTTTAAGAAAATACAATAACTTTTTAAATATGTGAACACTTTTACGTAAGTTACAAGACAAACTCAAATATTTGATGAACATCTTTTTCAATACACGATGAATTTTTTAAAATACTGATGGTCATTTTTTTAAATACATAATGGTTTTTATGGATTAGCCAATTATATATTTCAAATGCATGATGCATATTTTCCAATGCACACGAATATTTTGTCGAATACATGATGAATTTTTTTTCATACCAGATATCAATTTTTAATGCACAATGACTATTTAATATAAACAGATGTACACATTTTTTCAATGTCCGTGGTATAATTTTCTTTACTAAAACCAACTAAAATTTCCCAATGTCTGATTATTCTTTCAAACAAAATAAAAGAATTCTGATAAACTGTCCATCGATGGCAGCTCTGTTGTCTCAACTTAAGGTGAAGCCAATAGAAACCAACAAAACTGCCACAAAGGGTCAGCCCACAATGTATTGGGTGTCCAAATACCTTTTTATTCAATGTGCTTGGAGCCCAGAGAATCTAATAGTTTTTAAATAAAATTCCTTCCTTTGCGATAAACACACAAAGTTGTCCTTAAGGCGATTTAAAAAATATATAACCATTTTTAAAATTGATCAAAAAACTTTAAATGCATTGACACTTTTTCAAAGATGCAAGGAAGTTAAGTTATGAAACATTTAAGAATCCATGCTTCTAAATAAAACAATCAGGATTAAAAAAACAAAGTTTTAATTCAATAGATTATTAACAGTTCCGAATATGTTTAAACTTGTAAAAATTCTAAAAACCCATGAATAATATTAAATTGCGATCAATTTTTAAGAATCGTGAACATCTTCCTGAATTTTAAAATTCCTAAACAGTTTTTCAAATGCACAAACTGAAAATGAATAATAATAATAATAATAATAATAATAATAATAATAATAATAATAATAATAACAACAACAACAACAATATAATAATAATAATAATAATAATAATAATAATAATAAAATAACAACAACAATAATGATAATAATAATAATAATAATAATAATAATAATAATAATAATAATAGTAATAGTAACAATAATAAATAATAATAATAATAATAATAATAATAATAATAATAATAATAATAATAATAATATAAAGCAAACACTTAACAAGAATCCCCAACATAACCAACAAAACTGAAAAAGGGAGAAAAAATTGGCAACAGAAAACACAATGTTAGGCCTAGCCCATGTATATGCATGTGCAGTTTCCTTGACAAAAGGTGAACATGTTTTAAAGTTCATAAAAATAGAATTTTAATGAATATATTAAAAAATGATTTATGTTAAGAATAAAATGAAATCTTTCAAAAAATTGTGAAGATTTTTCTAATTTCTTGAATATTTGGAAAAAACGATTTTACTTAAATATCTTGAATATTTATAAAACATTGATGACATTTTAGAAAACATGGAACAAGTAACAAAAAAACAAAAGATAAACAAGCGGATAATCAACAACAAGAAAATCAATATTAGAAGTGAATACTTGTGCAAATTAGCACATTAAGCGCGGCACGGCTATATATCAGGAGGAACTAATTAACGAGCGCTCCTTCAGGAGCCTCGCAACGATCAGCGCCACTTGGCGTGCTCACAGCCATTCACCATGTGTCGCGCTCTAGACGCTCCCTCTGGATTTTTTTTTACGCACGCGTTTTCGGCTTTTTAAAAGGTTTTTTCGGTTTTTTTGACGTTTTGGTTTTCTACCGGTCTTCCCTAGCTTTTCGACCAAAATAATTTTTTTACGCAAAAAAATGCATTTTTTTCGCAAGAGGCACGGGCGTGCCTCTTTCGGAAAGGAAAAATAACGCGTTTTCTGTTTTTTTTTCATTCACGAGAGGCACGGTTTTGCTTTCGCCAGAGGCATGGTTGTGTTTTCGCGAGAGGCACGGGCGTGCCTCTTTCGGAGAGGAAAAACGCATTTTCTATTTTTTTTCACGAGAGGCACGGTTTTGCTTCCTCCAGAGGCACGGGCGTGCCTCTTTCGGAAAGGGAAAAAACGCGTTTTCTGTTTTTTTTTCTTTCGCGAGAGGCACGGTTTTGCTTCCGCTAGAGGCACGGTTGTGCTTTTGCGAGAGGCACGGGCGTGCCTCTTTCGGAAAGGGGAAAAACGTGTTTTCTGTTATTTTTTCTTTCGCGAGAGGCACGGTTTTGCTTCCAACAGAGGCACGGTTGTGCTTCGCGAAAGGCACGGGCGTGCCTCTTTCGAAAAAGGAAAAAAATGCGTTTTCTGTTTTTTTTTTCTTTCGTGAGAGGCACGGTTGTGATTTCGTCAGAGGCACGGGCGTGCCTCTTTCGGAAAGGAAAAAAAACCGCCGGTTCGGTTTTTTCGGTCTGTTTTTTCATCCGGTTTTTTCATGAAAAAAAAAGTTCGTCAAAACCTATCAACATGGGATCTAGTTTTGAAGATCTCAACGCGAGGAATCCAATGGCGAAAGCAGTTCGAGATTTAGACGCATGGTTTAAGAGATAAAACATTTTGAATAAACGGATCTACGAAAAAGGGAAAACTCCCAGGTTGCGACAAGTAGCGCCCATACAGCGCGCCACTTGTCGCAACCTGGGGGAGTTGGAGTGATCTCCGCAAGGAGTATTCCTTAATTAGTGATTTCGCTATATGTCGGCCTTAGCAACTCCTAGCAATTGATGATGGGCCGGCCGAAAGCCGATGAGGCCTAGTAATGCAGACATCACTTTTGTTTTTTCATGTTAGCATTTCTTTTTTCTTCACATTTTTTCTTTATTTTCTACTATTGTTTATATTTCTAAATATTCCAATACATAAATTATAAAAAATGTTAATCATGCATTTGTAAAAGTTGAACATGTATAGAAAAGTGTTTCTGATGTGTACAGAAAAAGTATAAATGTTAGTCATGTGTATGAAAAATGTTTGTGGTATTTAAGAAAAACTCATGCATTTAAAAAATCTATGTTACATTGAGTATACCATAAAACATATGTTCACATAATTCAAAACAAATTTTTTACAACGAAGAAAATTATGCTGCATTTAAAAGAATGTTCATGAGTTTCAAGATTGTGCTCCTAAGTTTTTCAAAAATGTGTATACAATGCAAAAAAATATATGATTGCGTAATGAAAAAAATAAATGTTTCATACAAATAGAAAAATGTATGTGACATTTTAAATAAATATTCCAGAGTTTTGAAAAAATTGTTATAGACACTTTTATAAGATATTTATACATTGTAGAAAATTGTCCCTGTTGGCTCAAACAATGTTTGTTTACTTTAAAAATGTACGTGACATTTTTACAGAAATTTCCACTTCTTTTCGTAAATATGTATGTCAACTTTTTAATAATGTCTGTACAATAGAAAAAAATGTGCATATTTAAAAAATATTTGTTTCCATGAAAAAAAAGGGCAGTGTGTATTTGGAAAATGTTATGGTGTAGTAAAAAAAGTGTTCAAAACACGTATTTATAAAATGTACATCAGGTGTTTGAAAACTGTTTAATGTGTATTAGAAAAATGCTTCATGTGCGCGATAAAAACGTACATTATGTAACAAGAAATAATAAACATGTCTTGAAAAATTAAATCGAATAAAATTGACAAAGAAATGAAATGAAAACCAAGAAAACAAAGAAAACCGAAGTACAAAGAAGAAAGAAAAAACTCGACTGGAAACCCAAATATTAGGAAGAAAAAAGGAAACCAAAGAAAACCGATGAAAATGCCAAAAAAAGGAAAAAAACAAAAAGGAGTGGAGCGAACCTGCACTGACACGAGCGACAGCGAGCGACCTGTGGTAATGGGCTTGCGCCGTTAGTCACCCCGCCCATCGGCGTTTCCTAATAGGAATCCGTGTAGGCGAGGCATATCTTTCGGAATATCCTATTTGCCGCTCGTTGCGTCAAACTGCCGACTCTTCGCACAAGCGAGCGACCGAGCAGCGACGCAACGGGCCGGCCCGTTTTAACCGTTCCAGCACTTCCGGTTTTGGGAACCTTCTAGAGGTTGGTTTTTCTCCGGTTTTGGGAATCTTCTAGAATGCTCCTGAACCGGTTTTTTATTTTCCTTTCCTTTCCTATTTTTGTTTCTTTTTCTTTTATTTTTTTCTTTTTTTGTTTTTCAAGTTTATGTTTACTCTCTCAAAAAAATGTTCGCAATTTTATAAAAATGTTCAAAATTTGAAAAATATTCGTGTTTTCAAATTTTGTTCAAAAATTCAAAAACTTTATGCATTTATTAAAAAGAATTCAGAATTTTCAAAAAATATTTTTTGTTAACAAAATTGTTCAGAATAACTTTGTTCAAAATCTTGACAACTTTTAAAAAAATGTTCACGATCTCAAAAAAGGTTTCCATTTAAAAAGAGAAATTTGAAATTTTCCAAAAATGTTCATGAATTTCTGAACATATTCGTTTTATATTTTCTTCACGTATGCAAAAAATGTTCAACTTTCAAATTTGTTTGGAATTTTTAATTTTTTTTCTATTTCTAACTTTGGTCTAAAAATGTTCTTGTTTCCTTTTCGGTTTCTTTCTTCGTTTCTTTTTTATTTTTCATATTTTTTTGAAAAAAGTTCATGTTTCAAAAATTGTTCGTAACCTTACAAAATTGTTATCACTTTCAAAAAACCTTCATTTTTAAAAAAAAATGGCCGCATTTTCAAAAATTGTTCATAAATTCAAAGAATATTCGCATTTTAAACAAAATGTTGTGGGATTTAAAAAATGTTCGTATTTGGCTTTTTTGGTTTTCTTTTTTTCCATTATCGTTTTTTCTGTTTCAAGTTTTTTGTATTTCTCTTTCCTTTTCTCTTTTTCTTTTTTATTTTTTTTAATTATTTTTCTATTTGTTTCTTCTTTCTATTTTTTTTAGAATTCTAAAATTTGTTTGAAATTTCAAAAAATGTTTTGAAGTGAAAAAATAGTTCCTGTTTATAAAATTTTGTTCAGAAGTTCCACAAAAATCATTATTTTTTTTACAAATTGTTCGCATATTTTGTAAAAATGTTCACCTTTAATAAAAAGTTCATAAATTTTGAAAAAATTCCTGTTTCGAAATATGTTCTGAATTTCTAAAAAAACGTTCGCCTTTCAAAATATGTTCATAACTCCAAAAAAAATTCCGCTTTTTAATTTTGTGCACAAATTCCAATAATGATCATAATGTTCGCTTTTTGATAATTTTTGTTTACAGGTGCAAAACATGTGTCCTTATTGTCCAAAATGTTGTTTAAAATTTTTTCATTTTTCGGACATTTCTTTATAAATCCAAAAATGTTCTTGTTTATAAATTTGTTCGCAAATATTCAAAAATTGTTCGTGTTTGTAAAAAAATTGGGATTGAAAAAATGTTCCCAGTTTTCAAAATTTGCTCACAAATTCAAACATTCTTTCTGTTTTTAAATTATGTTACCTATCCAAAAGTTGGGCCATTTTTTCAATACTTATTCGTGTATTACGAAAATTGTTCAGAATTTCTTTTGAAAGTATTCAGAGTTTTATTTAAATGTTCGAGAAAATGGAAAATATTTTGATAAGTCGGTTTTGCTAGTGTTAAGAGACTTAGCGCTGCATTGTTGGTAGAAGCGGTGATCAGCTCCACTGGTCATGTACTGTCATTACTAGCATCGGGTCGTGAGTTCGAATAATGGGTGAGGCGTCTTTTTTTGCGTTGTTTTTTTTTTACCACCGGCAGCTTCTGCATGGGCCGGCCCAGATAAAGAGTACCCTGTGCGAAACCCCGCCAGTCTGCCGCAGAATGCGGCAGATAGGAGGTCCCACATCTCTCGTGATGTAGGTGTCTCGAAGTCACGTTATTAAAGTACATATGGCTCACAAACCTTGCAACAATTGTGGGCTCCTAGGCTACGGTTATGGGCTTCTTGTGAAGTCTATTTTGGGTTCGATGAAACTCATAACTTGTCCCAAAGAAAGAAATAGGGGCGCCTTAAGCGTCCGTCCCTGGCACTCACGCGCCCCCGTTTGTGGGCCGGCCCAAGAAGAAGGCATGTGCTCGACTGGGTTCCGTGGTCGCTCTATTGCGTTTAACTGGTCGCATTTGACCAGTTGACCGGTCAACCATTGATATTTTAAATAAATTTAACTAAATAAACAAAAAAATGAATTTTAAAAAAATCATGGATTTTGAAAAAATCACAAACTTTTAAAAAGTCCATGAATTTGGAAAAATGTTCATCAAATTTGAAAAGAAATATCACAAAATTGAAATTTTATGATCAATTTCATAGAAAGTTCATCGAATTTAAAAAAGTTCATCCATTTTGAGAACAAAGTTCATCAAAATTTTAAATTTTTGTGCATTATGAAAAAAAATAAAAAATAAACATTTTTCTAAAAATATTAAAGAAAAAGAGACAAAAAGGATATGAGTAGTCACAAGAAGTGAGTTGTCCTGGGTGGTTACTGCAGTTTAGGCAGAAAGAGAAGGTCACAAGTTTGAATCGCCTTACTTTTGGAGGGGAGCAGAAAATAGAAATGACGAGAAAATGGGCCGGCCCAGCGCAGGGGGGGGGAGGTTCTGCCGGTTTGCAAGAAGTGATGTAATAGGGCGCTGTATAGGAAATGCTGGAGGGC
>NC_041381.1:520746423-520749062 GCF_002162155.2 Triticum dicoccoides | reverse complement strand
GGGGTGCCAGTTTGCGAGAAGGCTGGAAATAGCCCCCTTTTGCTTTGAAGTCTATTTTGGCTCCATAAAACTCATAAATTGTCCAAAACAAAGATAGAATTTTCTCAAGAAAAATAAAGGAAGGTAGAAATAACCCTTTTTTGTTGAGACGATTTGTCACATCCATTTCTTCTACTCCAATAGGTAGCCTTATTATAGAATGCCCACATCTGCATTTTCACCATAACCGGCAGCAGATGCTCTGCACCATGCCCGCAACATCCAACCGCATCAACTGTCGCCGATGCCAACCACCGCACGCGAGATTCCCCCAAATTTGTTCCTTCTCCCAAGATGTCACATTTTCCCTCCTCCTCGCAAAGCCACTTTTCCGGAATAAAAAAGAGGGGGAATCTTCCCTTCCCTCCTGCCGAGTCTCTCTCTTGTCAGCATTGGGTGTACTTTCTCCCCTGGCAATCGAGCTTGCATGCTTCCAAAACGCTGGTTTGGTTGTACGTGAGGTCATGTGATGGAGGCATCAGAACTCACAATTCAGCACTAGTTTATTTGCTGCGATGGCATCCCTTCGTTGCCCCGAAGAGCAATCCCCTTGCCGTTGGATCCATACCAAAAGGAGGCCATGAAAAAGGTTCCCGCGCTGCGCAAGCAAGTCATCTGGCCAGTTTGGATCACTCCTCGCAAGCATGCGCCTGAATGCTTATAAATAGACCTAATAATTGTACCGGTGCTGCCATTTCGCAGCTCAGCAGAATCAAGCGGGCAACTCCAAATTGGCAACATTATTGTATCGTATATATACTCCATACGGGGCCATCTTGACAAGTGACAGGACTAGGGTCTACTTGTAGCGTGAAGATATAATAAGGGGTAAGGGCCGCTACCTCTATTTTCGGCAGAAATCACATATCTGACCTCAGGCAGAAATCAAATCACAAATTGATCTGGTCACGAAAAAAATTCACTCTGCTGACCCTTTGGTGTGGCGCCCGACAGCCGGGCGCCGCACCCTACTGTGCAGCGCCCTTCTCTTAGGCGTCGCACATCCTGCCAGCGTGGCAGCCCTGGTCCAGTTGCGGCCCCACACGCACCTGTGCAGCGCCTAAGAGCTAGGCGCCACACACCTGTAATGTGCAGCGCCTAGCTCTTGGGCGCTGCACAGTCTATGTTCCACTTGGGCTGGCCCCACCCTCTCTCCCCTCCCACCCCCACCCCACACACCCCCACCCGACCCAAACCCTTAGACTTGCGGCCCTCCTCTCTTCCCCTCTCCCCCCTCTCAAATCCTTCTCAAATCTTGCAAATCCGGAGTATTTGACCGTGGATTTCGAAGCCAACCCCTCTCTTAAGGTAATCTCCTCCGATCCCCTCGTTTTCATCCATAGGAATTGTCACATTTGCTCAAATCTTGCTAGTTTGGGGAAACCCTAGATTTTGATAGGATTTGGAAATTTGTGTTGAATGATGTTATATTTCTTTGCTAATTTGGGTTGTTTAGGCTTCCATAGTATGCTAGGGTTAGGGTTATGTGTGTTTGATGTTGGTGTTAGGGTTATGTTGGTGTTAGGGTTGTGGTTATTGTTATGTGGGGGTTAGGGTTATTAATTCATATATATGTTAGGGCATATGTGTGCAAATATTTTTCTTAAGTATTTACTTGATATATGTGTGCTTTTGATTATTGTAGGGATGGGGAGAACATGTGTTTATGTTCATCATGTGGATAAAGAGGCCTTTTTGAAAGGCAATGTTGAGACGGACCCGGATGAGCTTGACATGGTGTTTGAGAGTAGTCCTAGCTATGCGGAGCTTTTGAAACAAGTGAGGAAAGATTTGAATTGGATGGACCCAAGTGACGTTGTTGAGTTCGAGGGAAGGCATAATGTTGGTTTAGGAATGCACATCCGTTGGAAGACAATGCGTGTGAACTCCGAGCAACGTTGGGTTGCATACAAGGAGACGGTTGCCGAATCTCTAGACAAGGCTCTTGAGTTATTTGCCTCCAAGAAGGTTGAGTCTACTTTGAATTTAGACTTGAACCGGAACCCCTCCCCGTTGGTTGCTAGCACTCCCCCACCCATGAACCAAGATCAAATGAGTGAACCTCAATTCACGCAAGAAGATTGGCCAACATTGAGCCTGACTCCAAACAACCAAAATGAAGGTTTTGAAGAGGAGAATGATGAGTACGAGGAGGATGACAACGAAGTTGACCTCCATGACAACAATGTGGGTGATCTCGACCAATATCATGTGCAAGAGACAATGGACCAATCCATCCCTTTTTCCCGTGCATATGCATCGGACTCGGATGACGATGGTCCTGATGAAGAAGTTGATGAGGAGGGGTTCACACCGAAGGAGGCCGAAGCATTCAAGAAGGTATTCGGGCGGGATCACAAGACACCATTGTTCAAGGATCTTAGTCTCGCGACAGAATCATTCCACAGGGCACCAGGAGCGTTCCAGTTGGTTTTGCACCCAAAAAATTGCTAAGTCAGTGTGCAGCGCCCAAGGGAAAGGCGCCACACTATACATTGCAGCGCCTAATCCATGGGCGCTGCACTGTATAGTGTGGCGCCCTTCCCTTGGGCGCTGCACACTGACTTAGCAATTTTTGGGGTGCAAAACCAACTGGAACG
>NC_041381.1:520740185-520746413 GCF_002162155.2 Triticum dicoccoides | reverse complement strand
TAGGCGCTGCACCCCTGGACATTTATTAGGCTGCACCAACTCCCTCCCACCCATCCCCACCCCACACACCCCACCCTCCACACAAACCCGAAGCTCAGTGCCTCCCCTCTGCCCTCCTCTCTCCCCCTCTCAAATCCTTCTCAGATCTGGAGTATTTGACCGTGGATTTCGAAGCCAACCCCTCCCTTAAGGTAATCTCCTCCGATCCCCTCGTTTTCATCCATAGGAATTGTCACATTTGCTCAAATCTTGCTAGTTTGGGGGAAACCCTAGTTTTTGATAGGATTTGGAAATTTGTGTTTCTTTGCTAATTTGGTATGGTTAGGTTTTCATAGTATGCTAGGGTTAGGGTTATGTGTGTTTGATGTTGGTGTTAGGGTTATGTTGATGTTAGGGTTGTGGTTATTGTTAAGTGGGGGTTAGGGTTGACCAATAATTCTCGGTTTTGTAGGCATGGCTTCATCCGGTTCCATGACGAGGCCAACCAAGAATACATGCCGAACAAGTGGGAGGACGCATCTTTGGACAAGGTGAAGGAGAAAGATGTCAACATCCCGCCTTGTTGGTGTGGAGATGTTTGCAAGGTGAAGGTGTCCACCGACCGAAAGAAAGCATGGACGGAAGGGCGGAGATATTTTGTATGCCCGAACTATGCTTATGATCGTGCACTTCCAACTAACGCCTATGACCAACCACCGGTAAGCTCGAGAAGTAAAATGTTACTCTCAAATGTGTGTCAACACTAACAACAAATTTTTATGCAGTCACCGCCTCCTCTATGCAAGTACTTCACGTGGATAGATCTTGAAGTGCCAGAAGATGTGAAAAAGGACCAATACGCAGATTGTCTTAGGCGGCAACGACGATTCAAAGAATCGTTTCGAAGAGGCTTGGAGGAAGAGCGTCGTCAGAAGGAGAGGATGGAGCGGAAGAAACGAGAGGAGGAGAGGGCACGCCAAGCGAAACTTGCTCGTGAGGAGAAGAGGGCAAGAAAGCTTGCAAAGGCTCGCGAGGTGCAAGAGGAGGACTCGGCACGTGACAAGAAGGGGAAATGGCCTCGCTCTACTCAGTAGGGACTTCGCTTCGGTGCACTCGTCGTCAACTATTTTCTAATGAATGTGTCATGAAGTTGTGAGGGCATGTGAGATGTTGGTGAACTATCTTCTAGGGCAAGCTGCCATTTGTCATTTGTAATGAATGTGTCGTGAACCATGTCGTAGTAATGTTTGAATTGTCTTAAGTTATGAACTCGTCGGCTTAAAATTTGTGTTTGTTCAAATTGTTGTGATGCTGCAGTCATTGTAAGTATTGTGGATGTGATGCAAGCCAACTGTGGCTCTCTGGATCGTCATGGAAGTAGTGCAGCGCCTAAGGACAGGGCGCTGCACTATATAGTGCAGCGCCCAAGTGTTGGGAGCCACACAGTACAGTGCAGCGCCTAAATGTTGGGCGCTGCAGTGCTGCTATAAGCAAAACTGCAGAAACAGATGCCATTTTGGCCTCCTGCAGCAGCACTCACATAATAAAAATACTGTAAACTGCACATGCTAAGCAAAGAGAACTAATAACTTGAACATCATATCATTTAAGACAATTCAACATTACTTCAGGTTCGCAAACACAAATACCACACTAGTAAGAGTTCACCAACATATAACATAACCTCACAAGTTCGTCAACCTAATTAAACGGCTACAATTAACATGAACAAGCACTAATGCCTTCCGCGCGTGTTCCTGGTGGCACGCCTGCAGGCAAGCTTCTTCTTCTTAGGAGCACGAGGATCCTCTTCGTGCACTTCCTCCTCCGCCTCCGCCTCCGCCTCCGCCTCCGCCTCCGCCTCCTCCTCCGCCTCATCATCCAAGCTAGCCATCCGCGAGGTCCCTACGACCACCTTTGGGTTGCCTCTGTTGTCATAGTCGTTGGGCGTGTACCGGCGTCTGGGCTGCCTAGGCTTGAACACATATGCGGACCGAGCTTGAGCGTCCGCCAAAGTCATGTCATCATCAAGCTCATCGCCCTATCACACAGCGAAACAATATGGTGAAGGCCGATGTCGTAATCAAGTGAGAATCACATCTAAAGGATTAGTCATACCTCTTGGGTGATCCCACCCTCATCATCCATATAAGCATATGAGGAACTCACATCGTCCCCCTCATGGTGAGGTGCGGGGTCTGATGGTGTACCAGACCTAGAGGCAGATGGTTCATCATATTCAGGATCACGGCAACCGAGAAGGTTCGATAACCGCCTTAACTTCTTGGCCTGACGCTGTAACATGAACAAGTGTGTAAGATATCAAACTTCGCAACATAGACTGGCTCTCATAGTGAATGCGATATGTACCTTGAGGAATGCTCGTAGTGAACCATCATCATTGCCAGTTCCAACCGGTGTCTTCTCCAGAATAGACTGGCTCTCATCAGCTGCTTTCTTGATCTCGGTGCACTGCGGATGAGAAAAAATGAATGCGTTAGCCATTCAAACATGTGTAATACGGTCAATAGGAAAGTAAAGAGGGGAACACTTTACCACATAGTTAATCACCGGAACAGCAGGGACTCCTTGCCCTAGCCTGACCTCTCTGTTGTACTTCCCCTTCGCTAGATCCTCAAAGTTTACGGGTTCTTCAAGAATATCCTCATTATATGCCGGCGGGCATATCTCAACTCGAGTAGTTCCAATAAACCATCGTACGTAGTTATCAAAAGCAAGTGAGTTGTGCTCACGAAGCGGGGCGCGTGCAGTGCTACGAGCTTGCTCCACACAAAGTTGGAAGCGGGTAACATACGCAGAATGATGCTTGGCCCAGTCCTTTATCTTCCGTTGCCTTCTCCTGTCCAACCTGCGTGGTATAAAACCAAACATTAGCACAATCAAAAGGAGTCCCGATGATTAGACAATACGCACACATGCTCTCTTACCTATGAAGTGCTTTATCCGTGTCCACCCAATCCGGCGGGTGAGGCTGGAAAAGACCAAACTGACGATACACGCAATGCGGCAAATGAAACTCAACCGCCCAGTTGCATATTAGTGGGCACCGCATAAGCCAGAGATCCTTATCCCGCAAGCACATCGGGTTGAGGCGGAACTCCGCGGTGTACCCCAAGCTCTCACCCGCGCCATATGGCTGCCATTCCACCTATGAAACAGGGCAACAATGCAAATTTGATAACTATTTTTCAAGCAAGCATGAGAAAGGACTAAAGTAATGACCTCCTTACCTGCTCAGGCGTAATCGTGTCCAACTCGGCAATGTACTTTTGGTACATGAGATTGACATCGTTCGTCATCTCGGAAACGATATCCCACTTGTAAGCCCACGTGGGGCGCCGTAATTCGTCATGTTCATCTGCATACCAAGGATCAAACCTGACGCTCTTCGGGCGTCCAACAGGCAGACGCTCCCAGCTCCATACAGAAAGTAGAAGCAGATTACCACCAATGCCTGCACTAGGTGTGATCCTGCAACACGCATCATCCAGCTACATATGAAAGAAAAACAATGTTAACTTGACAGCAAGCTTGCATTGCTAATGAATAAATGAGTTGATCACAAAACAGACCAACTACCTGTCGGTACAAGTAGGCAAGAGTCGCTGAACCCCAGCTCCATTTGCTATCGAAGACGGTCAACGCCTTCAGCCACATCCATGGAGCGTTCTTGCCAGTGGAGTCGGGAAACAAAGTCCTCGACACAATGTACCACATATACACACGAGCATGTGTCTGGATCACATCATCAGTTGCATCCGGACGGCACGTCGCAAAGTTATTTTGAATCCATGTGAAAGCAGCTCTGGCTGCCTTCCTTTCCCTCTTCTTCTTCTCTTCTCCCTCCTCTACATCATCCTCAGCCTCGGTAGGAGCCATACCGATAAGAGAAATCATCTGCTCGCGCCACCCATCAGAATCGGTGCTCATACATAGAGGCCTCCCGTCGATAGCAAGACCGGTGATCAACGAGACATCCTCGAGCGTCACGGTCATCTCCCCGGTCCGAAGATGGAAACTGTGGGTCTCTGGCCTCCACCGATCAACAAGAGCGGACGCCAGTGGAGCGTTCAGATTCGGCGTGGACCGGCTGACCAACAGAATCCACGGGAGTAGTCCTGCCTGCTTGATGTACGGTGTGTACCGCTCATCGTAAGGCATGGCAGGACCAGAGACCCCGTGATACCGAATCTTCAGAGGTTCAAGCTTCTGCAAAAAACAAGTAATGACAAATCTTAGGGCATGTAAATTTCAACTAAAGGCAAATTTGCAAAATATTTAGATTACTCATTATTACCTTATCCTTCTCGCGCATCATGTAGGCCCGGTGTTGCACGTCGTAGACATCGTCCAGAAGCCAAACCATCCTTACAATTTCAAACAATAAACATATAAAAGTTCATCTTTATCTCAAATATCGGTATACACTAAACATATAACATGTGTTCAACTACAAGAATCTCAACATCTCTTTCTCACACAATGAATATGTCATATGTGTTCAAATAAACTAAACATCTAATATTTCAAATAAACTCAACATCTAATATTTGAAATAAACTGAACATCTAATATATATCTAAACAAACTTCTCATATATGTCTACAAAAATCAACATCTCATAGTTATCTATAAAAATAGGCATCTCATATATATCTAAAAAAACTAAACAATCTAGGGTTTCAACAACAAGAATCATATATTGTGAACTAATAAATAACACTACGGTACTACCAATATGAATACACATCCTAAATCGAGCAAACCAAACAAATCAAGGGTTCCATCAAATCATGGACAAATCTCTAGAATGGCAACAAATTTATGGAGCAAAAGAAAGAGAAGGGAAGAGTTTACCTAGTAGGATGGATTGGGGATCGAATCCACGGATCAAATCTTCAGATCTGAGAGGGATGTGGGGGGATTAGATGGGGGCGCCGCCGCCGCCGCTGCTCTCTGTCCATAGAGCGGAGAGATGAAGAACTGCCTGGTCGGGCTGGGGCGGCCGCGCTTAAGTCACTGTGCAGCGCCCAAGGGCTAGCCGCTGCACGTCAAAGTGTGGCGCCTAGCTCTTAGGCGCTGCACAGGTGCGTGTGGGGCCGCAACTGGACCAGGGCTGCCACGCTGGCAGGATGTGCGACGCCTAAGGGAAAGGCGCTGCACAGTAGGGTGCGGCGCCCAGCTGTCGGGCGCCACACCAAAGGGTCAGCAGAGTGAAATTTTTTCCTGAACAGATCAGTTTGTGATTTGATTTCTGCCTCAGGTCAAATCTGTGATTTCTGCCTCTATTTTCTACGGGTATGGGCCTTGGTCAAAAGAGCTCTCTTTCCCTTGGGCATTGTACAGTGGTCACGTAGAAATTGTTCAGTAGCTTAGGATAAAATACGAGTGCAGATCGCGAGGTGCCATGCCGTCATGGGCGTACGATTGGGCGGATGGGCGATTGTTTAGGCCGTAGGAGTACTTTTTTTGCGGAAATGTATGCAGATCCCATTGGACTGTTGACGGGTACGGTGTTTACGTTTCTCCCCGTGGTTTGGTAGGTCTACTCGCATGAGTTGTTAATCAAGCGGCTTGTCACTAATGATTGGTGCCACCGGCTCTTAGTTGTGAGCAGGCCTTGCCATTGGCTGGCAACACAAGTACGAGGAGTAGATCGCAAGCCGTACCGGTTAAATTAGACCCAAAGTACCCATCATCTGAATCCCGGATCCTCTACGCCGCCCGTACTTACTTACTCTCAGTTGGCTGTGAACGTGGTGAACATAATCAGCTAGCTGGCGGTGCACTTTTTGCTCTCCAGATACCAAGCTTGGGAGTTGGGACGCTGTGACAGTAGTACAACAGTAAGGCCAACTCCACCGCGTGACCCATCCGTGATCCATTCGGTCCGAATTTGTCCGTTTGAGATAAAATAAGACCCAGCGGTAATACCTAAACGGACATGCACGTTCGTTTGTGTCCGCTTTTGTCCGGCTCAACCCCAAATCTAGACCAAATTTGAGCCACGAATGCTCCCGAACGGATAGAAAACGGACGCCCTCCTCGTCCCTCTCGTCCGCTCCTGTCCGCCCGTGCCTTCTCTCTGGCCCACAAATCAGCGACACATGGAGCAGCCGCGCCGCCGCAGCACGGGGCAGGGCGGGGCCGGCGCGCGCGGGCGGTGCGGCGGCGAGCGCAAGGCGGGGCGGGGCCGGCGAGCTCGGCACGGGGCGCGCGGGCGCGGGG
>NC_041381.1:520723573-520739712 GCF_002162155.2 Triticum dicoccoides | reverse complement strand
GCCATGCACAGGGCGGGGCGAGGCGCGCGCAGGGCGCGGCGCGCTCGACGCGGCTCCGAGCGGACGCGGGCGCGAGGCGGCAGGGCGCTGCGACGAGCCGGGGCGGACCGTTTGAGTCCCAGAGGCATGTGCGCGTTGGATGCAACGCCTGTCCGCCCCAGGATGTCCGCCCAATCATTCCTCAAACGGACGCGCGGACGTCTGGATGGGGTCGCGCGATGGAGATGGCCTAACTTGTAGCTGAAGTCCATTCCGCATCACTCACTGCAACTGCAGCTGTCCTCTTTGGCCGCCGCAGCAAATCCGGAGCAACTTTGACACTTTGAACACCAACCGATCTGAAAGGTGCGTGAGTTCGTCCTCCAGCTCCGGGTCGCCCGCTTTAATTATTCCGGCGAGCGCGAGTCCTCAATCCCCACTCGACACCGCACGCCGCTCCGGACGAGACAACCAGGATTCCTGCACCTGCCTTCCCCCACACGTACGTACGAGCATGTGAAAGAAATCACCACATGCAGGACGCCGGATGGAGGTGAAGTTCTCCCGGTGAACCTTCGTCTCCGGCGGACGACGCTCCACCGCTCCTTTTCTCCTGTAACATCAGGTAAAAGGGAACCCCACGGTGCTTTCATTAAAAAAAAATTGTCGAACCATACGAATGAGCATGGCAGGCCGAACTACACGTACGTGCTACTACTACTAGTTAGATTCTAGCGGTGGTGCCAGTGTAGCCGCCTGTTGCAACACATGGCCTTGGTACATGTTCTTGCCCGCGACGGGGAGAACCAATCAGTAACAACACGCCTGCAAAGAGGGAATCCTCTGTTGCAAGCATCATACGTAGATAGAGCACCATACTACAAAATTCCAGTCAGTAACTAATTAAGCGGCGTGCACCACACGTACTGGAGCTAGCGGTCGCAGACGGCGGTGGTGGGGGGTGGTAGTTGGTCACGCCGTACGGGACCGCATCGTGGGGGCGTGACAGCGAGGGATCCAATTCCCGTTCCGTCCGTCACCCATCGGCACGCCGGATGCATCCACCGGGGAAACCTCCACCAGAGAGGCTCCAAACAACAGCCCCCATCAGCGGGTGATGAGTAGAACAAACGTACTAATCCACTACCCCGGCCTACGTACGGAGTACTCCTGCGTGCCACGGTTCACACACCAGGCGATGGTCGTTGGTCGGTAATTGCTAGTTTAATCTGCTTTGGTAGTTAATTCCTGCCTGTCTTTGGATCCATGTTGTAGTAGGCAGCTTTGGTCCGAGTATGACAAGGGTCGGCGGAAGAATATGCATGGCGCGTGGACACCTCGAAGCGAGGGCGGTCGAAAGGAGGGGGAGGAGGAATACATGTCGGGTGCGCAGCGAGAGCGTGCGCATGCAGGCATTCCACCGCTCAAAGGCACCGCCGGCGGCACAGGGCTTTCGGCCTCGACTAGACAGCGCGCGGAAGAGAGAAGCATTCGAGCGACCATCGTCACACAGAGAGCTTTCTGTAAATCACTCCGGCGAGATTTGCCGTGTTAAGCATCTAAAGCCGAGCGCTCCGAACCCTCCTCAAATGCACGGATGGCTCACCCGGTTACTGATCAATCAGGAAATTTTGACTCGGACGAACTTCTCAAACGGGACTCAAATATCCGAGCTGACGGACACTCCCCATATTCACCTCAAATATAAGAAGGATATGAGGCGCCTGGGCGCGTCCATCACGTCGGACCCGGCCAACACTGACCCACCTAATCTCACATATATTCATCCTCATCTGCTCGCGCGGATCAAACCCTGACCACTTTACACTCCTCTTCTCTCCACTCCCTTCATCACCCTAACTCACCACCAGCGATTTCCGGCCATCTCCGACTTTGCGAGGGCGGATCTAACTCCGACCAATCCAGATCCCTCGACTAGGGTGTCATCCCGTGCGGGTTGGAGGAGGCAATGACGGTCCGCATTGCACTCCGCTGCTCCTGGGAGGGCAGCGCCCGGTCAATGGACGGATCTGTCCGGCTCGACTCCATTGCGTTGGCTCAACGGAAGCTCAAGTCCTTAGGGGCTGGATCATCGCAGTCCCGGCAGCCGGAAAATCTCTCCTTCCCCATCAACGGTCGGGCAGACTATGAGTCCCATCGGGAACGAGCAGCCCGTCGTGGGAAGGAGATGATAAGGGTCGACGAGAACCGTATCGCCGTGGAAATGACATCGGTGGAGGCGGCTAATGCAGCGGCGCGGGTGGCCAAAGAGGAGGAAGCCATCAGCGCCCGCAATGTGAAGAAATGACACCGGAGGAACACATGCGCCCTCGCCCGAGAGCATAATCGGGCGGTCCGTGCCATGGTCGGACTTCCACCGAAGGAGGAGGAGGACAACGACAGTGAGGACAGCTCGGGCGACGAGGAGAACCGGCTTGATCTCTACTTTGTCTTCGACCGATACTTCGCGAGAAGGACGGCAAGGGCGCCGGAAAGGGCAAGGGCAAGGGCAGTCGTGGATATCTTCATCATAGCCAAACATACATAATTTTGGTAGTCCGATCGCATATTTGTGTAGTGTGATGGAGTAGCCGCATGATGTGTCATCGATGTAGTTGTATGAGTTTATATGGATTTGAGATATGATAATTGCGGTATACAGATGTGAATTGTATTATTCAAAGCGTGACCGATCAATGTCCGCAAAAGCGCCCGGGCGCTTCCCCAAGCCTTTAATGGACCGGATTTGCAAAGTTCGGCTATATATGCTCTTAACAGAATGATTTGCCATGCTAACAAAAAATAATTGTCATGATACAACAGAGAAAATGGCATGTGTTTTAAATATTTTTATATGCTGTAGTAGAAAGAACAGTCACGCGTTTCAAGGACCGACGTGTTTAGGAGTTATCATGCTACAGCATGTCGAATTGTCATGCTACGTAGAGTAGCTGCATATGCATTCAGTGATTGCCATACGGGGTCATTCCTTTAGAAGGGCATATCGAAGCGAACGATTGTGAAGGTGCATGAGATCGAACAGTGTGCTCCATGAAAATTGCCACGTATAACCGTCAAGATCGACGCGTGGGGTCTAAGAGCATCTAGAGCTGGACTCGGCAAATCCCGGCCCTCAAACACCTGCGGATGCGTTCGCGGACACTGACCAGTCACACCTCATACTTACTTCAATTTATCTGAATACCTCATAATTTCTTCAATGATTCGAGTACCTCATATTTCATCTCTCAAATCCATACAGATCATACAAAAGGAGTTCCTACGTACTATGTACACCATACTAGCCTAAATTAAGCTTCATCATCGAAGATGTCCACAACGTTCGTGTCGGATGCCGGGTAGTTGGGCGCGTGAAGGGCTCCGGCACCTCCTCCGCATCCATATGCGCGAGCATCTCTTCGACGCCCGTGTCATCTGCCCCCTCCGCCTCCTACAAATGACAGCGCTTCGCTTCCGTCACCTATTCCGACCGAAGGGAACGGAGGATCGCCTACAGATCCGCGGCCCCAACGGCCCCCACGTGCTCCTCGTGCTCCTCCTCCTCCTCCTCCACCCCTCCCCCTTCCCCGTCCTCGTGCTCCTCCTCCCGCAGATTTACCGCATCCGAAGGTAGCCCAGAGGTGATCCGGGCTTCAAGCCTTGCCAGGATCTGCTCAAGCAGCTGCAGTCGGCGCACCGGCGTTAGATACGTTGTGCGACGGTGTGGAGGCATGGCTACTAGCGCAAAGTGGCGGACGGCGAGCGGTAAGTGGCAAACGACGAGTGGAAAGTGGACGACGGACGAGAGGGGGAGAAATGTGGATGGGTAGGGTTTCGGTGCCGACAGTCGGCTTAAATAGCCGAGCTAGGGTACTACGCGGCCTGCTGGAGCGGTGCCACGCGGCAACGGAGGAGATGCCCGTTAGACAGTTGTGTTTCCGGGCAATTCCATATGGGATTGCATCATCAGTCCGAGTGGCGGACGCGTCCAGACCCTCATATCCGCTCTACATTTGAGCAGTATTTGAGGGGTGCGGTTTGATACCCATTTAAAATGCCCGTATGGGTCAATTTTTTGTGACCATTAAGTGACTGGGCCATCCGTCAAGACGTTTTAGACTGGTTGAGGCAGCCGGGTGTAGATGTTGTAATACACCCTAAAGCGTTCAGGAGAAAACCTCATTTTTTATCATTTCCATATAAAATGCTCCCTCCGTCCAAAAATTCTTGTTATAAATTTATTTAGATATGTATGTATCTAACGCAAAAACGTAACATAGAAGATATGCTGGTGCAACGTCGAAAAGTATGGCTACGATAGCTATTGTGGTCCAGTTGAGTAGCTAGGTGCCTAGCTCATGCCTGGATTCCTATTCACTCTACTAGCACAGCATTGCACGGTCTTCACGCATCGTATATATGGGTAAAATATACAGAGAATTCGCGGTATTTTATCATGGGTAGCCCAATTAGGTGGTGCTTTGTAGTGGTATTCTCCTTCGTTTTCTCTCTTTTTGTTCCACTGTACACGCATCACGTAACTACAGTGCGTGCACCGCAAGGATTCGGTGTAAAAGGTCTCCCCACGTGAGATGCCTGCCCCTTTGGTGTTTTAAGCATCTAGCTAGAGAGAGATTTTGATGTCCAAGTTGGAACTATTGAAAGAAAATGAACTTTGTGCTATCTTAAAAATGAGTAAAATGAAACTTGCGAAGAAAGCACGCTTTGGTCACTGTATTTAAAAATACGTCTAATACGGTCACTCAATACGACAATACGTGATTATATAGTCACTGTTCATCGTACGCCACTCGTCGCCGCTCCATTTGACCAGTGTGAGGCGTTAGCTGGTGTTCGCGGGCGATTCCGCAACATTTTGGAGTCCTTTTGTAAAATAACCAGCCCCTCTCTGAAATCCCCCTGCCCTCTCTGAAATCCCTAATTCCGCTCGCCCTCTCTAAAATCCCTAGGTCGCCACCCGCTCCCCTTCCCTCGGTGTCGCCGCCGCATTCGAGCTCGCTCTGCAATGTCGACAAGCTCCGTCAGGTCAGAGATGGGCGGCCGTGTTGTGGTCGTGTCGTGCATCATGTGTCATCAATGCCGCACGAGCGTCAAGTTCTACCTATCCAACACGGAGAGACATGAAGGGTGGGTCTTCTAAAAATATGTCAATCATCGAGTAAGTTTGCATCAATTGCAAACTATGTTCTTAGGTTTGGTCGTGTTGTGTTTGATTTGACATTTTGTTCACGGTGTTATCTTTTTCTGGTTAGGTCACTTGTGACTTCTGGCATTGGGAGCTCAAATATGTTGCTTATATTGTTGATAATTGCTACATTGATGGCAATGAGGCAGTGGATGCAATAGGTGCTACTGAGGATAGGAGGTAAGAGTTGAATCGAGCATCAAATGGAAGAGCAAGGAAGAGGGGCTTTGCAGGTGTAATGGAAGAAAGGCTTGACCTTGCAGGTGGAATGCATGGAAGGAATGAAGAATGGGTTGTAGGTAGCATGAGCAAGTAGCAAGCCGAGGCTCTTGTAGGTCTAGGTAAAGAGATGGTGATGTTGTTGGAGGCATTGATGGCCAGTGTAATTGTGATGTGTGTGCTGATGGGTGTGGACATTCTGAAAAAGTGAAGTGTGCTGATGGGTGTAATCGTTGAACAAATGGCCTAGTGTGGTTGATCTTGTAGTAATGTCCTGTTACGGTAGTGTGTTGATGACGTGTTGCAGTTGATGAACTATGTACTACAATGTTAAGTTAATGGATCTTTTGTTTGTCTATGAAGAGCTCTTCATGTCCTATTATTTCAGTATTTGTTTTTATTTTTCACCCTCTTATGTTAAGTTGGGTACAAATTTGTCGTAAGATTGTTCTGGACACATATGCATGCTAAGGTATATTTTTCCCAAATTTAACAGGAAACTTATGTATACATTCATTTTGTATGCTATGATGGCATTTTGTTATGATTGTAGCACACTCATTTCAGTTAGAAGTGAAAATATATACATTTAGTGAGAAAAGCATATGCATAACCATCACTCCATATTCATAACCATTACTAAGAAGTGCCAACTAAACATTATGGCAAAAGCAAAGTCATATCCATCATTCAGAAGGACCATGCCATGGTTACAAAATGATCAACAATTGACCCATACTCATGTGTACACATCAGTATGAATCAATTATAACATTTCTCATCATTCACGTATAACTACATCATGCAATGGAGCTTAAGAACTACACGATGGCCTTATCATCTGAAGATGCCAAACATTGAAGTCCTATTGGTCTTAGTGGGCAGCACTAGCTCATCATCTAACTCATGCTCTGGACCTGCAGGCCTCTTGCCAACAGCAATAGCTAGCAGCCTTAGTACCTCTTTCCTAGCCTCAGCAGCAGCTAGCTTGTTTGCTCTTCTTCTTGCTGATGCAGCTTCTTTCTCCGCTCTCTTCTTGGCAGCAGCTTCCTCCTTTTGAGCCTTCTTCTCAACTTGTTGCCTTGCTTTATTCTGAGCAGCTATAGCTTTCTTGGTCTCCATAATGATCTACCTTGTCTCTTCCCGAGCCTACTTTGCTACTCCAACTTATTTTTTTGTCTTCTCTCTCTCTCTTCTTAGCTTGTGACTGTCTCTTCCTCTCTGCTTCTCGTGCTTTCTTCTCTTCTTACTAATGTCTCTTCTTGGAAGCAACCTATGCTTTTTTTGTTCATCCCTTCTTCCCGCAAGAACTACTTGTTTCTTATCTTCCAACTCTTTGTCTCTCTGCATCTTGAGGAGAAGCAACCTTTTGGTCAAGTCACCTTGTTAGATTGTGCTTGTGCTCCCCTGGTTGATTGTGTTACCTTGGTTTTGATTGAGCATGGCTTGGGCAGTAGATATGAAAGTTGATTCTAGAATAGGCCCGGTTGCAATCACCCTTGGCAGAGGCCTCTCAATGACAAATATACATATTGCATTTTAGAACAACCATAAGATGGTGTATCAATGAAACTATGACCAGTCATAGGAAACAACCACATTAACTTGCATTTTGAATCATGTGATCAACCATAAGATCTTCTATGACATCTGATACATCTCCAACGTATCTATAAATTTGATTGTTCCATGCTGTTATATTATCTTCTTGGATGTTTTACAATCATTTTATAGAAACTTTATATCTTTTTTTGAGACTAACCTATTGACATAGTGTTCAGTGCCAGTTGTTGTTTTTGCTTGTTTTTTTATTTTGCAGAATATCCCTATCAAGCGGAGTCCAAACGCAACGAAACTTTTTGGAGATTTTTTTGGGACCAGAAGACAACTTGGGAGCCAAGTAAGCACTTGGGGGAGGCTCGTGGGGCCCATGATACACGAGGGCGTGCCATAGGCCCTTGGCGCAACCTGGTGTATCATGGGGCCTACGAAGGTCTCCTCCACTGCCTCTTAGCTTTATATATGTCCAAATATTCTAGAAACCCTAGGGGAGTCGACGAAACACAATTCCAGTCACCGCAAGTTCCAGGATCACGAGATTCGTCATAGCTTCCGTTGTGCTTGGCGAAGCCCTGCGGAGATTGTTCTTCACCAACACCATAACCACGCTGTCGTGCTGCCGGAACTCATCTACGACTTTGCCCCTCTTGCTGGATCAAGAAGGCAAGGACGTCATCGAGCTGAACGTGTGCTGAAAGCAGAGGTGTCATACGTTCGGTACTTCATCGGGACGGATCGTGAAGGTGTACTACTACATCAACCGCGTTGATAAACGCTTCCGCTTAGCGATCTTGAAGGGTATGAAGATGCTCTCCCTTCTCGTAGCTATGCATCCCCATGGATAAATCTTGCGTGTGCGTACAATTTTTTTGTTTTCCATGCAACATTCCCAACACGCACAACATAGCAAAGCCTCCCAGTTCCCACCTAGTGCATCATTCATTTGTCCATCCTGGACTGGCCCTCGCTCACGCGCATGCACACGGCCAAAGCACCAAGCTCCAAACTTAGCATTGGGCCAAGCCCAAGTATTAGGAGGTCGTGGGGGTCAAAACTAGGGCAACGGCACCCTCGCCCCACTCCCTCTCTCTCGTCCCCCTTCCTCTCTCTCTCTCCCCGCTCGTCGTCACCGCTACAATTCTGTTCGGTTCTGGTGGTTAGGTAATCTTCCTCTTGTTGGGGAACGTAGTAATTCAAAAAAATTCCTACGATCACACAAGATCTATCTAGGAGATGCATAGCAACGAGACGGGAGAGTGTGTCCACCTACCCTCGTAGACCGAAAGTGGAATGGCTTAGTAATGCGATTGATGTAGTCGAACTTCTTCACGATCCAACCAATCCAAGTACCGAATGTACGGCACCTCCGTGTTCAGCACACGTTCGTCACAATGACGTCCCTTGTACTCTTGATCTCGTTGAGGATGAGGGATAGTTCTGTCAGCACGACGGCGTGGCGACGGTGATGATGAAGTTACCCACGCAGGGCTTCGCCTAAGCACTACAACGATATGACCGAGGTGTTAAACTGTGGAGGGGGGCACCACACATGGCTAAGAGATTATCTATTGTGCTTTGGGGTGCCCCCTGCCCCCGTTTATAAAGGAGGGAGGGAGAATGCCGGTGGCCAGGAGGGGCACGCACCATACGGGAGTTCAACTAGGATTCCCAATCCTAGTTGGAGTCCCCTTCCTTTTTCCAAGAGGGGGAGAGATGGAAGGAGGAGGAGAGGGAGAAGGAAAGCAGGGGGCGCCACCCCCTCCCTAGTCCAATTCTGACTTGCCATGGGGGGGGGGGGGCGGCCATCCTTGCGGCCGTCCTCTTCTTTCCACTAAGGCCCATGAAGGCCCACTACTTCCCCTGGGGGGTTCCGGTAACCTCTCGATACTCTGGAAAATGTCCAACTCTTCCGAAACCTTTCCGGTGTCCGAACATAGCCTTCCAGTATATCAACCTTTACCTATCGACCATTTCGAGACTCCTCGTCATGTCCGTGATCTCATCCAGGACTCCGAACAAACTTCGGTCATCAAACCACATAACTCATAATACAAATCGTCATCGAACGTTAAGCGTGCGGACCCTACGGGTTCGAGAACTATGTAGACATGATCGAGACACATCTCCGATCAATAACCTATAGCGGAACATGGATGCTCATATTGGCTCCTACATATTCTACGAAGATCTTTATCGGTCAAACCGCACAACAACATACGTTGTTCCCTTTGTCATCGGTATGTTACTTACCCTAGATTCAATCATCGGTATCATCATACCTAGTTCAATCTCATTACCGGCAAGTCTCTTTACTCGTTCCATAATGCTTCATCCCGTAACTAACTCATTAGTCACATTGCTTGCAAGGCTCATAGTGATGAGCATTACCGAGAGGGGCCAGAGATACCTCTCCGATACACGGAGTGACAAATCCTAATCTCAATCTATGCCAACCCAACAAACACCTTCGAGACACCTGTAGAGCATCTTTATAATCACCCAGTTACATTGTGATGTTTGATAGCACACAAGGTGTTCCTATGGTATTCGGGAGTTGCATAATCTCATAGTTAGAGGAACATGTATAAGTCATGAAGAAAGCAATAGCGATAAAACTTATAGATCTTTATGCTAAGCTAACGGATGGGTCTTGTCCATCACATCATCCTCTAATGATGTGATCCCATTCATCAAACGACAACACATGTCTATGGTCAGGAAACATAACTATCTTTGATTAATGAGCTAGTCAAGTAGAGGCATACTAGGGACACTTTGTTTTGTCTATGTATTCACACATGTATCAAGTTTCCGGTTAATACAATTCTGGAATGAATAATAAACATTTATCATGATATAAGGAAATATAAATAACAACTTTATTATTGCCTCTAGGGCATATTTCCTTCAGTCTCCCACTTGCACTAGAGTCAATAATCTAGTTCACATCGCCATGTGATTTAACACCAATAGTTCACATATGTATGTGATTAACACCCATAGTTCACGTCGCCATGTGATCAACAAGCAAAGGGTTTACCAGAGTCAATAATCTAGTTCACATCGCTATGTGACCCAAAGAGTACTAAGGTGTGATCATGTTTTCCTTGCGAGAGAAGTTTAGTCAATGGGTCTCCTAAATTCAGAGCCGTATGTATTTTGCAAATTTTCTATGTCTATAATGCTCTGCATGGAGATATTCTAGCTAATTGCTCCCACTTTCAATATGTATCCAGATTGAGACTCAGAGTCATCTGGATTGGTGTAAAGCTTACATCGACATAACTCTTTACGAAGAACTCTTTATCACCTCCATAACCGAGAAATACTTCCTTAGTCCTCTTAGGTAACTAAGGATAACTTTGACCGCTATACAATGATCCATTCCTGGATCACTATCGTACCCCCTTGCGAAACTCATAGCAAGGCACACAACTGGAATGATACATAGCATGGCATACTTTGTAGAACCTATGATTGAGGCATAGGGAATGACTTTCATTCTCTTTCTATCTTCTGCCGTGGCCGGGTTTTGAGTCTTACTCAACTTTACACCTTGTAATACAGGAAAGAACTCCTTCTTTGACTGATCTATTTTGAACTCTTTCAAAATCTTGTCAAGGTATGTACTCATTGAAAGATCTTATCAAGCGTCTTGATCTATCTCTATAGATCTTGATGCCCAATATGTAAGCAGCTTCACCGAGGTCTTTCTTTGAAAATCTCCTTTCAAACTCTCCTTTATGCTTTCCAGAAAATTCTACATCATTTCCGATCAACAATATGTCATTCACATATACTTATCGAAAAGGATGTAGTGCTCCCACTCACTATATTGTAAATACAGGCTTCACCGCAAGTTTGTATAAAACTATATGCTTCGATCAACTCATCAAAGTGTATATTCCAACTCCGAGATGCTTGCACCAGTCCATAGATGGATCGCTGGAGCTTGCACACCTTGTTAGTACCTTTAGGATCAACAACACCTTTTGTTTGCATCATATACAACTCTTCTTTAAGAAATATCCATTTAAGGAATACAGTTTTGACATCCATTTGTCAGATTTCATAAAATATGGCAATTTCTAACATGATTCAGACGGATTTAAGCATTGCTACAGTTGAGAAAATCCCATTGTAGTCAACACCTTGAACTTGTCGAAAACCTTCTGCGACAAGTCGAGCTTTATAGATAGTAACACTACTATCAGCGTCAGTCTTCCTCTTGAAGATCCATTTATTTTCTATGGCTTGCCAATCATCGGGCAAGTCCACCAAAGTCCACACTTTGTTCTCATACATGGATCCCATCTCAGATTTCATGGCCTCAAGCCATTTCGTGGAATCTAGGCTCATTAGCGCTTCCTCATAGTTCGTCGGTTCATCATGGTCTAGTAACATGACTTCCAGAATAGGATTACCAAACCACTCTGGTGCAGACCGTACTCTGGTTGACCTACGAGGTTCGGTAGTAACTTGATCTAAAGTTTCATTATCATCATCATTAGCTTCTTCACTAATTGGTGTAGGAATCACCGGAACTGATTTCTATGATGAACTACTTTCCAATTCAGGAGAAGGTACAATTACCTCATCAAGTTCTACTTTCCTCCCACTCACTTCTTTTGAGAGAAACTCCTTCTCTAGAAAGGATCCATTCTTAGCAACGAATATCTTGCCTTCGGATCTGTGATAGAAGGTGTAACCAACAATTTCTTTTGGGTATCCTATGAAGACACATTTCTCCGATTTGGGCTCCAGCTTATCAGGTTGAAGTTTTTCCACATAAGCATCGCAACCCCAAACTTTAAGAAATGACAACTTAGGTTTGTTGCCAAACCACAGTTCATACGGTGTCATCTCAACGATTTTGACGGTGCCCTGTTTAACTTGAATGCAACTGTCTCTAATGCATAATCCCAAAACGATAGTGGTAAATCGGTTAGAGACATCATAGATCGCACCATATCTCATAAAGTGTGGTTTCGATGTTCGGACACACCATTACACTGTGGTGTTCCAGATGGCGTGAGCTGTGAAACTATTCCACACTCTTTTAAATGAAGGCAAAACTCGTAACTCAAATATTCATCTCCACGATGAGATAGTAGAAAATTTATTTTCTTTTTACAATGATTCTCCACTTCACTCTTAAATTCTTTGAACTTTTCAAATGTTTCAGACTTGTGTTTCATTAAGTAGATATACCCATATCTTCTCAAATCATCTGTGAAGGTCAGAAAATAATGATACCTGCCACGAGCCTCAACACTCATCGGACCACATTCATCGGTATGTATTATTTCCAATAAGTCATTAGCTCGTTCCGTTGTTCCGGAGAACGGAGTTTTAGTCATCTTGCCCACAAGGCACGGTTCGCAAGTATCAAATGATTCATAATCAAGTGATTCCAAAAGCCCATCAGCATGGAGTTTCTTCATGCGCTTTACACCAATATGACCTAAATGGCAGTGCCACAAGTACGTTGCACTATCATTATCAACTTTGCATCTTTTGGCATCAATATTATGAATATGTGTATCACTACAATAGAGATTCAATAAACCATCAACATTGGGTGTATGACCATAGAAGGTTTAATTCATGTAAATAGATTAACAATTATTCTTTGTCTTAAATGAATAAGCATATTGCAATAAACATGGTCTAATCATATTCATGCTTTAACGCAAACAACAAATAACATTTATTTAGGTTCAACTCTAATCCCCAAAGTATAGGGGTTGTACGATGATGATCATATCAATCTTGGAACCACTACCAACATACATCGTCACTTCACCATCAACTAGTCTCTATTTATTCTTCAACTCATGTTTCGAGTTACTAATCTTAGCAACTGAACAAGTATCTGTCGGATTTAGGGTTCCGGCAGACCCTTGAGGTTCGAACACTGGGGTGCGCGCGGAGGTTTTGCCTTCTACCTACCTGTTCCTCACTGAATCGCTAGGATCTAAACTACAAGAAGAACAACACAAGAGACATGGGGTTTATACTGGTTCAGGCCACCATTGTGGTGTAATACCCTACTCCAGTGTGTGGTGTGTGGATTACCTCTTGGGCTGATGATGAACAATACAAGGAAGAACAGCCTCGCGAGGGTCTGTTCTTGTGGTGGTGTTATCCCTTTGGAGGGGTTGATTCTCGATGCCTAGATACTATGGTGGCTAGTCCTATTTATAGGCAAAGGCCCTGGGCCTCTTCCCAAATATTGAGCGGGAAGGGCGCCAACAATTGGCCATTTTGAAGGGGAACATCTGGTACACTTATCCTGACTAAAGTTGGTCCTCGCCTGTCAAAGGCTCTGGTGGTGACGCCAGCTTGGGCTCCACGGTGACCTCCATCCTGCCATTGGACTGGTCTTGGTCTTGTTGCATCGAAATGGATGCCTTTGCTCGATGCTCTTGCCTGCGCTTGCTCCCCTTGCACCAAAGAGGAAAGAAGGACACTGCGCGGGCTGGCGCCCGACAGGCGCCCTTGGTCGTCATGGCTTGCGTCATGGGCACCTCGCGAGGTACCCCGCCTTGAACTCTCAGCCTCCTCGTGAGCCAGCCTGATGAGGCCGTGCCTGAGGAAGCTCCTTGTCGTCCGCCCCGCGAGGCTTGGCCCCTCGCGAGGGTCTTGAGCTTGTGTTGATGAAGATGGGCCGTGCTGGGCCCCCTTTGAGCCACGCCGCAGGCCGGATGCAGGCAAGTCTGGGGACCCCCGTTCCCAGAACGTCGACAGTAGCCCCCGGGCCCAAGGCGCGCCCGGACTTGGCCGAGCAGAGAGGCGAAAGGGCAAGTGCGAAGCGTCGCGGGCCCTAACAGCCTGCGGCCTTGGGCGCCGCGTGGCGGTTGATTGAACGTGGGCGTCTCCACCTCCCCACGATGCCTCGGCAACTGCACAGATTCGACAAGTCCCTGCATGTGAAGCGAGTCATGATTACCTGCGGTCGTGGAGGCCGACGGTTGGCCTCCTCTGGCTTTAAGTACGGCACGCTGCGTGCCCTTCCAGTTCATCCCCTCTTGCTTCTCCTCTTCTTCATCTTTGCCATCACTCCGTCTCACGCTGATGGCGCCCATCCGCCGGTTCTCCGCGGAAGAGAAGGGAAAGGCCCCCCGAGAGGGTCCTGACCCGCTTCCGCCGAAGAAGCGGTTGGTCCTCCGCCGCCGAGATGAGGGCGTGCGGCAGGAGGTGTCGAGGCCTTGGTGCGAGCGACCGCCACCAGGGTTCCCGCTGCCTTTGTACGCCCACCTCGAGGGCCCTGCAGGAACTGATGTCGAGCGCCATGGACGACACCGCCGTCGGCGCCGACGGGTCACGGCGGTGTGCGTTGTCCCTCCTGGAGTTCATGCCGAGGGCTCCTCCCGAGAGTTTGTGCTCCACACCGCCATGCCTCCTCCATCTTGGATTCGCCTTCCTCCTTCCTTCGCCTTCGAGATTCCGCCGAGGGGGCCTTTCAGGCTTTGGCTGCAGCATGCCCATTGCCAGACTCCTGCGACCGATGCGGATGTCGAGGTCGTCGCTCCAGGTAAGGTCTTCATGACCCGGGGCTGGGGTGAGATCGCCCGGGTTTGCAGGACAAGGGGCACCCTCATCATCCACATGGAGTTCGATGGCGCTTCCATGATGCTCTTCAAGGTCTTCGACGAAGACGGGCGTCGGTTGGAGTGCTGTCCCAGAGACAGCGGCAGAAGCTCTGGAGCGGCTGGGACCAGGCCTGCCGTCGCACGCTCTTCCAGCAGCTCCTCAAGCGGCGGGGGTGCCGGAGGATCCAGCGACTCCGCCGAGCTCTTCGCAACTCCGGAGACAAGCAATGACAGCTACGAGCCCCCGAGCCTGCGTCGATCTCGGAGCAGGACGGGCCCGTTAGGTCGCCGCCGTCTCTGATCTGGATGAGGCTGGCGCCGAGCCTCACGCGGCCCACTGCTGATGATGGCATCTGCCGTCGTGGTTCCTGTAGTTAGGACTCCTTAGGATACGCATCTTTTGTCCCTGCGAGGAGCCAAGAACACACCCCGTGGGGGCTTGTAAGGTGTCTGTAGCTCCTTTTGTCAATATGATCCTCATTATGAAGCAGTGCGAGATGGTTATTCCGTCTTAGCTTAGTTTCTTCCTGTCAGACCTCGTGAGGGCTTGATGCTCTGCGCCGACAGGTCCCAGTCCCAAGGTGGCTTCAGCCGTCGCTGGTATGCCAGGTTGCGATGCCGTGGTCAAAGCCAGGAGGTGAGTGACCCGAGGTCCGGTAAGAGCCCCTGAGTCGCGATGCTCTAGAGGTCCCCCTTGGCGCTCAAGAAGCCATCATTCGGTGAGAAAGGAGAGCGACATTGCCAAGACGGGATTGCATTAAGTGCGGGGACGGTGCTGCGATAGCTAGTGTTCCCGGAGAGTGACTTATCTCGAGGGTCAGGAATGCTTCCTGGTGCGGCGCCAGGTCCGTGCCTTGGCCGGCGGGGGGTTGCTTGGTGAGGTCATCACGTGGTTCTCTCCCCTCGCCCTCGCTCCCCTTTCTTCTCTACGTCCTCGGGTCCCGGCCCTCGAGCAAGTCTCAGCCGTCGCTGGTATGCCAGGTCGCGATGCCATGGACATGGCCAAAGGGTGAGGGCTGGAGAACCAGTAGGAGCCCTGAGTCGCGATGCTTAGGCACCCCCCCTTTAACGTGCAAGCGGTTTGCATGGACGAGGGTGAAGACACCGTGAGGGCCTCGCATGACGATGCTCCTGGGGGGACCCTGCAGGCTCATCACAGAAGAAACGAGAGTTCGTCGCGACAATCGACGGTTAGCCGTTAGTTGCTTTGGAGAGGCGGCGAGGCACGAAAGGCCTGGCGAGGTGTACTGGTTCATCCGCGTTCCAGCTCGGGACTCACGGGGCCCTACCCAAGGTGGGTTGCGCCTGGCTCCGGGCCTTATCTTGAAGTGTGTTCCTGCAAATTTGGCTAGATGCCGGTGCTCTACGTCCTCGAGTCCCGGCTCTCGGGCTGGTCTCAGCCATCGCTGGTATGCCGGGGCGCGATGCCGTGGGCAAGACCAGAGGGTGAGGGCCGGAGAGCCGGTAGGAGCCCTGAGTCTCGTTGCTCAGGCACCCCCCATTAACGTGCAAGTTGGGTTAGATGTCGAAACTCTACGTCCTCGGGTCCCGGCTCTCGGGCTGGTCTCAGCCGTTGCTGG